>NC_053028.1:681853796-682213421 GCF_003073215.2 Triticum urartu
ACACTTGGATTTCCATGTTGAGGCCAGTTCATTCATCTCTTGTCAAATCTTGCATATGCATCGCATATCGCATCCCGCATAGCATATCATGTTTGCATCATGTGGTTTGAGCTTTGCACGTGGTTGATTGTGTCCTTATTGCTTGTTTGTCTTGTTTGGGTAGAGCCGGGAGACGAGTTCGCTAACGAGGAGCCCGTTGAGTTTGCTTTCGAGGATCCAGTCAACTCTGACAACTTTGCAGGCATGATGATCATACCCTCGAAATCACTACTATCTTTGCTTTGCTAGATGCTCGCTCTTTTGCTATGCCTATGCTACGATGCCTACCACTTGCTTATCATGCCTCCCAAATTGCCATGTCAAACCTCTAACCCACCATGTCCTAGCAAACCGTTGATTGGCTATGTTACCGCTTTGCTCAGCCCCTCTTATAGCGTTGCTAGTTGCAGGTGAAGATTGGAGACCGTTCCTTGTTGGAACATTATTTACTTGTTGGGATATCATTATATTATTTGTTTATCTTAATGCATCTATATACTTGGTAAAGGGTGGAAGGCTCGGCCTCTCGCCTAGTGTTTTGTTCCACTCTTGCCGCCCTAGTTTCCGTCATATCGGTGTTATGTTTCTGGATTTTTGCGTTCCTTACGCGGTTGGGTGATAATGGGAACCCCTTGATAGTTCGCCTTGATTAAAGCTTTTCCAGCAATGCCCAACCTTGGTTTTACCATTTGCCACCTAGCCTTTTTCCCTTGGGTTTCGCGGACTCAAGGGTCATCTTTATTTTAAACCCCCCGGGCCAGTGCTTCTCTAAGTGTTGGTCCAACCTAGAGCACCGTGCGGGGCCGTCCCTTGGCAACTTGGGTTACGTTGGCTTCCGTACGCTTAGCTTATCTGGTGTGCCCTGAGAACGAGATATGTGCAGCTCCTATCGGCATTTGTCGGCACAGCGGGTGGTGTTGCTGGATTGGTTTTAACTTGTCGAAGTGTCTTGTAGAACCGGGATACCGAGTCTGATCGAAATGTCTTGGGAGAAGGTCTATTCCTTTGTTGACGGTGAGAGCTTGTCATGGGCTAAGTTGGGACTCCCCTGCAGGGATTTGAACTTTCGAAAGCCGTGCCCGCGGTTATGGGTAGATGGGAATTTGTTAATGTCCGGTTGTACATAACTTGATCCTTAACTTAATTAAAATGAATCAACTGTGTGAGTTACCGTGATGGTCTCTTCTCGGCGGAGTCCGGGAAGCGAACACGGTGTTGGAGTAATGCTTGCCGCAGGTTGTTCTTTAGTTACTCGTTCGCGCTTTGCTATCTCTCCTCGCTCTCTTTTGCGAATAGGTTAGCCACCATATATGCTAGTCGCTTGCTGCAGCTCCACATATTTACCTTGCCTTACCTATAAGCTTAAATAGTCTTGATCGTGAGGGTGCGAGATTGCTGAGTCCCTGTGGCTCACCGATTACTTCCAAACCAGATGCAGGGCCTGATGATTCCGTTCCAGATGATGCGCATGAGCTCAAGTGGGAGTTCGATGAAGCTTCCCGCCGTTACTATGTGTCTTTCCCTGATGATCAGTAGTGGTGCCCAGTTGGGGCGATCGGGACCGTGTCGCATGTTGGGTTGATCTTTTATTTTGGCGCCGTAGTCGGGCCATGAGTGTTTGGTTGATGTAATGCTATTTATGTACTTTGATTGACGTGGCGAGTGTAAGCCAACTATGTATCTCCCCTTTTATTATCTATATTACATGGGATGTTGTGATGATTGCCTAACTTGCGACATTGCTTTCAATGCGGTTATGCCTCTAAGTCGTGCTTCGACACGTAGGAGATATAGCCGCATCGAGGGCGTGACAAGTTGGTATCAGAGCCTTCCCCGAACTTAGGAGCCCCCATTGCTTGTTCGTTTTTAGCAGCCGTTGTTGAGTCTGGAAAAATGTTTTGAGTCATTTAGGAATTATATATTGGAGAGTTTTGGAATTCTTTTTACTCCCCAGTCTCCTCATCGCTCTGGTAAGGCATCCTGACGTAGAGTTTTGACTCTTCTCTTCTCAAATTTCACTAAAAATTTTTAGGATCATGCGGGTATCTTGGAATCATTTCGATGGTTTTGTGACGAGAACATTGTTCTTGGTGCCTCCTGTCTTTAGGGGTTGTGGCAGTGTCCCGGGGAGTTGAGCTCCGAGGTGTTGTCGTCACAATTTTATCGTTGCTGTTCTGGAATACCTGAGTTTAGTACGCCGACATTGAAAATCTCTTTTATGCAGTTCGTTGGTGAGATAACCTCGACGCCACCCAGTACTGGGGCGGGAGTTCGGGAGTATTGCCATAACTTGTATAACGGATGCTTTTCGAAGGTTGAGGTAGATGGTTTCTGAAGTTTTTCTCGGTTATGTGTTGAAGGATGGATACAGCTGGATGTAGGATTTGCTAGATTTGGGTGAGATATTATGCTTCCCCTGTATCCCCAACACCTGATTGCATAACCGGAAAGGTTCGGGAGTTTCATAGGTGGGAATTCTTGTAGCTCTAGTTCTTCTTCCACGGATATTTGGTTTGAGATTGGGATTTCTTACCGAGTATTCGTTCTTGATCCGTACCTTGTTGATTTATTCCTCTACCTAAATTCTAAGTGGCTTCTCAATTTATGGATATGTGACCATTTCCAGTGGAATGCATTAGTTCTTATGTTCGGATGTGAAGACTATAGATTGCAATTTCAACCCGTTTGATTCAGCTTCATTTTATCTGGCATTGTGCTAACGGTTGTCACCCTCTTCAGGATGGCTCCCGCTAAGAGTAGCAACCAGAATCAGAATCAGGATCCGCCACCACCTCCTCCTCCTCCGGAGGCATGGCAAGCTGTGATGGCTGCAACCAATGCAAACACACAGTTGATCATGCAAATTCTTCAAGAGCGCAATCAAGCGAACCAAGGCAACCAAGGCAACAATCAGAATCACTTTGCTACACTCAACCAGTTCCTTGCTAATGGGACAAAGACTTTCAGCAATTGTGTTGAGGCAATTGATGCCGACGATTGGCTCGTGAATCTGTGCAAGCATTTCGAGTGCAGTAACGTCAGGCCTGAGGACTTTTTCAAGTTCGCTTCCTTCCAACTCAAAGACCAAGCTGCAGAATGGTTCCAGCAGTACAAGGATTCCAGAGGAGGCCGTGTGATTACCTAGGATGAATTCCGTCAAGACTTCAAAGCTCATCATATTCCTCAGAGCGTGGTTGAGAGCAAGCGTGAGGAATTCCGCAACCTGAAGCAAGGCTCTTTGTCTGTCTATGACTACAACAAGTTGTTTCAGAAGCTCGCCCGCTTTGCTAAGCAGGACGTCCCTGACGAGAAGAGCATGATATACCAGTTCAGGGGTGGTCTCAGAGAAGAAATTCAGCTAGCTCTTGTTCTCTTTGAGCCCTTGAGGTACGATGAGTTCTACAACATGGCATTGAAGTAAGAGGCCGCTCAACTGAGGTGTGATGCTTCCAAGAAGCGAGTCAGAGACGCTACTCCTTCTTACTCCACTCAAGTGGCCAAGCAGCAGAAGTATTGGCCTCCTCCTCCTCCGTTCCGTCAGCCGTATCAGAAGAGCAAAGGTGGCAGTGGATCTTCCCACCCACCAACCCTGGCTTTCAGAACAAGACTTCGTCTCAAGCTCCAAGATCGAGTGCTCCATATCACCGTCCGCTTTCAGAGGTCACGTGCAACAAGTGCCAACAGAAGGGTCACTATGCCAACAAGTGCTTCAATCAGAGGCGCCTCCCTCCTCCTCCTCCTGTGAGATCGGCAAGTACAGCTGTGGTCAAGAATAACCCCAATTCCGCCAAGGTCAACTTGCTAAATGCAGCTCAGGCAGAGGACTCGTCAGATGTCATCATGGGTAACTTTCCAGATAACTCTTTTCCCGCAAAAGTTCTTTTTGACACTGGTGCATCGCATTGTTTCATGTCAAGATCATTTGTTTCCAAGCATGACTTCGTTTCACAAATGTTGAGTAAACCTATGGGAGTGGTTTCTCCGACTAAGTCTATGAGGGCTACTTCAGTAGTCCCGGATGTTTCTATCATGATGGGTGATTTCAAGTTTCTGGCTTCTCCAATGGTTCTTGCTAACTCGGATATTGATCTTATTCTCGGAATGGATTGGCTTTCTAAGCACAAGGCTCGGCTTGATTGTGCAGCCAGGCAGATTCAATTGACTCATTCGTCTGAGGATGTAATTGTCTTTGCCGCTAATGACGATACCATCCGTCTGTTTTCTCTCAATGAGAAGGGTGAACTGGATGCTATCTCGCAAATTCCAGTCATGTGCGAATATCAAGACGTCTTTCCAGAAGAGCTTCCAGGAATGCCTCCGCATCGGCCAGTTGAATTCTTCATCGATCTTGAGCCTGGCACGGAACCAGTGTGCAAGCGTCCTTATAAGCTCGGACCTGAAGAGTTGAAGGAGCTGAAGAAGCAACTCGATATTCAAGAGCGAATGGGCCTCATCCGACCTAGTTCTTCTCCGTGGGGTTGTGGTGTTCTTTTTGTGAAGAAGAAGGATGGAACGGACCGACTTTGTGTTGATTACCGTCCATTGAACAAGAAGACCATCAAGAATAAATACCCACTTCCCAACATCAACGAGCTGTTCGAACAACTCAAAGGTGCCCAAGTATTCTCCAAGCTTGATCTCCGTATGGATCCGTGAGCAAGATATTCCCAAGACGGCTTTCAGGACAAGCTTTGGTTCATATGAATACACTGTCATGTCTTTTGGCCTCGTCAACGCTCCTCCGACTTTCTCTTGCATGATGAACTTCATCTTCAACGCCTACACCAATGACTTTGTTTTGGTCTATCTCGACGACATTCTGGTCTTTTCGAAGAACAAGGAAGATCATGCCAAGCACTTGCGTTTGGTACTCGATAAGCTGAGGGAACATCAGTTCTACGCCAAGTTCTCCAAGTGCGAATTTTGGCTCGATGAGGTTCTTTATCTTGGTCATATCATCTCTGCCAAGGGCATTGCGGTGAATCCTGAGAAGGTGTCTGCAATTGTGAATTGGGAACCACCTCAGAACGTGAAGCAACTCCATAGCTTCCTCGGTCTCGCAAGCTACTGTCGAAGATTCGTTGAAAACTTTTCTAAGATCGCGAAGCCTCTCTCAAATCTTCTCCAAAAGCACGTCAAGTACGTTTGGTCTCCGGAGTGTGACATTGCTTTCAACACTTTGAAAGAGAAATTGGTCACTGCTCCAGTTCTGACTCCTCCTAATGAATCCAAACCGTTCGAGGTCTTCTGCGATGCCTCTCTTCAAGGTCTTGGTGCAGTGTTGATGCAAGAGAAGAAAGTTGTGGCTTATACCTCTCGCCAGTTGAAGCCCAACGAGAAGAACTACCCCACTCATGACCTCGAGTTGGCAGCAGTTGTGCATGCTCTTTTGACTTGGAGACATCTCTTATTGGGAAGAAAAGTGGACATTTTCACTGACCACAAGAGTCTCAAGTACATCTTCACTCAGCCTAATCTCAACCTCAAGCAGACTCGATGGGTTGAAATGATTCAAGAGCATAATCCGAGTATCGAGTATACTCCAGGCAAGGCCAATGTGATTGCTGACACATTGAGCAGGAAGGCTTATTGCAACAGTCTGATTCTCAAGCCTTATCAGCCCGAGCTTTGTGAAGCTTTCCGCAAACTTAATCTGCAAGTTGTTCCTCAAGGTTTCCTCGCCAACCTTCAAGTCTCTCCTACCTTGGAAGACCAGATTCGCCAAACTCAGCTTCTTGATGCTATGGTGAAAAAGGTGAAGATTGGGATTGCCAAGAGTCAACCCAAGTACAAGTGCTACTGCCTTTATGACAAGGACACTCTCTTCTTTGAGGATGGTATTGTTGTGCCCAAAGGTGACCTTCGTAAAGTGATCATGAACGAGGCTCACAATTCTCTCCTCTCCATCCACCCTGGGAGCACGAAGATGTATCAGGACCTCAAGCAGGCTTATTGGTGGACTCGAATGAAGCGCGAGATTGCTCAGTTCGTGAATTAATGTGATGTCTGCAGAAGAGTGAAGGCAGAACACCAAAGGCCAGCTGGTCTCCTCCAACCTCTTGCCATTCCAGAATGGAAGTTTGACCACATTGAGATGGACTTCGTGACTGGGTTTCCAAAGTCCAAACGTGGCAATGACGCCATATTCGTTGTCATCGACAAACTCACTAAAGTGGCTCACTTTCTGCCTATCAAAGAGTCAATCACTGCAGCTCAATTGGCGGAGCTCTATACCTCTCGAATTGTCTCTCTGCATGGTATTCCACAAGTGATCTCTTCAGAGCGTGGCAACATCTTTACCTCCAAGTTTTGTGATTGTTTTCAGAAGGCCATGGGCACCAACATCCGCTTCAGCACAGCTTTCCATCCTCAAACTAGCGGTCAAGTCGAGCGTGTCAACCAGATTCTTGAAGATATGCTCAGGGCTTGTGTGATCTCCTTCGGCATGAAGTGGGAGGATTGTCTTCCATATGCTGAATTCTCCTACAACAACAGTTTTCAAGCAAGTTCGGGCAAGGCCCCATTCGAAATTCTGTATGGCAGGAAGTGCCGTACCCCTCTCAACTGGTCTGAAACCGGTGAACGTCAGCTTTTGGGTAATGACTTAATCACAGAGGCAGAGGAGATGTGCAAAGTCATTCGAGATAACCTCAAAGCAGCCCAATCCCTCCAGAAGAGCTACTATGATAGTAAGCACCGTGATTTATCTTTCGAGATCGGAGATCATGTTTACCTCCGCGTCTCTCCAATGAAAGGTACTCGTCGCTTTGGTATCAAAGGGAAGCTTGCCCCTAGATACGTGGGACCTTTCAAGATCGTCAGCAAGAGAGGCGATCTCGCCTATCAACTCGAGCTTCCTTCAAACTTTGCAAATGTGCATGACGTGTTCCATGTCTCTCAGCTCCGAAAGTGCTTCAAGACTCCTGACCGCACCGTCAACTTCGAGGACATTGAGCTCCAAGAAGATCAGATCTCTCTTATCGTGAGCATCCCGTTGCTATTATTGAAGAGACTGAATGCAAGACTCGCAACAAGTCAATCAAATTCCTCAAAGTCAAGTGGTCACACCATTCCGACCGTGAAGCTACCTGGGAACGCGAGGATCACCTCCGTTCTGAGTACCCGGCGTTCTTTCAGTCCTAGATCTCGGGACGAGATCCTTTCATAGTGGTGGAGTGTTGTAACACCCCGGATATGATTTACCTATTATGTAATCCAACTCTTGCCGTTTCCGGCGTTAAGTTATTTTATTTTCTCGGGTTCGGGTCTTTGTCTCCGTGTGTTGTTGTTGTCATGCATCTCTTATCATGTCATCATGTGCATTGCATTTGCATACGTGTTCATCTCATGCATTCGAGCATTTTCCCCGTTGTCCGTTTTGCATTCCGGCGCTTCGTTCTCCTCCGGTGGTCATTTCTATCTTTCTTTCGTGTGTGGGGGTTAAACATTTCTAGATTAGACCGAGACTTGCCAAGCGGCCTTAGTTTACTACCGGTAGACCGCCTGTCAAGTTTCGTACCATTTGGACTTCGTTTGATGCTCCAACGGTTAACCGAGGGACCGAGAAGGCCTCGTGTGTGTTGCAGCCCAACACCCCTCCATTTTGGTCCAAAACCCATCAAAACCCTCTCCATCATCTAGAGCGTTCGATCACAATCGCGCGGCCGAAAACCGCACCTCATTTGGACACTCCTAGCTCCCTCTATGCCTATATATACACCAGCACCCTCCCGAAATTCGCGGTTCCCCTCGTCCCTAACCCTAGATCCAGCTCCTCCGCGCGGCCGAACACGTCCGCCGGCCGCCGGACACGTCCGCCGCCACCCGCAGCCAATCGGGGCGCGCCACGTGGCAGCGGGCGCCCCACATCGCCGCCGATCCCGCGCGGGCCCGCCGAGCCCGTATCCGGCCCACTCACCACCCGCCGCCGCCGGTGCCTTTCCTCCTCCGCGCCGGCGCCTCAGATCTGCTCCGGCCGCCGCGCGCCAAGACCGGATCGCCGCGCCGCCGCCCTGCGCTCGCCGGTCGCCGCCCCGTGCCGAGCTCGCCCCGCCGCCGCTCTTCGCCGCCCTGCCGGATCCGGCGCGATCCGGCCGGAGAGGCGCCCCTGTGCCCGGATCCAGTCGGCCCCGCCCTCATCGTCCTTTCTCCGACCTCGCCGGAGCAAGATCCTTCTCGCCGGAGTCCTCGGTTCGCGCGCCGACGACGGACCCTAGATCCGGAGGGTATAATTTTTTCCTTAGTCTGCAGTTCAAATTCCCTTGTTCATCGTGCCGTAACTTTGCATCCGTAGATCCATTTTGGGCATATAGCATATCAAAATGTTCGTCTCAGAGAGCACATCATTTCATATCATTGCATCATTTTCATTTGAGTTCATCTTGATGCCCGAAATGCTGTTGGAAGAGTGCTATTTGAGATAATTGTCAGATCTGCTGCTCCAATTAGGTATTTGTTATTTTTGCCATGATTATTCTGTGCATGATATGCCCCTGAGCTCTACATGTGTTTTGTTATATGTTTTTCCATCTATCCATAAGTGCACCCCATATATTTTTGTGATGTGTGTGGTGACTAGCACAAGCTTGCGAAGTGGAGCATTCGTTAATGCTGATTTCAGGGACTTAGCAATTCCACTAAGTCCTTGACTTGTTTATCTCTATATGTCATATGTTCATGTTGTTTCCTAGTGATCCGTGCCTCTTTTGAGGATAATCAGTAAGGATGTTTTGTTAATCTTGTAGTGCTCTATCCATCCATGTCTTTGTTTGCAATTATGGAGCACCCTAGCTTGAGTCAATCGAGCCCTACTTTTGTCATTTCGTGAATCTGGGCAGATTGTCTACTTGTTAGCGATTTTGCCGAAGATGTTGTAGTTGATCCGTGCATGCTATGCTATTGTTCTTGCCATGTCTAGCTTGTATAATGTATATTCTTGATGGGTGTATGCTTAGATTGTCATGACTTGCTCTGTAGTGAGTGCATCGAGCTCGTAAACATGCCTACTTGATATCTGATTTTGCACGTTCCAGTTTTCACCAAGTCTGAGAACTGATTATGTTTTGCCATGTTCACATGCTTGCAAATGTATCTTCTGATCCCTTTTGGCTCAAGGTCACTAAGGGACTTTTGTTAAGCTCTTTGAGTAGCCCCATACCATGCTTTACTTTGCCATGTTCAGGTCCTATAGCATATAGTTTTCATGCTCCGAAGTGTGCTACCTGATCTGAAATTCCAGACAAGTGTTAATTTCACTAAGTCTGAAATCTGTTTACCAAATGCATTTTTGCCATGCTTGTTTGAACCTGTTAATGGATGAATTGGCCGTAGCTCAGTGTTCCTCTTTTGTTAAGCATCATGATTGGATCCCTGCCATGTATTTTGTTGCCATGTTTGAGTACTGTACCATGTTCATCTTGTTGCATTTAGATGGCTACTTGCTGTATATCGTAGACCGGTGCCATATTTGAATCGCTTGCCATTTCCAAACCGTAACTCCGATTCCGGCGTTCTTTATATCGTTTTCAAGCGGAATCATCTCACCTTTACAGTGGCACACTTGGATTTCCATGTTGAGGCCAGTTCATTCATCTCTTGTCAAATCTTGCATATGCATCGCATATCGCATCCCGCATAGCATATCATGTTTGCATCATGTGGTTTGAGCTTTGCACGTGGTTGATTGTGTCCTTATTGCTTGTTTGTCTTGTTTGGGTAGAGCCGGGAGACGAGTTCGCTAACGAGGAGCCCGTTGAGTTTGCTTTCGAGGATCCAGTCAACTCTGACAACTTTGCAGGCATGATGATCATACCCTCGAAATCACTACTATCTTTGCTTTGCTAGATGCTCGCTCTTTTGCTATGCCTATGCTACGATGCCTACCACTTGCTTATCATGCCTCCCAAATTGCCATGTCAAACCTCTAACCCACCATGTCCTAGCAAACCGTTGATTGGCTATGTTACCGCTTTGCTCAGCCCCTCTTATAGCGTTGCTAGTTGCAGGTGAAGATTGGAGACCGTTCCTTGTTGGAACATTATTTACTTGTTGGGATATCATTATATTATTTGTTTATCTTAATGCATCTATATACTTGGTAAAGGGTGGAAGGCTCGGCCTCTCGCCTAGTGTTTTGTTCCACTCTTGCCGCCCTAGTTTCCGTCATATCGGTGTTATGTTTCTGGATTTTTGCGTTCCTTACGCGGTTGGGTGATAATGGGAACCCCTTGATAGTTCGCCTTGATTAAAGCTTTTCCAGCAATGCCCAACCTTGGTTTTACCATTTGCCACCTAGCCTTTTTCCCTTGGGTTTCGCGGACTCAAGGGTCATCTTTATTTTAAACCCCCCGGGCCAGTGCTTCTCTAAGTGTTGGTCCAACCTAGAGCACCGTGCGGGGCCGTCCCTTGGCAACTTGGGTTACGTTGGCTTCCGTACGCTTAGCTTATCTGGTGTGCCCTGAGAACGAGATATGTGCAGCTCCTATCGGCATTTGTCGGCACAGCGGGTGGTGTTGCTGGATTGGTTTTAACTTGTCGAAGTGTCTTGTAGAACCGGGATACCGAGTCTGATCGAAATGTCTTGGGAGAAGGTCTATTCCTTTGTTGACGGTGAGAGCTTGTCATGGGCTAAGTTGGGACTCCCCTGCAGGGATTTGAACTTTCGAAAGCCGTGCCCGCGGTTATGGGTAGATGGGAATTTGTTAATGTCCGGTTGTACATAACTTGATCCTTAACTTAATTAAAATGAATCAACTGTGTGAGTTACCGTGATGGTCTCTTCTCGGCGGAGTCCGGGAAGCGAACACGGTGTTGGAGTAATGCTTGCCGCAGGTTGTTCTTTAGTTACTCGTTCGCGCTTTGCTATCTCTCCTCGCTCTCTTTTGCGAATAGGTTAGCCACCATATATGCTAGTCGCTTGCTGCAGCTCCACATATTTACCTTGCCTTACCTATAAGCTTAAATAGTCTTGATCGTGAGGGTGCGAGATTGCTGAGTCCCTGTGGCTCACCGATTACTTCCAAACCAGATGCAGGGCCTGATGATTCCGTTCCAGATGATGCGCATGAGCTCAAGTGGGAGTTCGATGAAGCTTCCCGCCGTTACTATGTGTCTTTCCCTGATGATCAGTAGTGGTGCCCAGTTGGGGCGATCGGGACCGTGTCGCATGTTGGGTTGATCTTTTATTTTGGCGCCGTAGTCGGGCCATGAGTGTTTGGTTGATGTAATGCTATTTATGTACTTTGATTGATGTGGCGAGTGTAAGCCAACTATGTATCTCCCCTTTTATTATCTATATTACATGGGATGTTGTGATGATTGTCTAACTTGCGACATTGCTTTCAATGCGGTTATGCCTCTAAGTCGTGCTTCGACATGTAGGAGATATAGCCGCATCGAGGGCGTTACAGTACTCCTTTGGACGCTACCGTAGATGTCAACTTTTGGGCCCTGGGAGCGCTCCAAGTAGTGCGCCCAACCATCGCCATGTGTCACGGTTTGGATACGACCTTAATTTTCTTTTCTGCATGCGCTTTTGTTTTATTTTTCTGGCCTTTTGTTTTTTCTTAGTCTTTTGCAAGTTTTAACACAATTTTTCCTTGTTTCTTGAGAAGTAGTGCTTTTTCAAGAGAAGCACAACATGTGCTTATGCAAAAAGCACGATTGTGCTTCTCAAAAAGGGAAAAAACATAGTTGAGCTTCCCCAAAAAAGGAAAAAGCATAGCCCGCGCTTCCATGAGATACACAATTGTGCTTTTTGAAAAAATAAAAGCACAGTTGTGCTTCTCCAAGAAAAGAAAAAGCACAGTCCGTGCTTCCACAAGAAGCACAATTATGCTTTCCGAAAAGAGAAAAGTACAACCTGTGATTCCTAAAAAGAAAAAAAATACAGCATTTGCTTCCGCGAGAAGCACAACTATGGTTCCTAAGAAAGAAAAACATAGTTGTACTTCCACGAAAAAAAGGAAAAGCACAACCTGTGCTTCCAAATTTATTTTATGAAAAAACACTGACTGTTTGTTTTACGAGTTTTGGACCTTTTTTCGGTTTTCGTTCTCTTGGTTTTTATTTTTCTAATTTCCTTTTTTGATTTCCATTGTTTCGTGACAAAAAAAGATTGTCGAATCCTATTAACATGAGACCTAGTTTCAAAGATCTCGATGTGAGAAGTCCAACGATGAAAGCGATTCGTGATATGAACACACAGTTCAAGAGATAAAATGTTCTAGAAAAATGAAACTAAGAAAAAATGGAAACTATCAAGTTGAGATCAGAGGCGTACATACAGTGGCCACTTGTCCGCATCAGAGAAAGTGTGAGCGACCTTAGCAAAAAGTGCCCCTTAATTAGTGATTTCATGAAGCAAATTTACGAAGGCCCATAGACATGTAATTTTTGTGCCTACTTTATGGCTTCAATATAAGATGCAAAGCCATGGAAAAAAGAATAGTGTCTTATCCTACTTTATGACTTTGATATCCAAGAACAATGCTCCATCCATTTAGACACACATAAGGTGCAACTTTCCAATAATTATCTGACTACTACTCCCTCTACAATTAAATATAAGAATTTTTCGCAGTTCAAAATTTGAATCGCAAAACCCTCTTGTTTTTAGTTAGAAAGGTTTTACTATGCATGATAATATGTTGGTAGAATATGGATGCGGCGTGCTTGCATTCTCCGTGTCATCCAATGGCCTCCTCCCCCTTTTCCTGTCGGTGTTCTTTTACTTTATAAATAAATCTCATATATTTGTACTTTCTCTTTTCTCAATTCGGGCATGGGACAACCTCAAACGATGTAGGGCACAGGTGTAGAAGCTGCCTCAAGTTTGTCCACGCATGCCTCCTCCGGCTCTATCGCTTGATAAAACCATATATTAAACCAGAGTGGTGCAAGGATAGACTTTCGCAATGCTTTTCTTTCCCTTCTTGCAAGGTGACTAGGTAAAGTTTTCCTCCATTCAATCTCCACTGACTAGCCCGTGAATTCGCCTCCCCTTCGCCTGCCGCTTCGGTGGCCAATAGAGAGGAGGGGAATCCAAGTGCCTCAGCTCTGGCTAGTAGTTAGGTTGGGTTTTAGTCGCTTCTTCTTTGAGCCAATCTTCCGGGCTCCGATCCTCCTCAAGTTCATGCATCGGGATGGATTACACGAAGCTCCAACGTACATTCATGCCAGCTCTTCAGGGTGGCGAGGTTAGGATTTCTCATCGTGCATACCCAACGACGAGATTTGGTGTCAGGTTCTTTAGATCTATTCAAGGATTCAACAACAACAACCGTGGCTTTGTGGCGCTGGTCCTTAGTGGCACGTGCACGAAGACTCCCGGCTGTCATCGGCAAGGTTAGGCCGGCTCCGGTTGGGAGCGAAGGCAAGGACATCGATGTAATTTTTGTTATGTTTGGTAGCGGCAGTGGTCGTTCGATGGTCCACGCATATCAATGTTTGTTATTGGAAGTACAAATCACGTCGCAATTTTTTTGTCTTTTTTGCTTCTAAATAGCGTTTCACGACACAATTTTTTGTCTTTTTTGCATAGGCCACAAAAAAGTTATTTTTTCGTGAAACTTTATGCACGCACATAGAACATGAAGACGTACCCGTGCAACCTTTTTCAGATTTTTTTTAGCATTTCGAAATGTGTTTTTTAAAGTGGGTTCATATGTATCCGGGTTCATCCATGCACTTTCCACATGTCACGTCGTTGGTTGAACAACAGCTCTCCTAGTCACACATAAATTGGGAGTTAATTTCGCGTGTGTAATGGGCAATTCCATTCACACTATGAGAATGATTTTACGCAGAAGAAAAAAGATTCCACTTCTCATGAAAGAAAAATGGGATTACAAAACTTTTAGAGTTCACACACTATCCATTTAATTTTTCCTTTTCAAAGGTATAAAATTTCGGCAAGTTGGAATTGGAATGGGAATCTGTCATGGAACAGGTGTCTGAATCAAGTTTTATTTTTTCTGGTTCAGGCTGGAAAACCCAGTTTTCTAATAAAAATTAAATTCAAAAAATTGTAGCGTCAAAATATATTTAATTTACCCCGTTTCTACTGGTGGTCAGAAGGCCTCTTTTTGAGCAGAAGGGCGCCTGTTCGATTCCTGCGTGCTGCAGCGCGACCACTTTTTTTTTTTTTTTCAATTTTTTGAATTTTTAGGATGGTATTCAATTTTTTCAGGGTTCACCAAAATTTCCGGAAACTGGCCCGGCCAGCCTGTTTCCGAATTGGTCTCAATTCAGCTTGTATGGAATCCTCTTGGTCAGTTTTTTGGTAAGCTGTAATTGGAATCCGTCATGGAATAGTTGGGCCGAACAATTTCACCACGTAATTGCAAAATTCTTTTCGTCAATTGTACTCGATTGTTCCCACCACTCGCTGTGCGCTACTGTCGCCTCCCGAATCGCCCCGTCGCCGTTCCCCTTCCCCGCGGTTCCCATCACCGCCGCCGCCACGCTTAGTTTCTGCCCACCTAGAGGCCAGCGATGGCCGCGTCCGAGAGCTCACTAACGAGGACCGCCTCGACCTGCGCCCCCGAAACTACGCACGGGACGCACGTCTTCAAGATCGACGGGTACAACCTGTACAGGGGCTTCGGCGTTGGGAAGGCCACCGAGTCTGCTACCTTCTCCGTCAGCGGCTACGACTGGTGCGTCCGCTTCTACCCTGACAGTAGAAGGAAGAGAGCAACAAATGGGTGTTTGTCTACCTCGAGCTCAAGACCGAGAACACTGAGGTGAGGGCGCTCTACAGTATGTGGCTGCTCGACCAGGCCACAGTGGCTCCGCGGCCGCAGACTTATGCCCGGCCAAACCCTAGCCAAATAGACCCATCGGTTTTTGACACCCGTTACAATGCAGCCGCGACCCCGAGCTGGGGCTTTACCAAATTTTGGAGGAAGAGTGAACTTGGAGAGTATATTATTGACGACATTCTATGCATCCAGTGCAATCTTACAGTGATCAACTTCAAGGAGGCGCAGGTGGAGGAGGCCAAGATGGAAGTTGTGGTCCGAGTGCCGTCGTCATCAGAGCTATTGGATAATCTCAGTAACTTGCTGGGCGCTACAGAGGGAGCTGATGTATCTTTCATTGTCAAGCATGAGGTTTTCTCAGCTCATAAGATCATTCTCGCAATGCGTTCAGCGGTCTTCTGGGTGGAGTTTTACGGTCCAATGAGGGACGAACAAAGGTGCAGTGTAACTGTTGAAGACATGCAGCCCGCTGCTTTCAGAGGACTGCTTCATTTCATCTACAAGGATTCGTTGCCTCCGATGGGTGACCTGAATAATGATGAGTATGAAGAAATGCTTAGGCATTTGCTTGTCACTGCAGATAGGTATGCCATGGAAAGGATGAAATTGATGTGCGAGGTTCTAAGTGCCGAGACTGTGGTCTGTGGGTACCACGCTAGCTCTAGCCCACCAGCGCCATTGCAGCCAGCTCAAAGATGCTTGCATTGAGTTTATTATGAACTCTTCGAATAGAATGGTTGATGTGGTGGTGGCAAGTAAAGGCTATGAGAAACTGAAAAGGGAATGCCCTACTGTCATTGCGGATATATGGGAGAAAACAGCTAAGAGAGGCAGACTTTAATATGCTGACCGTGGATTAACTTGAGCGTAGTTACTTAAATTGAAACCTTAGCAACCTGAGATTAGTTTGTCTATTTCTTAAGTTCTTAGATATTATTTGGAGAAGGATAAGTTTCGTAAAATGTTTACGATATGTACTTCTATGTTATATGAACCTATGCTATATCAGTAACATTCTCTAATATGTTTTGCTCCGTTGGGTAGTAGTACATTTACTGTTTCTGTTTCCTTTTATGTGCACATTTCATTTCCCAAAGCACTGAGTAACTATCTTCCATGACCACATCTATGGGGGCGCCTTCGAGGGGGACTGCGGGCACCCAACCCTCGTCTGTCGGGGATCGCCGGCGGGTGGGTGGTCGGTTTTGGGCTCTAGCGGATTCCGACGAGGACGACGAGGACGGGGACTCGCCGGAGGCTTCACCGGCATCTCCAACCCCGTCCAATCTCATTTGTGAATTCTTCAATGCCGGCTATGACGAAGATGATGTGGCGACGACGGTCGACAAAGTCTTGCCACCCGAGGATCCGGCTAGGATTGGACTACACGCTGGAGAGAGGAAGGAGATGGTTCGTCGGGTCGTGCATCGCAGAACGGCGGCGACGGCGATCCGGCCATGGAAGGGCCCCTTGCCTAAGGTAAATCTCCCTAACTTAACTTTGTTCGATTTGATTCTCCCGGAGTCATGGATTGAGGTTAAGAGGAGGAGGAAGAAGCCATGCCGAAAAGGGCCGAGATCGGCGCCGGTGTTGGCCGCGGCGGCGAAGCCGGCGAGCAAGCCGATCCAGATCGCGGCGGCTCGCCGTGATCGTTTGAAATCGATCTTGGGCCGTAGTGGGCTGGGTTTGGACGTTTTTTCGCTTGAGGTCGTTGGGCCTGGGACTATTGGGTATGAAGCCCAAGTGAGTCCGGGTCCTATCGATAGCGAAACTGATGTCGCATGCATCCCAGCGCCATCTACGTCGTGTTCGTCTACCCCGAGTCCTAGGGTTTTTTTCGCATCGGGCGCCTCGGATGCGTTCTCCGGATCCTGGGCGCGCTAGACGGATTGCTCCCCTGGTGGCCATGGCGGGCCGCGGGGCTGGTCTGCAGCCGGGAAAGAACACCGCCGTGCATACGGGGCAGGCCGTGTCGAGGGCGCGCCGCCGCCGGGCGGTGGCAATGGCCGTGGTTCACCGCCGGCGGGTGTTGGTTCTGGCCGTGGTGCGCTGCCGCCACCGGTCTCTGGGTCCGGTCGAGGTATGCCGCCGCCGGCGGCTGCAGCTGGCCGGGGTACTGCGGTCGGCCCTGGGATGGCGAGTGTGGCTGCAGGACGTGGTGGCGGTGCCCTTCCAAGGGTTCAGCCGCCGTCGCTGGGCTCGGTGGGGTTTCCTGCCGCGGGTCGAGGCAGGACGACCGGTGGTCCTTGCCCGCCGATGCTGGCTCTGGCTGGGGTGACCGCAGCGGGCTGGGGTGGTGCGATTGCACCCAGGTCACCGGCGCCGGGGAATCAGGGTGTGACACCTGGTCAGCCTTGGCCGCCCCCCGCCGCACTACGTCACGAGGCCAACTCAGAATCGGTCTAGGCCGATGCAGACACAGGCGCCGCCACCGCAAAACACGGGTGCTGGAGGTGTTTCGGGAACGCTCCGGGGTCAATGGGGAGATGATGGGTACAATGCCTATGGAGATGGCCAGCACCGAGGTTCTTCGTCGACTGGCGGTGGCCGAGGATATGCATGGCAGGGTGACGGGACGGCGGAGAGACCTTTTCTCGGTCCTCCGGGTGGTTTTGTTGAGGGGGCGTTTGGCCCGGGCTATCGGCAGCGGGGAGGCTACCGCGGTCATCATGGTGGTCGAGGTGGTCGAGGTGGCCGGTTTCGTCAACGGCAGCCTCCTCCGCCTGTGGTCGTCAGGGCGACTACCGCCACTGGGCTGCCGAGGAGCCGGTGCTGTCCGGTCAGGCTATGGATGTGGTGTCAGCGCTCGCTAATGCTGAGATACCCGGGAGTGAGACCACGGTGTCGGCGTCAGTGGAGGCGATAGACAGGGCTGACTCGGACAGGGCGTCCAAGTGGGCGCGCAAGAAGGAGAAAATGTTGTGCTATCGGTGTGGAGAGAAGGGTCATTTTATTGCTGAGTGCGTGGCTGACCTATGTGACACCTGTGGCAAGCCGGCACATGATTCAGGGGTTTGTCCGATTTTGCGTCATCAGGCGCCGTCTCTTATGATGTATGGAGTGTATTATGCTAAGCTCATGTTCTTTGAGTCTCCTGATGCGATGGAGATCCCTGATGAGACCCAAAGTATGACTACTAGGGTTGTCAAAGTTACCAGAGGAGAGGTCTCTGAGACTCAGATTGTGCAGAGGCTGAAGGAGTTAGTTCCTGGTGATTTCCAGTGGGAGCTTGTTAGTCTCGAGGCAAATATGTTTAGGGTTGAGTTCCCTTCAGTTGAGGATTTGCAGAGACTTTTGAGTTTTGGGATGTGCAAAGTGCCGGGTACTGATGGTGTCCTCGAGTTTCATGAGTGAAAGAAGGTTGAACCTCAGGGTAAGCCGCTTACTCAGGTTTGGCTGTGTTTTTCTGGGGCTCCCTCAAAGCCGATGCAGGATGCCAGGGTTGTGGCTAGCTTGGGCATTATTGTGGGGAAGACTGAGAGAGTGGATATGGCTTATACCAGAGCTCATGGGATTGCCCGACTGCTGGTCAATGTTCTGGATATTGAGTTCGTGCCTGATGTGGTCAAGTGGACATATCGAGGCCAGATTTATAACCTCGTGATTGAGTTTGAGGATGAGAGTCTGTTCGCCGAGCCGGCTAACGGGACTGATGTTGATATGCACGAGGAGATGACAACTCGGGAGCTAAGGAGGCACCGGTTGATGACATTGGACGAGAGTTGTCCAATGGACCGGGATCCGCTTCTCAGACGTCCGGGGATGGGACAGTGCCACCCTCCTCGGTGCCTACGACTTCTCTGAGATTTGGATCTTCGAGCCGGCTTCTGCGCCTCCAAGACTTTGGAGTGAGCGGGTGGAGTCTGACGAGGTTTTTGAGCACACGTTACCGGCTTTGGATTTTGAGGATGCTGTGAGTCCCGTCCTTGGGGATTTGGCTCCCTCTCATGTACTACTTGTTGATTCTCCTTAGATCGAGGGTCCGGCGATGGAGGTCTTTCCCTCGGGAGGGGGTCCGAGGCTGGTGGTCTCGGTTCCCTCTTCTTCTGTCGTGATACCGGAGCTGCAGGTGGCGGTTCCGCTTTATGAAGGGGGCTCGGGGAAGGTGGCCTCGGCGCCCTCTTCTCCTCTCGTGGTGGACGAGGTTTCGGTGGTGGAGGTTTTATCTTCGAGAGGGGGTCCGGGGCAGGTGGCCTGGGCACCCTCTTCCCTTCTCGCGAGGCCGAAGCTGCAGGCGACGGTTCCACATTCTGGAGGGGGCTCGGGGCAGGTGGCCTCGGGGCCCTCTTCTCCTGGGGCGCCTAGGGTGGCCGGCCCTCCTGTGGTGCCGGTGAGCCCTTCTTGCAGGAGGGCCGGGGTGGGTGGGGAGCTCGGGCAGGTGGCCCTTGCTCCCTCCTCCCCCGGCATGGTGCTATCTCTTTGCCGTGGGGCGCGACCGACGTCGGCGGTGCCGTTGAGCGCCCCACCGGTTTCTGGTGGTCCAGCTGGTTCGTCGATGGAGGCTGACCAGCTGCATGTTCGGGGTGAGGCAGGAGGCCCCACCCCGAGCAGGGTCACTTGGGAGGAGGTGATTGCGTTTGGTGGGATTCCAGATCCGGTGTCCGAGGGGCGACGGTTGAGCTGCCGTCTCCAGGATCATCCGGAGGTTGACGACATACAGCAGCGGTGCACCATGAGGGCGGCCAAGCTTCGTGACGTTGAGATCACTACTGGTATATCGGTTAATACCTCAAATTCCATCTTGCATTTTTCTAATGATGAGATTATTAATAATGCAAACCAATTAGGAATTTCACTAGGTAGTAATGATAGTGAAATTTCAAATTCCGTTAATGATATCCTAGATTTAGAGGCAGAGCGGGCTTTAGAGATGATTCGTAACTTAGCAGCGGTTAAACCCATGAATGATTCCGATATTGATGCTTTGGGGGTTAGGGTGCTTGATAATTTTTGTGTGGATCTTGCTCCTCCCCTACCTGAGCCTGAGGAGGAGGATGAGAGTTTTGAGAATGTTGTAGTTAGACCTTCTGAGCCTGGTTGTGAGGACCGGCTAGAGAGTAAGAACATTCCTAAACGCAAATGGAAGCGGAAGATCTACCCGACTTCCGCAGTGCGTAGGAGTGCTAGGATCCGCACGGCTAAAAAATTCCATGACGAGATATGAAAGGAATCTTTTGGAATAGCAGAAGTCTGAAAGACTTGGCTAAAAGAAGGTTTCTTGCAGAGGCGTCTATCAAGCATAGGTTGGACTTTATCGCATTGTCGGAAACTGGTAGAGATAATTTTTCGCCACAATTTCTCAATACTTTATCGGGCGGTATTGATTTTAACTGGCATTGTCTGCCACCGCGAGGAAGATCGGGTGGGATCTTACTCGGAGTTAGATGCGATTCGCTCGAAGTCCGAAGTGTGGTCATGGGAGATTTTGCTGTTAAGTTTAGGGTGTGGTCGAAGGCTGATGGGTTTAATTGGGCTCTGGTGGCGGTATATGGTGCCGCACAGCCCGAACTCAAACCTGATTTCTTGGCTGATCTGGTTAGGATTTGCGGTTCTGAGCAGCTTCCAATCCTGGCGGGGGGTGATTTTAACATCATTAGAAGGCGTGATGAGAAGAACAATGATAACTTTGACGGCAGATGGTCGTTCATGTTTAATACTATCATTGAAAGCTTGGATCTGAGAGAGATAGAGCTTTCGGGAAGAAAGTTCACCTGGGCTAACGCGATGCCAAATCCGACATTTGAAAAGTTGGATCTAGTACTGGCTAGTGTCGAATGGGAACACAAATTTCCCTTTGTAACAGTTCAAGCACTTTCTCGTGGTATTTCTGACCACACGCCTTTATTTCTTGACTCTGGTGAGGCCACCCACTTGGGAAACAAAAACTCATTTTCGTTCGAGCTTGCTTGGTTTGAAAGAGAAGGCTTCTTTGATCTCGTAGCCAGAGAGTGGGCTAAGGATGCATGAGGTAGGACTGCGCTTGAGCGTTGGCAGAATAAGATTAGGCACTTGAGAAGTTTCCTACGTGGGTGGGCTAAGCATCTTAGCGGGATTTATAAGGTCGAAAAGGAACGACTCCTTACCCTTATTCAGTCCCTAGATGTAAAAGCAGAAACCACAGTTCTGCCAGCCTCAGAGCTTCAAGCCAAGCTTGACGCGGAGATGAGGCTGAAAGAGCTTCTACGTGAAGAAGAATTAAAGTGGGCGCTGCGGGCCAAGGTCCGACGAGTAGTCCAGGGGGACGCGAACAGTCAATTCTTCCACATGATTGCTAATGGCAAACACAGAAAGAAGAGGATCTTTCAGCTTGAACAAGATGATGGAATGATTCTAGGTTAGGAGAACCTAAAATTATACATTACTGAGTATCACAAGCAGTTGTTTGGGCCTCCAGAGGATAACTGTGTTTCTCTAGATGAGTCCAGAATTGAAGATGTTCCTCAACTTACTGCTGTTGAGAATGATATTTTAGCTGCTCCTTTTTCTTAGAAAGAGGTGTTTGAGGCCATATCGCAGATGAAAAATAATAAGGCTCCCGGTCCGGATGGTTCCCGACTGAGTTTTATAAGAAGAGCTGGCATATTATTAAAGGGGATCTGCTGCCGTTGTTCCATGATTTATTCTCTGGACAGCTTCAGCTTTTTCAACTGAATTTTGGAACGATAACCCAACTTCCTAAGAAAACAGAGGCTGTGAGAATTGAGCAATTTAGGCCCATCTGTCTTCTTAATGTTAGTTTCAATTTTTTTACCAAGGTCGGGACTAATAGGCTCACACAGATTGCACATGCTGTGGTGCAGCCTACCCAAACTGCTTTCATGCCGGACAGGAACATTCTCGAAGGGGTTGTGGTCTACTACCTCTTGAGCACTGCGTTGGTTTTCCCTTGAAGAGGAAAGGGTGATGCAGCAAAGTAGCGTAAGTATTTCCCTCAGTTTTTGAGAACCAAGGTATCAATCCAGTAGGAGGCCACGCACGAGTCCCTCGTACCTACACAAACAAATAAAATCCTCGCAACCAACGCAATAAAGGGGTTGTCAATCCCTTCACAGTCACTTATGAAAGTGAGATATGATAGATATGATAAGATAATATTTTTGGTAATTTTATGATAAAGATGCAAAGTAAATAAAGCAAAATAAAAACGGCAAAAGAAATAGCTTGTTGATGGGAGATCAATATGATGGAAAATAGACCCGGGGGCCATAGGTTTCACTAGTGGCTTCTCTCGAGAGCATACGTATTACGGTGGGTAAACAAATTACTGTTGAGCAATTGACAGAATTGAGCATAGTTATGAGAATATCTAGGTATGATCATGTATATAGGCATCACGTCCGAGACAAGTAGACCGACTCCTGCCTGCATCTACTACTATTACTCCACACATCGACCGCTATCCAGCATGCATATAGAGTATTAAGTTCAAAGGAACAGAGTAACGCTTTAAGCAATATGACATGATGCAGAGGGATAAACTCATGCAATATGATATAAACCCCATCTTGTTATCCTCGATGGCAACAATACAATACGTGCCTTGCTGCCTCTACTGTCACTGGGAAAGGACACCGCAAGATTGAACCCAAAGCTAAGAACTTCTCCCATTGCAAGAAAGATCAATCTAGTAGGCCAAACCAAACTGATAATTCGAAGAGACTTGCAAAGATAACCAATCATACATAAAAGAATTCAGAGAAGATTCAAATATTGTTCATAGATAAACTTGATCATAAACCCACAATTCATCGGTCTCAACAAACACACCACAAAAGAAGATTGCATCGAATAGATCTCCACAAGAGAGGGGGAGAACATTGTATTGAGATCCAAAAAGAGAGAAGAAGCCATCTAGCTAATAACTATGGACCCGAAGGTCTGAAGTAAACTACTCACACATCATCGGAGAGGCTATGGTGTTGATGTAGAAGCCCTCCGTGATCGATGCCCCCTCCGGCGGAGCTTCAAAAAAGGCCCCAAGATGGGATCTCATGGGTACAAAAGGTTGCGGTGGTGGAATTAGGGTTTTGGCTCCGTATCTGGTAGTTTGGGGGTACGTAGGTATATATAGGAGGAAGAAGTACATCGGTGGAGCAATGTGGGCCCCACGAGGGTGGAGGGCGCGCCCCCTACCTCGTGCCTTCCTGGTTGCTTTGTTGACGTAGGGTCCAAGTCCTCTGGATCACCTTCGTTCCGAAAATCACGCTCCCGAAGGTTTCATTCCGTTTGGACTCCGTTTGATATTCTTTTTCTGCGAAACTCTGAAATAGGCAAAAAAACAACAATTCTGGGCTGGGCCTCCGGTTAATAGGTTAGTCCCAAAAATAATATAAAAGTGTATAATAAAGCCCAATAATGTCCAAAACAGAATATAATATAGCATGGAACAATCAAAAATTATAGATACGTTGGAGACGTATCATGGTCCTTCATGAAACGCTCCATGAGATTCACACGAAAAAACTAGATGGAGTTGTTTTCAAGGTGGATTTCGAGAAAGCGTACGATAAAGTCAAATGGCCTTTCCTTCAATAGGCCATACGCATGAAGGGTTTTGATGAAGCCTAGCGACGCCAGGTAGAATCTTTCACGCAAAAAGGGAGTGTTGGAATTAAAGTGAATGATGACATAGGTCATTATTTCCAGACATACAAGGGCCTGAGACAAGGTGATCCAATGTCTCCTATTCTGTTCAACATTGTGGTTGACATGTTGGCAATTCTGATAGGTAGGGCAAAGGAGGCCGTTCAGGTGGGTGGCTTGGTGCCTCATCTAGTTGATGGTGGTGTGTCCATCCTGCAGTACGCTGATGATACAATCATCTTTATGGAGCACGACTTGGCAAAAGCGAGAAATATGAAGCTGGTTTTCTGCTTATTTGAACAATTGACCGGATTGAAGATTAACTTTCATAAAAGCGAGTTGTTCTGTTTTGGTAGAGCCAATGAGGAACAAGAGGCTTATAGGCAATTGTTCGGATGCGAATTGCGGGTATTACCTTTCACGTACTTAGGTATACCCATTCACCATCGTAAGCTGACAAATAGAGAATGGAAGTGCATCGAGGATCGGTTTGAGAAGAAACTGAGTTGCTGGAAGGGCAAACTCATGTCATATGGAGGCCGATTGATTCTTATTAATTCGGTGCTCACGAGCATGCCTATGTTTCTCTTATCTTTCTTCGAAGTCCCAGTTGGTGTTAGGAAAAGGCTGGACTTCTATCGATCCCGATTCTTCTGGCAGAGTGATGAACTAAAGAGAAAATACTGACTCGCCAAATGGGATATCATCTGTCGACCAAAGGACTAGGGGGGCCTTGGTATTGAGAATCTTGAAGTCAAGAACAGATGTCTTCTCAGTAAGTGGCTGTATAAGTTATCAGTTGAGACTGAGGCCACGTGGGCGCAGATTCTCCGTAGTAAGTATCTACAGCCCAAGACTTTGTCCCAGGCGATAGTGAGACCAACTGACTCGCCATTTTGGAAGGGGCTTATGAGAGTCAAAGCTGCCTTCTTTAATAGAACAAAGTTTATAGTCGGTAATGACAACACCACTCGCTTCTGGGAGGATACTTGGCTTGGTGAAACACAGTTGGCGCTTCAGTATCCGTCCCTGTATCGTATTGTTCAACGACGTGATGCTCTTGTTGCAATGATTATGCAGTCCATTCCCCTTAATATTCAGTTTAGGAGGGCGCTTGTTGGCGACTGGTGGGAAGCATGGCTTCATTTGGTGAGTAGACTGATGGAGGTTCAGCTATCTCATTAGCCCGATCAGTTGTGTTGGATGCTTACTAGGTCTGGGGAGTTCATAGTTAAGTCGGTGTATATCGATGTCATTAACTCTAGTGCTATTCCTAGTTCCAAAGATGTTTGGAAAGTCAAAGTTCCTTTGAAAATTAAAGTGTTTATGTGGTTTGTACATAAACAAGTCATTTTAACAAAGGATAATTTGGTTAAGCGCAACTGGATAGGATGTACTAGGTGTAGTTTTTGTGATCGGAACGAAACTATCAATCACCTCTTCTTTGACTGCCCGTTGGCGAGAGTTTTGTGGCACACGGTGCATATTGCCTTTAACATTACTCCTCCGAATTCGGTTAGTATGTTATTTGGAACGTGATTTGTTGGGATAGAGTCCGAAACAGCTAGACACATTCGCGTAGGAGTATGTGCTTTGTTGTGGGCAATTTGGAACTGCAGAAATGATTTGGCTTTTAACAGAACAACAAATATTCATTTTTTGCAGGTTTTATTCCGGGCTACTGCGCTGATCCGTATGTGGTCGTTACTCACTCCGACGAAGGCCAGGGAGCGTTTGGTTACTGGATCTGTCCGCTAGGAGATGGTAGCGCGGGATATCTTCAACCGGTTTGGATGGCGGTCATGTAATAGGATAGGCGATTAGTTTACCTATCTTTGTTATGCCAGCCGGTTGTGGCCTTTGGACCTATTGTTTTTGGCGTTGTGGCTCTTTGTGAGCTTGCCGTTATTTTGTTTTCAGACTATAAGAGCATCTCCAGCCGCGCTGTGACGCCCCGAGACCGACGCGCCAAGTGTCTTCCAGTTATTCGTTGTTGTTGCCTTGTCATTCGTTTGCATGTTGCATATTTCCATGTCACCATTCACATTGCATCATCATGTTCTCAAAACTTGCATCTGTCCGGGTTTCCCCGTTCTCTCCGCTGTCCGTTCTGAGTCCAACCACACTCGCACGTGCCTGCGGCATGTCCGAAATATTATTTTATAAGTGGTCGGAAAATTTTCTCGGAATGGGTTGAAAGTTGGTGTGCGGTCTTATTTTAGTGTAGGTAGGCCGCCTGCCAAGTTTCATCGCATCCGAAGTCCGTTTGACGCCCCAACGGATAACTATAGAGGCAATATAGCCGGTCTAACGTTGGACGTTTTCGGTCTCCGGAAACAGATGCCGGGCCCTCTCTCTCTCTTCTCCCCTCGCAGTCTCGCCACAGCCCACCTAGTCCATCCTCCTACCCCTCTTCGCGTCCGGAGTCGTCCGATGCGATCACACGGTCTGAAAACCCTCTCTGCACAGTGCATCGAACCCCTCGCGCGCGTCCGGAAGTTGTCCCGAACCCGACCCAGGGAGTCATCACCGTTGGGTCCGGATCATCCCCAAACATCTACAAAACATCACCGTTTTTTTATTTGGACTCCCTAGTTTATTTTTTCCGACCGTTCGATTTTGATCGGAGGGACGAGATAGCCCCTAACCTAATCTTTTTGTCCCTATATATAGTCAACCCCTACCAAATCAAGCCAAACCCTATTTTCTAGGGATCCTCCTCCCCGCCGGCACTCTCTCTGGTTTCCCTCGGGATCACCAGCGAACCAACCGCAAGCAGATCCCGCAAACCCCTTCCTTCCTCGTTTTCAGATCCAGCAAATCCACCGCAGCCTCGCTCCCAGCCTCCTGCAAGCAGAGCCCCGCTCCTCCCGTGCGCGTGCACCGGACCTCGACCCCGCGCCCTGGTCTGCTTCGTCGAGCCTCTCCACTGCTAGCACCCTACAACACCTCCCTGAACGGCTCGCGCCCGTGCTCCTGTCGCCCCCTCGTCCAGGAGCTCCACGAGGAGAGGAGCTCCTCTTCGTCACCCCAAGAAGCAGCCGCGCCCGAGTGCTCCTCTCCAAGCCGGCATCCTCGTCCCGTACCCTCCTCGACGCCTGCATCTCCTCCGACAGCGCTGCCGTGCCCGCATGCCTCTGGCGAAGCTCCGGAGCCGAGCCGGCGTTGTACTGCTCGGGGACCGGCTCCTCTCGTCAGATCCGGTGGAGCCCCGACGCCGTCCGCCACCTGCAGGCCCATCTCGCCGAACCTCTCATCCACAGCGCCGCCGACTGTCCTCGTTCCCCACGTCCGAATTCGGCCGTCGTCGACCGAGTCTCTGCTCCATCCCGCGACCATGAGCTCGCCCGTTCTTTTCCTCTGCTCGGTTCCTCTGCTCGAGCGACAGGACGAGCGCCCTCCTGGCCGCGTACGTCCCTGTTGACCCGAGTCTTCTCATTCTGGACCTCCTCTGGAGCCACGGCGCCTCCCTGTTGCCCGATCTTGCCTCGCTGCTCCGGCGACCTGCAAGCCAGCCACGCGCCACCGCCCGAGTGCCCGCAGCCGCCTTCGTTCCCGAACAGCAAGAGGAGCCTTGCGCTCTTGCAGTGCAGGCCTTCCTCGACGCCCCCGGAGAGATCTTCGCCGCCGCCTTCTCCCTCCGCCTTGCCCGCTCGCCGAAGCTTGTGCGCTGCTCTGTGTCGTGCCGCCGTGCCTGCTAGCCCCTGTCGTGCTACTCTTTTTCGTCCGCTCGCCTCCGTTGACCCGTTCAAGCGCCAACGTGGCCAGCCTCCTGGGCCGCAAGCACACCCGAGGCCAGATCTGCTGCGTTTGGGCCTCCTCCTCTCCAGCTGGGCTTGGCCCATGGATGAGCTCCCCACAGCTCCTCCTATTCAGCCCAGTGATGCCGCAGTTTTGGCCCAGGACATATTTTTTTCCCTGAACGAATTTATCTATTATTCCAGAGAACACCAGTTTGCAGAAAAGCCCCCCTACTTCATGCATATCATATCGCATGAACCGTGCATCGGATTAGAACAAACTTTATATGCAAAATGCTTAGAAATTCATCTAGTTTCATAATATGTCATTTTCATCCATGTTTGAAATGCTTAAAATAATGTTTGATTAAATTTGCTCATATAGCATGCTAAAATGATTTAATTCATAACTAAATAACCGTAGCTCCAAACCCAACAAACTTTATATGTAAATGGGGTAGAAAAATGCCTAGTTCAACATGGTGGCATCACTTTGCATTTTTAACAACTCTAAAATATGGTTTAGGGCAGAACAGTACCAAATCCATAAATTGCACATGAGGATTTTTTCGGACTTGTTGTTTGTTGTTCCGACCTCATTTAAACTTGCCTAGATAGGTAGTTATCTTTTGCTTCACCTTTTGCCATGTTAATCAACATTTAATATTGCTGGGTACATAAACGAGATCGAACTAAATAACTTGAATGTGGTGTTTCGTCAATATGCAACTCGTTGCATATTGAGCTCCACTTAACTTGTAGTGTTGTTTGTGCACTTTGCCATGCCATGCTTCATTAAACCGAACATGCATCATACTTGGTTGTGCATCATGCCATGTTGATGTGATGGTTGTTTACTATGTTGCTTGTTTCTTTCCGGGTTGTGAGGATCTGTTCGACTACGTCCATTTGTCTTCTTCATGGACTCGTTCTTCTTCCTTGTGGGATTGTCACATCCCTAGTTCTGGTATGCTCAAGGCTAGCGAGTCATGTGTGCATCATGTTAAATTCCATTTAAATTTTAAATGGGGATTTGTGAAACCCTCAGAATCATTTCTGGAAATAACCCAGTTAAAAATTGCTCCAAAAAGGTTCAAGAAAATATTCATGTTGCTCTCTGAAAATATTGGACAGAGATAAAAATCAAACCAATATTTTTAGGATCTCATAAGTATTTATTTTGGGCATTTGGAATTAATCCAATATTTATTTGCATTGGATATATATGTTATATATTTTATATATGTCCAAAAATTCTGAATTTTGGTGAGGGGCTTTGGAATAATCCCCGAGGTCCCTGCAAAAATTGACAGAAGTAAATAAAATGATTTAAATTTTTTACTAAATCAAAACAAATGTTAGAAAATAGAAAAACAGAAAACAAAAGTAAGGGAAATACTTACCCGGGCCAACTCACCTGTGCAGCCTGGCCTGGCCCTGCGGCCCAGCAGGCCGGCCCAGCCCAATTGCCAGGAGCTTCTTCAAGCTCCTGCCAGTAGGAGCTGCTGCGTGGCCGCACCACAGCCGGCCGTGGCCACGTCTCCCCGCCACCTCCTGCTTCCCCTCCTCGTCGCTCTGGCCTCCCTGGACGTCGCCACGACGCCCCGCACCTCTCTCCCTCTCCCTCTCTCTCCCTCCTCCCCTGGTTCTCTCCCGCGCGACCGCCCGAGCACTGCCGTCGCCGCCGTTCGCCGTTTCCGTAGCCACCGCCCCCTCGCTTCTCCGACCAGCTCAGAAGCTCTTCCACGTCGCCGTCCACCTCTCCGTCGAGCCACGTGACGCGGGAAGCCCTGGAGCGTCGCCATCGCCATCGTCTTCGCCTCCGGCCGCCGTAGATCGCCATCGCCGCTCCGTCGTCTCCAGCACGTCCCCCGCCACAACGAGCAGCCCTGCAAGTCCGCTGTGAGCCCCGCCGTCGTTTCCCCCCTACTCCTCTGCTTCCCTGCGCCTCTAGCCCCTCCATCGCTCGAGCCGAGCTCCGGCCGCCGCCGCGAGCTCCGCTCCGGCAAGCTCCGCTCCGGCGACTCCGGCCACCCCAGCTTCCCCTACCTGCTCAGCTGGCTGCGCAAGAGCCCGGGCTACGCCCCGGTGCCCTTAGTCGCCGCTCCCATGGCCTGTAACGCGGCCGCCGCCGCGTCCAGAGGTCGCCGGCGTTAACCTCGCCGGCCTGACATGTGGGCCCGACCTGCCAGGTGATTAGCTGAAGCTAATCACCACTTAGTTAACCTTGAGACACTGACAGTGGGCCCCAGCGCCACTAATCTAAATTAGATTAGGAATAACCCCTCTGTTAACTAACTGAGTCACTGCCGTGTGGACCCCACACGTCAGGTTTGACCTGGTCGGCTCCGTTGACATGCTGACGCAGGCAGGACGCAATGCCGACGCAATATTTCATTTTCTGGTTTAAAATTAATCAGGAAATTCCAGAAAATGTTCAAAACTTCTGAAAATCATAAAAAATAGTCTATAACTCAGAATGAAATAATCTATATATGAAAAATTATCAGAAAAATTCAAGGAATCTGTTTATGGCATTTTCATGCATGTTTGAACAATGTTTGTCCTCTGTTTTGGACAAAACAAATAAATGGCATTTAACTAATCATATATGGAGTTTGAATTTGAATCCTGTATTCAAACCAACTTCATTTAATTGTGTTGCTAGTTGCATTAGCTCATACAACATCACATACTCATGCCATGTTCATGCATCATAATGTTGCACATGCTTGTGTTTGATTTCCGACACCGTTCCTTCTCGATAGGTCCTGCTCCGGAAAGTGTTCGAGAGTACCTATCAGTGGAGCAGTGCCCCCCCTGTTGATCTACCAGGCAAGCAAACCCCCTTGTTCATTCCGATACAATCCCACTCTGTCGCTCCTGCTCTCTTTTATTGCATTAGGACAACAATGATTCAACTGCTACTTTATGCTGCGGTAGTTGAACCCATTCCTCTGCATGACCTGTCATTGCCACAGTAAATAGTTGAAACCCACTAGCATGTGTAGGAGTTGATTGAGCCATGTTGTGTTCCTACCATGCCATGCCTGCTATTGCTTAGAGCTGTGTCAGGTCTGATTCATTGGGAATGAATTGGAGTGTTACGATATGTTCTGGTGCTGAGAGTGAACGTGTGAACACGTTTTGGTAAAGGTAGCGGTGAGAGGCCATGTAGGAGTACATGGTGGGTTGTCTCACTGGAACCGTCCTTAAGCACCGAGTTCTGTGTATGTTGTCCAATGACTAGCTACTACCACACATTGGGCTCTGGGCACTCCAAGCTCTCTCGACTTATTAACCAACTTGATCTCTGTCCAGGAGTTGCAAATAGTTTCTGGTGTTTGTAGGTAGTGTTAGTAGTCTACCAAGTGGCACCCGGCCAGGTGGGCTTGGGACAGACTAGGCACACGTGGCCCGGTGTACCGAGTGGCACCCGGATGGTGGGCTCGGGAACCCTGTACACATCGTTTGGGGCCGTGAGCGAAACCCCGGCCGGATCTCCTTGCAGATGGAACCTGAATAGGCGATAAACCTGGACTAGAGTCTTGTGTGGTTAGTCAGGTTGTGGCCGACACCCTCGCCAGGCTTCCGCTTGAAGGTTGCCGAGATACATGACGTGTACATGGTGATAAGTGGTGAGAGCGTGTGTGAAGAAGTACACCCCTGTAGGGTTATCTTGATCTATTCGAATAGCCGTGTCCTCGGTTATGGACTTCTTGGATGCTTACGTGGTACATAGACAACTTAAAGTGGATACCCTAAAATGCTCAAGATAAGTGTGAGTGCTATGGATGGCCTTCTCGTAGTGAGACGGGAATGAATCCATAGTGGTGTATTGATGTGGTGATTAGTGGACTCGTGTGCGCCACCTCGGAAGAGTTACCAGCAGTCGTAGTACAGGATAGCCACTGAGTCAAAGCTGGCTTGCTGCAACTAAACCCCACATTACCTTCTTGATACAATTGCATGTATGATAGGATCTGATGTAAGTCTTGCTGAGTACCTTTGTACTCACATTGCTTTATTTATGTTTTTGTAGCGGAGACTTGGGTCTTACTAGTTTACGTGGACTTCGACAAGTAGCTTGTACCTCAGCTACGATCTTGATCGGACGTTGTAGATAGTCAGGCTCATAGCCTTTTTCTTTTGTAGTTGTCTGTACTCAGACATGTAATGCTTCCGCTTGTTGCTTGTATGCTCTGAATGATGGGTCATGTGACCCCTGTTTGTATATATGTTATGTGGCTCTTTTGGGCCTTTATCTATATGAGTTTGCGTTATGTTGTGATGCCATGTTGTATAGCACATACTTGCATGTTATGCGTACGTGTAACGTGTATTGCTATGTGTGGGATCTGACAATCTAGTTATTTATCCTTGTCAGCCTCTCTTATGGGGAAATGTAGTCTAGTGTCTCCTTGAGCCATAGTAGTCCGCTACAGCCCAGTTCACCGAAGTCCTGCTAGCCCAGCACTACTGTTCAGGACACTTGACTGGCCGGCATGTGTTTCACTTCGTTCCTGTGTCTGTCCCTTCGGGGAAATGTCACGCGGTGACATCCGGAGTCCTGCCTAGCCTGCTACAGCCCGGGTTACCGGAGTCCTGTTAGCCCAGTGCTACAACCCGGATTCACACGCTGCTGACCGACATGCTCGAAGTTGATTCATGTATGCCTGTCCCCATGGGTTACTGCCGCTTAGGGTTCACGACTAGTCATGTCGGCCCGGGTTCTCTGTCATATGGATGCTAGCGATACTATCATATACGTGAGCCAAAAGGCGCAAACGGTCCCGGGCCATGGTAGGGCGACACCCGTGGGAATACCGTGCGTGAGGCCGCAAGGTGATATGAGGTGTTACATGCTAGATCGGTGTGACTTAGAATCGGGGTCCCGACAGCTTTGGTATCAGAGCCTGACTGCCTGTAGGATTTCCAAGCCAACCTGGTCGAAGTTGAGTCTAGAAATTCTTTAGTTATGTAAGGGAATTGATTGTGGAAGGGAACGTAAGGCTCTTTTTACTCCTTTTACCTCATGCCCTTCTGATTTGAGTCATCCTATCTTTCCTACGGGGTTAAGGAACTAGGCTTCCTCTTCTGTCTATCAGGATCATGTGTTACTACTCCGTAGTCTCTTAGGATTGGTTGATCACAGTCATATCCCAGTTCGAGTACCTCCGGTGTAGCCTGTTTAGTAATATCTCAGAACCTTGAGTGATGATGTTGAGTATGGTGCTACCCCGTCTTTTGTAGAATGTCTCATTCTGAGCATTTTACTTCCGTTATGCTGCCAGAATTGTCCTAGGAGTTTGAGAGATACTAAATTTCCTTGTGCTACATGTTGCATCCTATAGTTGTTGTTGACCTCGTCCTTGGTTCCGCTTCTCAGGATGTCGTCAGTTAACCGAAGTTCTGTTGCTCGTTGCTTGAACCACGGAGGTGGTAGGGATGAGGAGGATCCTCCCGACCAACCTTCATTGGCAGAGTTCATGTTAGAGATGGAGAGGAACAAGCGTGAGTCTAACTGCTTGTTGGCACGTATCGAGGAGAACACCGCACATCGGTGCAAAGAGTTAGCGACCATCCATGATTTCATTGGTCTGAAACCACCCACCTTCCATCATTCCATTGAGCCACTCGATGCAGATGACTGGCTTCGTAGTATCACTCACAAGCTGCGTTCTGCGAACGTAGCTGAAGGTGACAAGGTCATCTATGCTGCATATCACCTAGAAGGTCCTGCTAGTCTTTGGTGGCAGAACTATGAGGGTATGCTCCCAGCTGGCCAGATTCCTACCTAGAGAGATTTCACCGAGGCTTTTCGCGAGCATCACATTCCTGAAGCCCTCATCGATCGCAAGAGAGAAGAGTTCTGTAGTTTCACACAGGGTAAGATGGTTGTTGATGCTTACAGTAGAGAGTTTGAGAACCTCGCCCGCTATGCTGCAGAAGAAGTGTCCACGGACGCCAAGAAGCAGGCTAGGTTCCAGAAGGGTCTCAACCCCAAGTTGCGTCGTGATCTCCACTTGCACCATTGCAATACATTCCAGTCTCTTGTGAACAAGGCCATTAATGCGGAGACAACTCAGCTCACCTACGAGGAGTCTCGTAAGCACACCCGTGATTTGGTTTCTTCCTCCGGTTCTAGTTCTCAGAAGCGCCGGATTTGGGTTCCGAACTCCGCTCTTCCACCCGGTTATACACCGAGGCCTTCTTGTGTGGCACCTCACCCAGTTCAGCAGTGTGCTCCACCCAGGCTTATTGGTAGACCGCTTGTTAATGCGGGTCCACGTCCTACTTTAGGGACTTGCTTCACATGCGGAGAGCCAGGACACTATGCACGTGACTGCTCTCAAGCCAGCTATGCTCCACCCCCGCCCGAGAAGTCTGTTGGCTGTGATAAGCCATCATGCAAGATGATCAGTGTCAAGTCAGCTCCCACTGAACGTGGACATGTGCATCACGTCTCAGCTAAAGACGCTCATGATGATCCGGATGTTGTTCTTGGTACACTCCTTGTCAACTGTCATCCAGCTTCGGTTCTGTTCGATACCGGAGCATCTCACTCCTTCATCTCTGAAGGCTATGCTCGTTTGCACGACATGTCATTTTGTGATATGCCAACTCCACTTGAAATCCAAACTCCGGGGTCTAGATGGCAAACTACCAGAATAAGCCATGGTAATGAAATCCTTGTCGACAGACTCGTATTCCTTGCGTCACTCATAGCCCTCAAGTCTACAGATATTAACATCATCTTGGGTATGGACTGGATGAAAGCTCATTATGCCAAGATTGATTGTTACACTAGGTCTGTTCAGCTTACACACCCCTCTGGCAAGATAGTCACTGTCTCCACCAGAATTGCAAAGCGTCAGCTTTATTCTCTTAATGCCAGCCCTCTTCCAGACCTTGAGGATATCCCGGTAGTCCGTGACTTTCTAGATGTCTTTCCAGAAGAACTGCCAGGTATTCCACCTGACAGGGATGTAGAGTTCGTCATAGATCTTATCCCAGGAACCGCCCCAATTTCTAGGAGACCTTACAAGATGGCACCCTTAGAGCTAGCCGAGCTTAAGAAACAACTCGATGAATCCTTGCAAAAGGGTTTCATCCGTCCTAGTTCTTCTCCCTGGGCTTGCCCCGTCCTTTTCGTCAAGAAGAAGGATGGTACGGACCGAATGGTTGTAGATTATCGTCCCGTTAATTTGGTCACGATAAAGAACAAGTATCCGCTCCCCAGGATCAACGATCTGTATGATCAGCTCGCTGGATCCTCAGTCTTCTCCAAGATGGATTTGAGGTTAGGCTACCACCAAATCAAGATCAGAAATGGGGATATTCCTAAGACGGCTTTTGTCACTCGTTATGGTCAGTACGAGTACACCGTCATGTCCTTTGGTCTAACCAACGCTCCAGCTACTTTCTCTTGCTTGATGAACTCGATCTTCATGGAGTACTTAGATAAGTTCGTCGTGGTTTACCTCGATGATATCCTTATTTAATCGAAGAACGAGGAAGAGCATGCCGAACATCTTAGACTTGTGTTAGAAAAACTTAGAGAGCACCGCCTTTATGCCAAGTTCTCCAAGTGCGAATTTTGGTTGCCAGAAGTGACCTATCTCGGCCACGTAATCTCTGGTAAGGGCATTGCTGTCAATCCCGAAAGAGTTCATGCCGTTCTTGATTGGACTCCACCTGAAACGGTTAAGCAAGTTAGGAGTTTCCTTGGCCTAGCCAGTTATTTTCGCCGCTTCATTGAGAACTTCTCCAAAGTGGCCAAACCTCTCACGGAACTTCTCAAGAAAGATAAAAAGTTTGAGTGGTCCCCACAGTGTGAGCACAGTTTTCAGGAACTGAAAAGACGCCTGACTTCTTCTCCCATACTTGTGCCACCGGACTTCACTAAGGACTTTGTTATCTATTGTGATGCCTCACGATAGGGACTAGGTTGCATTCTTATGCAAGATCGCCATGTGATTGCCTATGCATCTCGACAGTTGCATCCACATGAGGAGAATTATCCTACACATGATCTAGAGCTTGCAGCCGTAGTCTATGCACTTAAGACATGGCGACATTACCTTCTCGGTAAACGTTGCGAGATCTACACCGACCACCAGAGTCTCAAGTATATCTTCACCCAACCAGATTTGAACCTTAGGCAAAGACGTTGGTTGGAGTTGATCTCAGATTACGACTTAGGGATTACCTACACCCCAGGCAAGGGGAATGTCATGGCTGATGCGCTAAGTCGTAAGTCCTATTGCAACAATCTCATGTTGCAATAGGGCCAACCATTTCTCCATGAGGAATTATCTAAGCTTAACCTTCACATTGCTCCTCATGGATTCCTTTCTACCTTGGTGGCGAAACCTACCCTTGAGGATCAAATCATTACTGATCAGAAGTTTGATAGGGGTGTTATCCGCATCAAGAGAAACATTAAGAAGGGAGTTGGTGGTTGTTTCTCTATGGATGATCGAGGTGTTGTTTTCTTTGAGAATCGCTTGGTGATTCCCAAGAATCAACATCTGCGACAACTGATTCTTAAGGAGGCACATGAATCCCCTCTCACGATTCATCCCGGTAGTACTAAGATGTATCAGGACCTACGCCAGAGGTTCTGGTGGACTAGGATGAAGAGAGAAATTGCTCAGTTCATTGCTAACTGTGACGTTTGTCGTCGCGTTAAGGCAGAGCATCAAAGGCCTGCTGGCACCCTTCAACCTTTAGCTATTCCTGAGTGGAAATGGGATAAAGTTGGTATGGACTTCATCACCGGCTTTTCCAGGACCAAGAGAGGGAATAATGCTATCTTCGTAGTCATTGATCGTCTTTCCAAAGTGGCTCACTTCGTACCTGTTCGAGAGAGTATCACCGCTAGTCAGCTCACTGACTTATATATTTCTCGAATAGTGTCACTTCATGGTGTTCCACTAGAGATCAATTCAGACCGTGGTAGTCTTTTCACTTCTCATTTCTGGGAGAGTTTCCAAACTGCCATGGGCACCCATCTTTCCTTCAGTACCGCTTTCCACCCTCAATCAAGTGGTCAGGTGGAAAGGGTCAACCAGATTCTTGAAGACATGCTTAGAGCTTGTGTTATCTCATTCGGTATGGATTGGGAGAAGTGTCTTCCCTTCGCCGAGTTTTCTTATAACAACAACACCAATCCAGCCTCAAGAAAGCTCCTTTTGAGGTTCTGTATGGACGAAGATGTCGAACACCTTTGAACTGGTCAGAAACCGGTGAAAGACAATTCTTTGGACCGGATATGATCCAGGAGGCAGAAGAACAAGTTCGCATCATTCGTGAGAATTTGAAAACAGCCCAATCTCTTCAAAAGAGCCAGTATGACCGTAGTCATAAGGAAGTGGCTTATGAAATTGGCGACAAGGCTTACCTTCGGGTTACCCCTTTGAAGGGTACCCATCGTTTCGGTATCAAGGGCAAGTTGGCTCCTCGTTACATTGGTCCTTTTCACATTCTCGCTAAACGAGGAGAGGTTGCCTACCAGTTGGAACTACCCCACACCTTTCTCGAGTTCATGATGTCTTCCACGTCTCTCAACTCAGGCGTTGCTTCTCGGATCCCATCCGTGGAGTGGACCACGAAACGCTTGATCTCCAAGATAACCTCACATACCGAGAGTATCCTGTTCGCATTCTTGATCAAGCAGAGCGTGTTACTCGATGTCAGAACATCAAGTTTCTCAAAGTTCAGTGGTCTCATAATTCCGAGAGAGAAGCTACCTGGGAGCGAGAAGATCGTCTTTGACTGGAGTACCCCACCTTCTTTCCATCGACCCCTAAATCTCGGGACGAGATTCTTTCAAGTGGGGGCGAGTTGTCACATCCCTAGTTCTGGTATGCTCAAGGCTAGCTAGTCATGTGTGCATCATGTTAAATTCCATTTAAATTTGAAATGGGGATTTGTGAAACCCTCATAATCATTTCTGGATATAACCCAGTTAAAAATTGCTCCAAAAAGGTCCAAGAAAATGTTCATGTTGCTCCCTGAAAATATTGGACAGAGATAAAAATCAAACCAATATTTTTAGGATCTCATTAGTATTTATTTTGGGCATTTGGAATTAATCCAATATTTATTTGCATTGGATATATATGTTATATATTTTATATATGTCCAAAAATTCTGAATTTTGGTGAGGGGCTTTGGAATAATCCCTTAGGTCCCTGCAAAAATTGACAGAAGTAAATAAAATGATTTAGTATTTTTACTAAATCAAAACAAATGTCAGAAAATAGAAAACAGAAAACAAAAGTAAGGGAAATACTTACCTGGGCCAGCTCACCTGTGCAGCCTGGCCTGGCCCTGCGGCCCAGCAGGCCGGCCCAGCCCAACTGCCAGGAGCTTCTTCAAGCTCCTGCCAGTAGGAGCTGCTGCGTGGCCGCGCCACAGCCGGCTGTGGCCACATCTCCCCGCCAACTCCTGCTTCCCCTCCTTGTCGCTCTGGCCTCCCTGGACGTCGCCACGACGCCCCGCACCTCTCTCCCTCTCCCTCTCTCTCCCTCCTCCCCTGGTTCTCTCCCGCGCGACTGCCCGAGCACTGCCGTCGCCGCCGTTCGCCGTTTCCGTAGCCATCGCCTCCCCCTCGCTTCTCCGACCAGCTCAGAAGCTCCGCCACGTCGCCGTCCACCTCTCCGTCGAGCCACGTGACGCGGGAAGCCCTGGAGCGCCACCATCGCCATCGTCTTCGCCTCCGGCCGCCGTAGATCACGATCGCCGCTCCGTCGTCTCCAGCGCGTCCCCGGCCACAACGAGCAGCCCTGCAAGTCCGCTGTGAGCCCCACCGTCGTTTCCCCCCTACTCCTCTGCTTCCCTGCGCCTCTAGCCCCTCCGCCGCTCGAGCCGAGCTCTGGCCGCCGCCGCGAGCTCCGCTCCGGCTCCGCTCCGGCCACCCCAGCTTCCCCTACCTGCTCCGCTGGCTGCGCGAGAGCCCGGGCTACGCCCCGGTGCCCTTAGTCGCCGCCCCCGTGGCCTGTAATGCGGACGCCACCGCGTCCACAGGTCACCGGCGTTAACCTCGCCGGCCTGACGTGCTAATCACCACTTAGTTAACCTTGAGACACTGACAGTGGGCCCCAGCGCCACTAATCTAAATTAGATTAGGAATAACCCCTCTGTTAACTAACTGAGTCACTGCCGTGTGGACCCCACACGTCAGGTTTGACCTGGTCGGCTCCGTTGAGCTGCTGACGCAGGCAGGACGCAATGCTGATGCAATATTTCATTTTTTGGTTTAAAATTAATCAGGAAATTCCAGAAAATGTTCAAAACTTCTAAAAATCATAGAAAATAATCTATAACTCAGAATGAAATAATTTATATATGCAAAATTATCAGAAAAATTCAAGGAATCTGTTTATGGCATTTTCATGCATGTTTGAACAATGTTTGTCCTCTGTTTTGGACAAAACAAATAAATGGCATTTAACTAATCATATATGGAGTTTGAATTTGAATCCTGTATTCAAACCAACTTCATTTAATTGTGTTGCTAGTTGCATTAGCTCATACAACATCACATACTCATGCCATGTTCACGCATCATAATGTTGCATATGCTTGTGTTTGATTTCCGACACCGTTCCTTCTCGATAGATCCTGCTCCGGAAAGTGTTCGAGAGTACCTATCAATGGAGCAGTGCCCCCTGTTGATCTACCAGGCAAGCAAACACCCTTGTTCATTCCGATACAATCCCACTCTCTCGCTCCTGCTCTCTTTTATTGCATTAGGACAACAATGATTCAACTGCTACCTTATGCTGCGGTAGTTGAACCCATTCCTCTGCATGACCTGTCATTGCCACAGTAAATAGTTGAAACCCACTAGCATGTGTAGGAGTTGATTGAGCCATGTTGTGTTCCTACCATGCCATGCCTGCTATTGCTTAGAGTTGTGTCAGGTCTGATTCATTGGGAATGAATTGGAGTGTTACGATATGTTCTGGTGCTGAGAGTGAACGTGTGAACACGTTTTGGTAAAGGTAGCGGTGAGAGGCCATGTAGGAGTACATGGTGGGTTGTCTCACTGGAACCGTCCTTAAGCACCGAGTTCTGTGTATGTTGTCCAATGACTAGCTACTACCACACATTGGGCTCCGGGCACTCTCAGCTCTCTCGACTTATTAACCAACTTGATCTCTGTCCAGGAGTTGCAAATAGTTTATGATGTTTGTAGGTAGTGTTAGTAGTCTACCAAGTGGCACCCGGCCAGGTGGGCTTGGGACAGACTAGGCACACGTGGCCCGGTGTACCGAGTGGCACCCGGATGGTGGGCTCAGGAACCCTGTACACATCGTTTGGGGCCGTGAGCGAAACCCCGGTCGGATCTCCTTGCGGATGGAACCCGAATAGGCGATAAACCTGGACTAGAGTCTTGTGTGGTTAGTCAGGTCGTGGCCGACACCCTCGCCAGGCTTCCGCTTGAAGGTTGCCGAGATACATGACGTGTACATGGTGATAAGTGGTGAGAGCGTGTGTGAAGAAGTACACCCCTGTAGGGTTATCATGATCTATTCGAATAGCCATGTCCTTGGTTATGGACTTCTTGGATGCTTACGTGGTACATAGACAACTTAAAGTGGATACCCTAAAATGCCCAAGATAAGTGTGAGTGCTATGGATGGCCTTCTCGTAGTGAGACGGGAATGAATCCATAGTGGTGTATTGATGTGGTGATTAGTGGACTCGTGTGCGCCACCTCGGAAGAGTTACCAGCAGTCGTAGTACAGGATAGCCACTGAGTCAAAGCTGGCTTGCTGCAACTAAACCCCACATTACCTTCTTGATACAAATGCATGTATGATAGGATCTGATATAAGTCTTGATGAGTACCTTTGTACTCACGTTGCTTTATTTATGTTTTTGCAGCGGAGACTTGGGTCTTACTAGTTTACGTGGACTTCGACAAGTAGCTTGTACCTCAGCTACGATCTTGATCGGATGTTGTAGATAGTCACGCTCACAGCCTTTTTCTTTTGTAGTTGTCTGTACTCAGACATGTAATGCTTCCGCTTCTTGCTTGTATGCTCTGAATGATGGGTCATGTGACCCCTATTTGTATATATGTTATGTGGCTCTTCTGGGCCTTTATCTATATGAGTTTGCGTTATGTTGTGATGCCATGTTGTACAACACATACTTGCATGTTATGCGTACGTGTAACGTGTATTGCTATGTGTGGGATCCGACAATCTAGTTGTTTATCCTTGTCAGCCTCTCTTATGGGGAAATGTAGTCTAGTGTCTCCTTGAGCCATAGTAGTCCGTTACAGCCCGGTTCACCGGAGTCCTGCTAGCCCAGCACTACTGTTCAGGACACTTGACTGGCCGGCATGTGTTTCACTTCGTTCCTGTGTCTGTCCCTTCGGGGAAATGTCACGCGGTGACATCCGGAGTCCTGCCTAGCCTGCTACAGCCCGGGTTACCGGAGTCCTGTTAGCCCAGTGCTACAGCCCGGATTCACACACTGCTGACCGACATGCTCGAAGTTGATTCATGTATGCCTGTCCCCATGGGTTAGTGCCGCTTAGGGTTCACGACTAGTCATGTCGGCCCGTGTTCTCTGTCATATGGATGCTAGCGATACTATCATATACGTGAGCCAAAAGGCGCAAACGGTCCCGGGCCATGGTAGGGAGACACCCGTGGGAATACCGTGCGTGAGGCCGCAAGGTGATATGAGGTGTTACATGCTAGATCGGTGTGACTTAGAATCAGGGTCCCGACAGGGATCTCAGGCAAGATGACCATACCCTCGAAATCACTTCTATATTTGCTTGCTAGTTGCTCGCTCTATTGCTTTGCCGTGATACCTACCACTTGCTATATCGTGCCTCCCATTTGCCATGTCAGCCTCTGAAGGAAATATGCCCTAGAGGCAATAATAAAGTTATTATTTATTTCCTTATAATCATGATAAATGTTTATTATTCATGCTAGAATTGTATAAACCGGAAACATAATACATGTGTGAATACATAGACAAACAAAGTGTCACTAGTATGCCTCTACTTGACTAGCTCGTTAATCAAAGATGGTTATGTTTCCTAACCATGAACAAAGAGTTGTTATTTGATTAACGAGGTCACATCATTAGTTGAATGATCTGATTGACATGACCCATTCCATTAGCTTAGCACCCGATCGTTTAGTATGTTGCTATTGCTTTCTTCATGACATATACATGTTCCTATGACTATGAGATTATGCAACTCCCGTTTGCCGGAGGAACACTTTGGGTGATACCAAACGTCACAACGTAACTGGGTGATTATAAAGGAGCATTACAGGTGTCTCCAAAGGTAGATGTTGGGTTGGCGTATTTCGAGATTAGGATTTGTCACTCCGATTGTCGGAGAGGTATCTCTGGGCCCTCTCGGTAATGCACATCACTTAAGCCTTGCAAGCATTGCAACTAAATGAGTTAGTTGCGGGATGATGTATTACAGAACGAGTAAAGAGACTTGCCGGTAACGAGATTGAACTAGGTATTGAGATACCGATGATCGAATCTCGGGCAAGTAACATACCGATGACAAAGGGAACAACGTATGTTGTTATGCGGTCTGACCGATAAAGATCTTCGTAGAATATGTAGGAGCCAATATGAGCATCCAGGTCCCGCTATTGGTTATTGACCGGAGACATGTCTCGGTCATGTCTACATTGTTCTCGAACCCGTAGGGTCCGCACGCTTAAGGTTACGATGACAGTTATATTATGAGTTTATGCATTTTGATGTACCGAAGGTTGTTCGGAGTCCCGGATGTGATCACGGATATGACGAGGAGTCTCGAAATGGTCGAGACGTAAAGATTGATATATTGGAAGCCTATGTTTGGATATCGGAAGTGTTCCGGGTGAAATCGGGATTTTACCGGAGTACCGGGAGGTTACCGGAACCCCCCGGGAACCATATGGGCCTAGATGGGCTTTAGTGGAAAGGAGAAAGGGGCAGCCCAAGGTGGCCGCGTGCCTCCCCCCTCCCCCTAGTCCTATCAGGACTAGGAGAGGTGGCCGGCCCCCCTTCTCTCTCTTTCCCCCTCGGGGAATCCTAGTCCAACTAGGATTGGGGGGGGGAGTCCTACTCCCGGAAGGAGTAGGACTCCTCCTGCGCCCTCCTCCTGGCCGGCGCCCCCCTCCCCCTTGGCTCCTTTATATACTGAGGCAGAGGCACCCCAGAAACACACAAGTTGATCCACGTGATCTATTCCTTAGCCGTGTGCGGTGCCCCCAGCCACCATATTCCTCGATAATACTGTAGCGGAGTTTAGGCGAAGCCCTGCTGCTGTAGTACATCAAGATCGTCACCACGCCGTCGTGCTGACGGAACTCTTCCCCGACACTTTGCTGGATCGGAGTCCGGGGATCGTCATCGAGCTGAACGTGTGCTCGAACTCGGAGGTGCCGTAGTTTCGGTGCTTGATCGGTTGGATCGTGAAGACGTACGACTACTTCCTCTACGTTGCGTCAACGCTTCCGCAGTCGGTCTGCGTGGGTACGTAGACAACACTCTCCCCTCTCGTTGCTATGCATCACATGATCTTGCGTGTGCGTAGGAATTTTTTTGAAATTACTACGAAACCCAACAGCCTCTAACCCACCTTTCCTAGCAAACCGTTGTTTGGCTATGTTACCGCTTTGCTCAGCCCCTCTTATAGCGTTGCTAGTTGCAGGTGAAGATGGAGTTTGTTCCATGTTGGAACATGGATTTTGTTGGGATATCACTATATATATTGTTTACTTTAATGCACCTATATACTTGGTAAAGGGTGGAAGGCTCGGCCTTATGCCTGGTGGTTTGTTCCACTCTTGCCGCCCTAGTTTCCATCATACCGGTGTTATGTTCCTTGATTTTGCGTTCCTTACGCGGTTGGGTGTTATGGGAACCCGTTGACAGTTTGCTTTGAATAAAACTGCTCCAGCCAGGTCCAACCTTGGTTTTACATTTGCACTAACAACATATCACCTTCCCTTGGGTTCTGTAGACTCAAGGGTCATCTTTATTTTAACCCCCCCGGGCCAATGCTTCTCTAAGTGTTGGTCCGAAACGAGTAGACTGCGGGGCCACCTCGGGGCAACTTGATGTTTGGTTTTACTCGTAGGATGTCTCATCCGGTGTGCCCTGAGAACGAGATATGTGCAGCTCCTATCGGGATTTGTCGGCACATCGGGCGGCTTTACTAGTCTTGTTTTACCATTGTCGAAATGTCTTGTAACCGGGATTCCGAGTCTGACCGGGTCTTCCTGGGAGAAGGAATATCCTTCGTTGACCGTGAGAGCTTGTGATGGGCTAAGTTGGGACACCCCTACAGGGTTTTGAACTTTCAAAATCCGTGCCCGTGGTTATGGGCAGATGGGAATTTGTTAATGTCCGGTTGTAGAGAACTAGACACTTAATTTAATTAAAATGCATCAATCGCGTGTGTAGCCGTGATGGTCTCTTTCTGGCGGAGTCCGGGAAGTGAACATGGTTCTTGTGTTATGCTTGAACGTAAGTAGTTTCAGGATCACTTCTTGATCACTTCTAGTTCACGACCGTGCTTTTCTTCTCCTCTCGCTCTCATTTGCGTAAGTTAGCCACCATATATGCTAGTGCTTGCTGCAGATCCACCTCACTACCTTTTCCTACCCATAAGCTTAAATAGTTTTGATCGCGAGGGTGTGAGATTGCTGAGTCCCCGTGACTCACAGATTACTTCAAACAGTTGCAGGTGCCGATGATAACCGTGCAGGTGATGCAACCGAGCTCAAGGAGGAGCTCAATGAAGATCATGTTCATTGTGTTGTTTCGTTTCCAGTTGATCAGTAGTGGCGCCCAGTCTGGGTCGGGGATCTAGCATTAGGGGTTGTCTTTCTTTATTTGGTTCCGTAGTCGGACCTTGATTGTATCTGGATGATGTAATGCTATATTTATGTATTGTGTGAAGTGGCGATTGTAAGCCAACTCTTTATCCCTTTCTTATTCAGTACATGGGATGTGTAAAGATTACCCCTCTTGCGACATGCCTACTATGCGGTTATGCCTCTAATTCGTGCTCCGACACATGGGAGATATAGCCGCATCGTGGGTGTTACAAGTTGGTAATCAGAGCCTTCCCCGACTTAGGATCCCCCTGCTTGATCGAATCGCTGACGTCGTTGAGTCTAGAAGAAAATGTTTTGAGTCTTAGGATTATATATATCAGAGAGTAGGATTCTTTTTACTCCTCAGTCCCTTCGTCGCTCTGGTGAGGCCTCCTGACGTAGAGTTTTGACTCTTCTCTCCTCAAATTTCATGAATTTTTTTAGGATCACGCGGGTATCTTGGAATCGTTCCGATGGTTTTGTGATGAGAACATTAATGTTCTTGGTGCCTCCTGACATTTAGGGGTTGTGGTAGTGTCCCGGCGAGTTGAGCTCCGAGGTGTTGTCGTCACAATTTTATCGTTGCAGTTCTGGAATACCTGAGTTCGCCGACATCGAAAATATCTTTTATGAAGTTGCTGGTGAGATAACCTCAACGCCACCCAGTACTGGGGCGGGAGTTCGGGAGTATTGCCATAACTCATATAATGGATGCTTTTCGAAGGTCGAGGTAAATGATTTCCGAAGGTTTCTTGGTTATGTGTTGAAGGATGGATACAATTGGATGTAGGATTTGTTAGTTTGGGTGAGATATTATGCTTCCCCTGTATCCCCAACACCTGATTGCATAACCAAAAAGTTTTGGGAGTTTATAAGTGGGAATTCAAGTAGCTCCTAGGATATCTTTCCGACAGATGCATGATATGAGATTGGGGTTCGACGTCTATTGGTCCGCCTATCCACGGTTGGTTTTACAGTGGTCTCGTTGTGTCTTAAAGAGACCTTGGCTATGCTGACTCGGGGATGCTTCGTATGTCATGTTCACTGCCTTGTACATGATGGCGTTCTACGATCGAGCCTGTGTGGGCCCCACCACGAAATCTTCGGACGAAATCTCTATCATATGTTTGTTCCGGCTTATTTTGCAAGCCAATCCTTGTTTTGTTTTGATTGTGGTATTCGAGTTGCTTCGAAGTCAAATGTGGATTCCATACCTTTCCAAAACGGTGTTCTCATATTTCTATGTGAATACTAATCCTTCATGACCATCGAGATTGTCTTGTCAATCCTTTTTCAACCGGTGTGTTTCTCTTCAAGTGGATCCGATCATTTCAACATCCGCAAGATCAATTATCAGTTCTTCTCAACGGTGCTCATTTTATCTGTCTCCAAGTTGCCTTTGTTTTCCCTCCCTCCCACCCTTGTTTCTTCAAGGACTCGGATTTCTTTATCAAGTATCTATTTTATGGATGTGAAGTCTCTCCATTCTTTTCTGTCAATGTTCTTATCCGGTGATTCTCAGGAAGATACTAAGGAAGCTACGAGTTCGTCATTCTTCTTCCTTTTCTTCTCTGGTGGTTTCAATTCAAGCTTTGGTGTTGATCATATCCTTTTCCTCGTTTCAAATGCTTTCTCATGCCGGTTCACCTCTTAATCATTCCCCGCTTGCTATTCAATTGTTCCGGAGTGCTGAAAATATCTCAAAGATTCACATTTCCATTCCTAATTCCATTCAAGTTATTTCGTGGTTGTCAGCGTACTCAAGCCATTTAAATCAACCGGCGCAATCTTCCTTTCAAGTAATCGTTCAACGTTGTTTCTTTTGAGTGGGCCCTAACCCACATGTCTTTTACCAGGATCTTACCTGACTCTTCTAACCTTCCCGGAGTTACTCTCAAATTAATTTTCCAAGCTTGACGTAAGAATGAATTATCATCTGTCATATGTATTTATCCAAGATCGGTCAATTTTTATTCATCGTTGGCTCAACCTCTTCGTTTTTGGATTCTCCCGGAGTGTCTCATCAATTGTCATGGTGGTTCTCATCATCATTCTCAACATTTGAAGACTGAAGAAGAGTTTCTCTTAAATCTTGCTCCATTCTCTTCAAGATTCATGGTTCAAGCTTAATGCCATCCTCTCATAATTATTTCTGATTGTGAGAGTTCTCTTCACCCATCCGGAACAATTCAGGGGTCTTTTCAGTTTGATTCTCCGGAGCCCATCATCTTAGAATTATTCATTCCAGCTTGCAACTCTTGTTCTCCAAATCTTACCGGTGAATCGTTCAAATATTCTCTAATCAGTTCGTGATCTATTTGTTCTCATTTATCAAATTCCCTCAAGTATCTTCGTTCGTTTTCTAATTCTTCCCGGTGAATTGTGTCTTTGCTACTTTTTTTTTCAAATTCTTATGGTGGTTCGTTCAAGAGTTCTCTTCATTCATTATCATATCCATTCATTCGTTCTTCCAAGCCTACTGGTGGATCGTTGAAGACCTTCCTCAAGTTTGCGCTATATCTATCGTAATCCTTTTCTACGAAAATAAGTAGCATGCCAAATCTGTTGCTTGTCATCAATTTATATTGGTGAAGGATACGCATAACGTAATTCTTATTTTGTTTCATCCATGTGATCTAATTTCTTCTTTCCGGAGTGGTTCATCATATCACATTCTCGGTCCGAGATGCTTCATCTTTTCTTTTCTGGAGTACCAAGTTTTCCGCATTATCTTGTCATGAAGCCCGCCACCTTTCACCACTAGATAGCCATTCCATGCCGGAAAAATAGCAGAGCTTCACCGCGGCAGCCCCTCCAACAGTAGCTAGGCGTCTCCGGACGCCGTTTCCGGCCGTGGAGGGGCAGTTTAGCGGCGGGTACACGCCCACCGGGCGCAAGGTGTTCGTCGATTTCCCTGCCTCTGCAATGGACTCGGATGACGAGGAAGCGCTCTTCGTGCTGCTGGAGGAGGAAGCCGAAGCCGATGTCCAGGAAGAAGAGCATCTCATGGTGCTCGCCGCCCTCGCCCGGCTGCTGGCGAGCAATGAAAAGCCACGGCGAGGTGGCTCGGCGCCGGGGCGGGTGAAAGCAAAGAACCGACATCGTCTCGAAGGCTACTACATGCTCTACTCTGACTACTTCGCCGATGCTCCACTTCACGGCAAGAAAACATTTCGGCGTCGTTATCGGATGAGCCGAAAGCTCTTCCTCAGGATTGTGAATTCCATCTGGGAGTTCGACAACTACTTCAAGTGCAAGATGGATTGCACCGGCGCCCTTGGATTCACCTCCATCCAGAAGTGCACGACAGCGATGAGGATGCTTGCATACGGAGCTCCAGGTGATTCACTCGACGACCATGGGCGTATGGCCGAGTCCACCAGCATAGAGTGTTTCTACAAGTTCTATCGGGCAGTGGTGGCAGTGTTTGGACCGCAATACTTGAGAACACCCCCTGCGGAAGACACTGCTCTGATCCTAGCACAGAATGCAGCAAGAGGATTTCCTGGGATGCTTGGAAGCATCGACTGCATGCATTGGAAATGGAAGAATTGCCCATTTGCTTGGCAGGGGATGTACAAAGGCGCCAAAGGCGGTTGCAGTGTGGTACTTGAGGCGGTGGCCACACAGGACCTCTGGATTTGGCACTCCTTCTTTGGTATGCCAGGAACTCACAATGACATCAACGTGCTGCAGTGCGCTCCTGTCTTTGCCAAGCTTGTTGAAGGTCATTCTCCTCCGGTGAACTTCGAGATCAATGGGCGGCACTACAACAAGGGGTACTATCTAGCTGATGGCATCTATCCGAGATGGTCGACATTTGTGAAGACGATCTCAAACCCTGTGCCAGGAGGCAAGAACGCTTGGTTTGTGAAGGTTCAGGAGGCTTGCAGGAAGTATGTCGAGCGGGCATTTGGTGTGCTCCAATCTCGATTTGCTGTTGTCCAGTACCCCGCTCAGACCTGGTCGAAAGATCAAATGTGGGAGATTATGACTTGCTGTGTCATCTTGCACAACATGATCATCGAGAGCGAGCAAGAAGACCCAGTGTTTGACAATGAACCATACTACAGGCAGGGTCCTCTAGCTGAAGTTGATCACCAGCTACCGGCAACCTGGACTGCCTATCTCAGTATGCGTCAGGAGATCCGAGACCCACAGGTGCATCATCAACTTCAGCAAGATCTGATAGAGCATCTATGGAGGCTCAAGGGCGACGCCGGGCGCGACGTGTGATGAAATATGAGTCTTTATTTGTTGAACTATATAATTTGTATTGAACTATTTGTTGTTGTACTATTTTTTTGAAGTATTTGATATTTCTGTGATGAAATATGTGATAAAAAAATTTATGTGCATAATTGAACGCCGAACAACGGCGAACCACACCGAATATGGGCCTATTGTCGCCCATATGGGCCCTTTATTCGCCAAAATGGGGCTAAAAAGTGGGCCAATATAGGTGCCTGGGGGCGAGCTGGGGGCGACGACTAGGCGCGAAACCGCCCCCAACGCCGATTGTATCGCCGGCTCGCCCCCAGGGGGCGATTTTTATGCGTCCTCTGTGTGTGTGTGTGGGGGGGGGGGGGGGGGGGGGGGGGGGACGGCTGGAGATGCTCTAAGACCTTGTTGAACCTCTTTATTTATCTATAGATGCTCTAAGACCTCTTTATTTATCGTTTTGATGCAGAGGTCGAGGAGTCCCCCCTTTTCGAAAAAATGACCACATCTATCGTGAGATGAGTTAAAACTTCAGCAAATAGCAGTATTATTGCAAGTTATTTACTAAAATGATTGATCGGTGTCAAAATTTTATATTATGGAGATGATAATTATACACTGAAGTTCTATATTTTAATTGTTCCAATCTGAATATTTAGCTTCATTTTTGTTACCAGATGTTTTGTTTCTTTATTTGGAAACTCGTAAAACCATGAAACATTAATTTTCACTTTGAGATTTTTGAAAAAAACATGTGCATAGCTAGAAATTTAGTTGCCCCTTTTGTGATCATTTCTGCAGCCTAAGCTTCATGGCGAAAATGAAAGCTAGACTAGTTGAGTTCTTAGTGGAGAAATCTTCTGTAAATGCACTTGCATTGAGCCTGCATGCTAAGTTACAACATGCTTAGTTCTTTCAAAGTGAGATTTACTTGGCATAGCACACACTCCTACTTCCTTCGGTTTAATGGTCGCATTTCTTGTCGATCTAAAGGAATCTGGGGGCTCTGTTGTTTTCTTCGTCCTTGGAATGGACCCTCTGCTCCACATTTGTGCTGCTCTGTTCCTGGGTTCTAGTGACAGAGCAAGCTAAGTTGCTTCACTCATGGTCAGGATTTCTATACAGAGCAAACCTGGTTTACTTTACCTGAGTTGTGTTGGGGTTTGTAACACTGACTGAGAGTCATTTCGCATTTTGCCCAAACTTGTGGTCAGGTTTGCTTCACTTATGTTCAGGATTTCTGTATATGCAAAACAACATAGTGAGGACTCATATGAGACTGTACGTCTATTCTGGTGTGCGCCACTTGTCTTCTTCAGTTATGGCAGATGGAATCATCTCGTTTGGACCCTGTTTGACGTTTCGTCTGATATTGATGGAATGGTGTCACATGAGGATTTTCTCACCGTGATGGCGGGAACTACTTCGAGTCCTACGACTGCTCCAAGGCCATCTCCGACCTTTTTTAAGTCTTCTCGGAGGATCTGGTTTCATTAAAAAGGAGGAGAGAGTTGTCGAGTTAATATACGAAACCCCCGGCTAAAACCATCATAAAAGCCCACACATGGCAACATTGTCCGTCCTGGCTACCCACACGAAGACACACACGCCACTGAGAAGAAAAAACACTGTCGAGGTTGACACCAAGCTTCATCGTCATCACTCCTCCACGAGCCAACGACTCCAACATCACCATCAACTTCATCAACGAAGCCTTCGTCGCAGCAGACGCCAAGACCCATACCGGCACATGCCAAACAGACGACCACCCGCGTTGGTGTCTAGCCAGCTCCGACCTGAGCGATGAACCTAGCAGCAGAAAGAGCGTTGAGCCTGCGCCGAGCCGGACGCCGCAGCCAAACCGCACAATACTTACATAATATTCATGTATACATCTTTCGTTGGTATTCACGTCGCATACTTACACAATATTCATACAAATAAGAGTATGTTTGTTGACAAAGCTCACTAGTGGGGTATAATTTACATCGAGCCCGGCTAGTAGGTACGACATCATGTAATTCTTATGGACGTGCTTGCCAATGGAAGAGAGCTCATCTTCAAGAACTTTCATATTGGAGAAATACTCCATGGCTTTCATGTTTCCTTCATGAATGTTGGTAACCCTTATCTTGTTACTGATGACTTGTGCTCAAAATTGACCTGAGAACATATTCTCAAGCATGGTCCAGACTTGTGGCACGCTCGTCATTCACACCAGCTGTGTCAAGACGTCTTTTAAAAACAAATTGAGGATATCTCCTAGGATGTGTTAGTCCTATGCCAACCACATAGGCTGGATTGGAGATTCACTCTTTTCCTCATTGGTTGTTTTCTCGATAATCTTGCGTGGTGTCGGGGGAGATCCACCTCTCAAAATAACTAGTGAGTTGCGCACCACGAACTGTGGGCCAGACTTGTGCTCCCACATAACGTAGTGTTCCCTTGTGAGTTTTCTGATATTTATTGGCTGTGGGAATCAGGAATGGAGGAAAAAGATGATGCCATTGATATGAATCTAGGAAAGGGTAGCTATTTATTCAATCATGATACCGATAGGTCAAAGCATATTGAGCCTCGTAGGTCTGGATGGTCTTATATTGACCGAGCCATACAATAGAGATTACAACGGCTGGGTAAAAGGCACAAGTTGCATAAAAGAAATAGAGATAAACTACAAATCCAAACCTTTGTATGATTACCTCGGTTTACATGATTGTAAGAACCTACACTATAAAATGATGAAAGGGGATCTCTCCACCTATATTTAACTCCATGTCTGCTGATCCAACAATCTAACTCCAAAAGTTTTGGTTTCAATGCCTCTCCATTGGACACAAATCATCGACTTTGGTATAGGAATTTTCTTCCAAAGATAGTAAGTGTTTCTATGTTACTTTATTTGCATAAAAATTAATCACCCTTAGTACTCACACAGTTGTAGACATGGTGTATATTAGAAAGAAATCTGGATGCACGTAAACAACGACAAGATAATCTAATGGATTTCGTACCATCACCATTAAATGATAGAAGAATACAAGAAACTATTTGTAATGTACACAAGGTGGGTCATCTTCAATCATATCATTTTTGAATCACAAAATATCAGAGAGCAATGGTATCCTGTGAATTTCCATGGAGCTTGAATTGTTGGTTTGTTGTACTGACATCATAAAAATCACGCACATGAATAATTTTGTTACGAGATACAATCATACGTTATCTCAAACCCTATTAATTGGATTTAAGTGACGCATTGTGGAAAGTTCTTATGAAAACTAAAAGAATGCATATGAAAGGAGTCAATGTGCCAGATGACAAACGGAGATGAAATTAAGGAATTAAAGTGGCACACAATAAAAAGGAAATGGAAGTAGTCAATGCAAAATGGGATAAAGAGAGATGCAATGAGTCAGCACACTACACGACAAATGGAGATGAAAGGATTTAATGCGACACATGACAAAAGGAGATGAAATGAGTCAACATGCTATGCGACAAATATATATCTTGAGAACCAAGACGTTCAAATTTGGTGGTTAGATTGGCACTTAACAATCTATATTTAGGGAGATCTACGGCACCACTTAAGTTCATTGTTACAAAGAAAGTCCAGAATGATACGATGATCTACAAGAGTTACTACTAAACGTGCTGCTTGGTGAATTTGCTACTAGGTTGTTCTCCGCCATGTACTTTCTAAAGGGGGCAATAGACCAGAGTTTTATGAGTTGATATTTTTTTGAACAATCTCCTAGGGGGGAGGGGGGAGAGGATCCCTAGCTGAATATATTACTCAAAGGTTCCCAAAGGCAGGTTGCGGGTTACATTAGAGATTATAGCGAGAGGAGAGGTATAGGGCGAAGACACGGCAGCCTCCCTGCTAATGTGGTCCTTAAATCTGAAGGCCCAAAGCATAAAATCTGAGATAATGTTCCGAATAGTATCTAGGGGGGAGTGCATCTTGTTATGGAAAACATGAGCGTTCCTGGAGTCCTAGAGCTCCCAGAGGATGGCGAGGACGACGGTAGGCCAAATGTTGATGTTGAGGCCAACCGGCGTAGGAGTATCCGAGATGAGGTGGATGTAGTGAGGGGCCTGGAGTCCCAAGAGGGACCAAACCTGAGCCACGCATGGGTGGAGGAGGCGAGGTGCGTCGTGTCCTTAAAAGATAAGTCATAGTGAGGGCAAGACGACACTGACGTGATGGTCTTGCGATGTAAGTTCGCCATCATGCTTAGCCTATCATGATAGATGATCTAGCTGAAGATCTTAACCTTGATAGGTGCCTTGGAGCCCCAAATGTGCCTTGCGTTGAGATCAAGCTCATGGTCAGAGGAGAGTAATGAGTAGGCGCACCTCTAGGTGAACCAGGAGTCCTGGGTGAGGAATCTGTCACCAGGCGCATTGCTTGTGGTAACATCCTGCAACAAGACAAATCAGACGCAAGCTCGGTAGAAGCCACATTGGTTAGGATGTTCTGTAGAGTAGCGAGTAAGACATTATGCATGACATGAGCTACAAAGATAGAGGATGAAGTGGAGTGAGAGAAGAAGTGGGGATAGTTTTCTGTGAGCGGAGTCGGCAGAAGCCAAGTATCGAGCCAAAATAAGGTGTAAGTGCCATTGTTAGTAAGGACGAAGGAAATTTTACGAAGGTGATAGAGCTGTTGGTTAACAATTCTTAGAGGAAATGGGGGTTTGGGGGCTTATATGTGAAGTTGAGAGAGTAGTGTTGGAAGAACCAGTTCACCCAAGGCAGGTCAAGTTTTTGGAGAAGTTTGAAAGTGAATTTCATGAGGAGGCAGTTGTTTTGGAGAGCCAAAATTTTCATACGAAGCTCGCCAGCCGTTTTGGGAGTGCACACATTTTTCTAGGCGATAAGGCATTTACCCCGGAGCAATTTTCGTCAGCCACCCAGAAGAAGGATCTACAGATAGCGTCTAACCTTTTGATAATCTTCTTGGGTAGTCTAAAGATAGACATAAAGTGAGTAGCGAGGGCGTCTAGAGTGGAGAAAATGAGGGTAAGTCTGGCTCCTCAGGTGAGAAGTTTTGCCGCCCACACAGAGAGGTATTTTAGAAAGCGCTGAATGATGGGTTCAAAAGTTGAGGACGGAAGGCGCGTGTGAGAGAGGGGGAGACCTAGATAAATTTGGGGGAAGGAGGACATGTCACAACCGAAGGTTTGGGCGATGTTAAGGCTAGTTGTGGGGTCCGTGTTGATGTGCACGAAGGTAGTTTTCTGGAAGTTGATAGAGAGGCCACTAGTGAGGGAGAACTTGTCAAAGATGTCTTTGAGTGTGGTTGCGGTGTGGCTAGAGGCATGGGCAATGATTAGGGTGTTGTCAGCATACTGGAGCACAATTGGAGGTCTGCCAGTGTAGATCAGGTGGTAGAGCTGGTCGGGCGAGAAAGCCTGAATGATTAAGCATTGAAGCAAGTGTGCAACGATGATAAAGAGGTAGGGTGAAAGCAGGTCACCTTGCCGTGCACAATTCTCATAGTTGACCTAATGACTCGAAGTCCCATTTAGCAGCACCGCCGTCTTGCTAGAGACAAGCAGAGTTCGGGTCCAGCTTATGATGGTAGGCAGGAATCCTCTAGAGAGGAGAATGAGGAGGAGCGATTCCCAACAAATAGAGTCAAACACTTTGTGGAAGTCAAGTTTGAAAACCATACTGGGTGCCTTCCGAATGTGGCAGGCGCTGAGGATGTCGGCCGCGTAGATGAAGTTCTCAACAATGCATCTGCCAGAGATGAAGCCAGTTTGGTCTCCATGGACAAGAAGAGGAATTAGGGGTTTTTATCTTGTTGGTAATAATGACCTCAGCGATCACCTTGGGGGTGCATTTCTGCAAGGATATAGGTCGGAAGTCATTAGGGAGCAAAAGCATGTGTGCTCTGTTGAAGCGTTTTACATTTGCACAGAGGTTTGTTAAGTCCTCGAAGAAAGGAAGGATCGTATGTTTAATGTTGTGCCCAAACTTGTGGTAGAACCCTGGCCCAAGCCTGTTAGGAGCAGGACTAGCATTGACGTTCTAGAGGAAGGCATCTTAGATTTCTTGAGTGGAGAAGGGGGAGTCCAGGTGGAGAAGTTGAGGGAGTTGCGCCGGGTAAAGGTCTTGGAGTGGGAAGAGACAAGTCGAGGTTGTTGGAGTTGTTGGGGAACGTAGTAATTTCAAAAATTTCCTACGCACACGCAAGATCATGGTGATGCATAGCAATGAGAGGGGAGAGTGTTGTCTACGTACCCTCGTAGACCGGAAGCGGAAGCACAACGCGGTTGATGTAGTCGTACGTCTTCACGATCCGACCGATCAAGTACCGAACGCACGGCACCTCCGAGTTCTGCACACGTTCAACTCGATGACGTCCCTCGAACTCCGATCCAGCCGAGCTTTGAGAGAGAGTTCCGTCAGCACGACGGCGTGGTGACGATGATGATGTTCTACCGACGCAGGGCTTCGCCTAAGCACCGCTACGATATGACCGAGGTGGATTATGGTGGAGGGGGCACCACACACGGCTAAGAGATCAAGAGATCAATTGTTGTCTCTTTGGGGTGCCCCTGCCCCTGTATATAAAGGAGTGGAGGAGGGGGAGGGCCGGCCCTCTCTATGGCACGCCCTAGGGAGTCCTACTCCCACCGGGAGTAGGATTCCCCCTTTCCTAGTAGAACTAGGAGCCCTTCCAAGTAGTAGGAGTAGGAGGGAAGGAAAGGGAAGGGAAAAGGAGAAGGAAGGAAGGGGGCGCCCCCCTCCCTAGTCCAATTCGGACCAGCCCATGGGGAGGTGCGGCCACCCTTTGAGGCCTTTCTCTCCTTTTCCGTATGGCCCATTAAGGCCCAATACGAATTCCCGTAACTCCCCGGTACTCCCGAAAATACCCGAATCACTCGGAACCTTTCCGATGTCCTAATATAGTCGTCCAATATATCGATCTTTACGTCTCGACCATTTTGAGACTCCTCGTCATGTCCCCGATCTCATCCGGGACTCCGAACTCCTTCGGTACATCAAAACACATAAACTCATAATATAACCGTCATCGAACTTTAAGCGTGCAGACCCTACGGGTTCGAGAACTATGTAGACATGACCAAGACACGTCTCCGGTCAATAAACAATAGCGAAACCTGGATGCTCATATCGGCTCCTACATATTCTACGAAGATCTTTATTGGTCAAACCGGATAACAACATACGTTGTTCCCTTTGTCATCGGTATGTTACTTGCCCGAGATTCGATCGTCGGTATCTCAATACCTAGTTCAATCTCGTTACCGGCAAGTCTCTTTACTCGTTCTGTAATACATCATCCCGCAACTAACTCATTAGTTGCAATGCTTGCAAGGCTTATAGTGATGTTGTCACACCCTAGCTGGTTCATGCATTAGAGTGTTGCATCATGTCTACTTTTACAGAAACTTGAAATGGGGATGACAGAACCCCCAGCAACCCCCCTGGAAACAACTAGGGTTTACTAAAATTATTTTCAATGAACCCAAAATGCCCTTCACAAAATGTTCATCATTTCTGGATTGGGTTAAAACCCCTGACAAAAATGGTGCACTCTTTTCTAGGACATTCTGGATTCTTTGAATTAAATCATAAGTATTTGAATTTCGGCATTTAAATGCTATAAAATATTTTAAATGCCCAAATATTTCTGGAGTTAAGTGAGGGCTGTTAGGAATAATCCCAACAGAGCCCACAATTATTTTTAGGATTTTAGTAAGTGCCTAAGTATTTTTAATAAAGCCCTAAAGTTACAGAAAAATAGAAAAAGAAAACAAACAGGAAAAGAGAGAAAGAGAAAGCTTACCTGGCGCCCACCGAGCAGGCCCACCTGCCGGCCCAGCCCAGCCAACGCTCCAGCGAGCTGCTTGGCTTGGCCAGGCAGGCAACCAGCTGTTCGACGGCGAGCACAGCATGCATGCCACGCAGCTGCCCGCCACCTCGCCGCTCCCCTCGTCGAGCTGTCGACGTGGGACGACCCCCCTCTCTCTCCCCGACCTCGCAGACATTCGCTCTTCCCTCTGGTTCCTCTCTCTCGCCCTCCCCAACATCGCCCGAGACGTCACGTCGCCGCCGCTCGCCGTAGCCACGTCCAACGTTGTCCCCGCACCCTCTCACCGTGTCCGGATGGTTCGCCGTCGTCGACTACATCGACTAGCCAAGCCACACGACGCCGGAGCCCCTGCATCGTCCCCGCCGCCGTCATCTTCAACCTCGGGCCGCCGAGATCCCCGTCGCCGTTCCGATCGCACCGAGCCTTCCCCGAGCACGCTGACCTTCTCTGCGGCTTCCCAGTGAGCTACTGCTCCTCCCCCTTCTCTCCGCTTTGTCGCTAGAGCTCTGTAGCCGCCGTGCATTTTCCGTCCGAACGCACCGCCGCCTGACCACGTCGCCGGCGATGCTCCGGTGACCTTTTGGTCACGGGCTTGTGCCCGTCACACTCACTGCATCGCATAGATGTTGTTGGTGCAAGCGCCACGCCGCCTAGGCCACTGCAGCCACGCGCACGAGCTGACCCAAGCTTCGGCCTCCGCCAAGCTCGTCGTCGGCGATGCTCCGGCCACTCCCCGGCCAAGCCATCACCACGGCTGTATGCGGGCGAGCACCAGCTGCCCGTAGCTGCTCTCTGCGCAGCAAATGATGCCCTATGGGCAAATCCTTCAGTGCGCCACCGCGTCTGGCCTCGCCGGCGGCTAAACGCCGGCAGGCTTTGACCCGCTGACCGGCGAGTTGACCATGCCTGACCCATGTGGGCCCAAGTTGACTCCCCCCTAAGCCTATGACAGGTGGGGCCGGCCTGTTAATTAGTTTAGGATTAGTGCTAACTAATTATAATTAGTTTAGGTCATTGACATGTGGGCCCAGGCCCCACTGACAATTAGTTAGTATTAACTTAATCCTATTAGTTAGCTGAGACACTGACAGACGGAGCCCACCAGTCAGGTTTGACTGGCCCTGGCGCCTTTGACTCGCTGACGTCACAGTGACGCAGTGCTAACACAATTATTCATTTTCTGGATTTATTTTTATATAGGAAATTCCAGAAAATAGCCAAAACTTCTAAAAATCATAGAAAATCAACCATAGCTCCAAATCAAACAAATTATATATGAAAAATGATCAGAAAAATTCAATCTATCCATCTGTAATGGTTTCATGCATGACAAACCACTTTAACCTTGCTGTTTAGGTGAAACAAGCTAACACACTTATTATGCATAAGAACTTTAACTTCCATTTGAATCTTTGGTTCAAATGGACCCATTTCAACTTGTTTCACATTGCATTAGGCAGGACACATCATTTTGCCATGTCATAGCATGCATCATATTGCTGCATATTGTCATGTGTTGATTATGTTCTATGTGTCCTTTGTGGTAGGTTCTGCCTCTGAGGATATCTCCGAGTATCCAACTGAAGGGCAATACCCTACTACCACTCCATCAAGCAAGCAGCCCCATTGATCATATCGATACAATCCCATGTTCTCGCCTCTGCTCTCATTTACTGCATTAAGACAACAACGTTTCAAACTGCTGTGTGCTGCGTTAGTTGAACCCTTATCCTCTGCATGACCTGTCATTGCCACAGTAACTAGATGAAACCCACTAGCATGTGTAGGAGTTGATTGAGCCATGCTTGTGTTTCCTGCCCTGCTATGCTTAGAGTTGTGTCAGGTCTGGTTCATCTGGGTGATGGGCTAGAGTGAAATGATTATGTCGGTAATGTGAGTGATGTGTTGAACATGATTTGGTAAAGGTATCGATGAGAGGCCATGTAGGATTACATGGTGGGTTGTTTCATTGAGGCCGTCCCTAAGAACTAAGATCTGTATGTGTGATTTTAAGAATCAGCTACTACCATGCATTGGGATCCTTAATTGACCCTCTCAGTTTCTTAATCACCCTAGTACTCAGTCCAGGAGTTGCAAATAGTTTCTAGTGTTTGTAGGTTATGTGTTGGCGGCCGTGCGTAGCGCTGACCCTAGGGGTGGGCTATGATGCGGTAGATACACCGTGGCACGGTGTACCGAGTCACCCGTTTGGTGTCTCGGGAACCCTGTTCACATTGTTCGGGGCCGTATGTGGAAACCTCAGCCGGACTCCCTGCGGATGGAACCTGGATAGGCGATAAACCTGGACTAGAGACTTGAGTGTTTAGGTAGGCCGTGGCTGACACCCTCATTGGGCCTCCGCTTGAAGGTTGCCGAGTACATGTCGTGTAAACGGTGGTAAGTGGTGAAAGCGTGTATGAAGAAGTACACCCCTGCAGGGTTAACATCATCTATTCGAATAGCCGCGTCCGCGGTAAAGGACTACTTGGTTGCCTATACAGTTCATAGACAAGTTAATGGATACTACTAAAAGACTCAAGATAAGTGTGAGTATCGAGGATGGCTCTCTCGTAGGATGACGAGGGAGGATCCCCGGTGGAGTATTGTGTTGGTGATTAGTGGACTCGTGTGCGAAAACTATTTTACTAGTGGAGTCTCGTAGGATAGCTTAGCCAAGAGTCAAAGCTGGCTTGCTGCAATAACTCCACCACCTTCTTGAGAATAAGCATGTATAGTAGGTTCTGATGTAAGACTTGCTGAGTACCTTTGTACCCGTGTTTGCTTAATTACTGTTTTCAAACGACAACACCGCCCCCTCCGATGGGTTTTATGTAGATCTTGACGTCGATGAGTGACTTGCCACCCAGGTGATGATCCTGGCCATGGAGGGCCCTATATAGATAGACAGGCTTCGAGAAGCCTTCTTTCTTTCTAGTGTCTGTACTCAGACTATTTGCTTTCGCATGTGCTTGTATGCTTGTATGACTTGAGTGTCGGGTCATGTGACCCCTACCTGTATGAACATGTTATGTACGGCTCTCTGGAGCCTTTTAAATAAAGTACTTGAGTTGTAGAGTTTTGTTGTGATGCCATGTTGTATTTGCACATATCGAGCATATTGTGTGTATGATTGAAATGCTTGGTATGTGTGGGATCCGACAATCTAGTTGTTTATCCTTGGCAGCCTTTCTTATGGGGAAATGTAGTCTAGTGCTCCTTGAGCCATAGTAGTCCGCTACAGCCCGGTTCACCGGAGTCCTGCTAGCCCAACACTATTGCTCAGTACACTTGACTGGCCGGCATGTGATTCACTTCGTTCCTATGTCTGTCCCTTGGGGGAAATGTCACGCGGTGACTTCCGGAGTCCTGCCTAGCCTGCTACAGCCCAGGTTCCCCGGAGTCCTGTTAGCCCAATGCTACAGCCCGGATTCACACGCTGATGACCGACATGCTCGATGTGATTCATGTATGCCTATCTCCATAGGTCTGTGTCGCTTTGGGTTCACGACTAGCCATGTTGGCCCAGGTTCTCTGTCATATGGATGCTAGCGACACTATCATATACGTGAGCCAAAAGGCGCAAACGGTCCCGGGCCATGGTAAGGCGACACCCGTGGGGATACCGTGCGTGAGGCCGCAAAGTGATATGAGGTGTTACTAGCTAGATCGATGTGACTTGGAGTCGGGGTCCTGACAGCGTTGGCATCAGAGCCGGACTGCCTGTAGGTTCGTTGAGCCAAACTGGTCAATGTCTTGTCTAGAAATGCTTTAGTTATATGTAGGGGAATTGATTGTCGGAGGGAACGTAAGGCTCTTTTACTCCTATACCTTATGCCCTCTGATCTGAGTCATTCTCTTCTCATTCAACGTGGGTTAAGGACTAGGCTCTCTTCTTCTATCAGGTTCACGTGTTACTAATCCGTAGTAACTTATAGGATTGTTGGTTACCAGCCTCAGTTCAGTTTCTACCACTTTGAGTATGTTGCCAGTTGAATCAGAACCTTTATATGATGTTGTTGAGTGGTGTTGCAAACTGTTGTGGATGTCTCAAATCTTTTTCTGAGCATTTACAGCTGTTATGCTGTCCAATTTTCCCTAGAAATTCAAATGTCTTTGCATTGTGGTTGTGCTTTCAGATGGCCACTCGTGCTCAAAACCAAGTGGTTCGCCTGGCCCGGTGCCTCGATGTGCCCGGTCATACTGCTATGTTAGTCTAGGTAATGATCGAGATGGGTTACCGTTGGTATCCCGAATACACTGTCGAAGAGCAATTCCGAGACTTTAATCAAAGCCAATATTTCTGCACCGTCAGGATATTTCCTTCTTATCCTGGATCTACCGAGCCCCTCCACTGTTCCTATGGACTCGGGGTTACTGTTGAGATGGCTGTGCAGGATGCTGCCTATTCCATGATGACCATCATGCGAGTCCGGACTGGCCTATTTCGGAACACCGACTTCCGTTATATGCCAGCTTCACTCCCGGGAGCGCAAGGGTATCTCCAGGCTATCTATGCTGACTCCACATGTGAAGACTCACTAACTCGCACCACTGCCGAGATGCTCGAGGATAAGGACCGAGAGAATCGGGCCTTGAGACTGGAGCTGTTCAACACCCGTGCTGATCATTGGGCCACTTTGACTCGGTTTGCACCTGCTGTGCAAGCTGGATGTATGCATACGAGGGATCTGTATCCTGTGAGATCTGCTCTGCCAGACATGGTGGATTGGCGTGATGTGGGAGGCATCACCCCACCCCGTGGTCCTCGTAGGCCACCGTTTGTTGGTCCAAGACCTCATCCTAGCCCCTTTGGTCCACAAGCTCCTCAGGACCGTCTGTTCCCGGATGATCACGCTGAACTTCCAGGCTATGGAGGTGACTTCTATGAGGACTACTACGGAGCTGTCTGAGTTATTAGTAGTATCACTAGTATTGTAATAGTTGTATCTCCACTGTCCTGCGTGACTTGTGGAATATGACTTAGTGTGTAATCAATTCCGGAGGTCTAGACAAATAATGTATAGGAGCTTGGAATGCCTCCGATGAGATGTAACGTTTTTCATCATAGTTGTACTGTAGCCTGGGCTTGTACTAAACTATGTATGGTGTGTATGACCGTTGGTATATATATGGCAGTTCTATATTACCATGTCATACGGATGAACATCTCTGCATTCCGTGTTATCCATTACATTCTGCACTTCCTTGCTAAGTTGTGCCATCCTTATTGAGGGAGTCCTGGATTAGGGGGTGTTCGGGTAGCCAGACTATACCTTCAGCCGGACTCCTGGACTATGAAGATACAAGATTGAAGACTTCGTCCCGTGTCCGGAGGGGACTTTCCTTGGCGTGGAAGGCAAGCTTGGCGATGCGGATATTCAAGATCTCCCACCATTGTAACCGACTCTATGTAACCCTAACCCTATCCGGTGTCTATATAAACCGGAGGGTTGTAGTCCGTAGGCAATCAACTCCATATACAACAATCATACCATAGGCTAGCTTCTAGGGTTTAGCCTCCTTGATCTCGTGGTAGATCTACTCTTGTACTACCCATATCATCAATATTAATCAAGCAGGACATAGGGTTTTACCTCCATCAAGAGGGCCCGAACCTGGGTAAAACATCGTGTTCCCTGCCTCCTGTTACCATCCGGCCTAGACGCACAGTTCGGGACCCCCTACCCGAGATCCGCCGGTTTTGACATCGATGTTGGTGCTTTCATTGAGAGTTCCTCTATGTCGTCGCCTTTAGGCCCGATGGCTCCTTTGATCATCAACAATGATACGGTCCAGGGTGGGACTCTTCTCCCCGGACAGATCTTCGTCTTCGGCGGCTTCGCTCTACGGGCCAATTCGCTCGGCCACCTGGAGCAGATCGAAAGCTACGCCCCTGGCCATCAAGTCAGGTTTGGAAGCTTAAACTACACGGCTGACATCCGCGGAGACTTGATCTTCGATGGGTTCGAGCCACGGCCAAGCGCGCCACACTATCTCGAGGGGAATGATCTAGCTCTGCCTCCGGACAGTGTCCTGGAGGCCGCACACGCATCGGTTCCGACCCCTAACTCAGAGCCTATTGCGCCAATCGAGGATGAGCGGTTGGACGTCACCTCGGGGGCTTCGATCTCAAAGGCGATCGAGCCGAACGCTAGCCCCGCACTCTGCATGATCCGTGACTCCGAGGATCCGGACTCCTTTCCGAACTCCGAAACCCCCGTGCCCCTGACGATCGAATCCAATTGGGCGCCGATAATAGAGTTCACCGCCGCAGACATCTTTCAGCACTCGCCTTGTGGCGATATCCTGAACTCTCTCAAGTCTCTCTCCTTATCAGGAGAGCCCTGGCCGAACTACGGTCAGCGAGGATGGGATACGGACGATGAAGAAATTCAAAGCCCACCCACCACCCACTTGGTAGCCACTGTCGACAATTTAAACGACGTGCTCAACTTCGACTCGGGAGACATCGACAGCGTGGATGACGATGCAGGAGATACCGACGAACCAATGCCCATAGGGAATTGGACATCCACCTCATGTCACGATGTGTACATGGTGGATACCCCTAAAGTAAGCGACAACGAGGACAAAGGGGATGGGACGGGAGATCGACCCCCCGAAAAGCAATCAAAGCATCGGCGTAAACGCCGACACAAGCCCCGCCTCGACAAAAACCCAGCCATAGAGAAGGACGAGCCGGTAGACGACGAGCAGGCCTTAGAGCAACCGTCCGAACAGGGCAACACGGATAGAGAAACCGAACATCCCTCCTCCAGCGAAAACGGCATTCCGGACGACCTCACGCCGAATAAACCTATGGAGCAGAAGAATCTCCACGAGAGGCTCGTTGCAACTCCGGATTAGATGGAGCAAAGTAATCAATACCACAGATAAGTACGGCGACAGTCGCCGCACTAAAAGCTATCCGAAAAGAAAGCTACTGCCTGAATTCGATGAAGAGGCCCTAGAGCCCTCGCATTCAAAAAATGAAAAAGCCACACGGTCGGATAGACGACCCCATAAAGCGGCAAGCGGCGCCGCACCTAAATCGGCATGCGACCCACTTAAGGATTCGCATCATGGCCCAGTCAGGTCCATTTATGGGCCAAGAAAGCAAGCTCTCATAAGCAATGCTATGAAGCCATCATCAGAATCCGGCACACCCAAATACAGGGGCGCGGCACACCCCCTATGTTTCACCGATGAGGTCCTGGACTATGAATTCCCAGAGGGATTCAAACCCGTAAACATAGAGGCATATGATGGAACAAAAGACCCTGGAGTTTGGATTGAGGATTATATCCTCCACATACACATGGCTAGAGGAGATGATCTCCACGCCATAAAATATCTACCCCTTAAGCTTAAAGGGCCAGCCCGGCATTGGCTTAAAAGCCTTCCCGAAAACACAATTGGAAGCTGGGAAGAGCTCGAGGATGCTTTCCGAGCAAACTTTCAAGGGACCTATGTCCGCCCTCCAGATGCAGACGATCTTAGTCACATAACTCAACAACCCGGAGAATCAGCTCGGCAGTTCTGGAATAGATTCCTCACTAAAAAGAATCAGATAGTCGACTGTCCGGACGCCGAAGCCTTAGCATCTTCCAGGCATAACGTCCAAGACGAATGGCTCACCAGACACCTCGGCCAAGAAAAGCCAAGAACAATGGCCGCACTAACAAGCCTCATGACTCGCTTTTGTGCAGGGGAGGACAGCTGGTTGGCAAGGTGCAGCCCCAGCGACCCAAGTACATCCGAAACTAGGGATGGAAACGGAAAACCGCGACACAACAAGGACCGTCGCTAGACTAGGGACAAAAGTCCGAAGAGCACGACAGTCAATGCCGGATTCAAAGGCTGACGACAAAATCAGGAAAATCCCCCCCCCCCAGGATAACAGGGACGATCCATCCAACCTAAATAAAATCCTGGACAGGATATGTCAGATACACAGTACTCCCAGGAAGCCTGCTAACCATACCCACAGAGACTGTTGGGTTTTCAAACAATCCGGCAGACTCAATGCCGAACACAAGGGGCTCGGCACACCAAGCGAAGACGAGGACGAACCCCAAAAGCAGAGCACCAGGAAACAAAAGAACTTCCCACAAGAAGTAAAAACAGTGAACTCACTTCACATAACAAAACGTGCGGCGCCCGTAAAGGTACGCACCACATGGCCCATCCCCAAAGGGTCCTGCCACTGGTTGTCAAAACCGATCATCTTCGATCAACTAGATTATTCTAGGAATATCAAGAATGTAGGCTGGACTGCCTTGATACTCGATCCAATAATTGGCGGACTCCAGTTTTCAAATGTCCTTATGGACGGCGGCAGTGGACTAAACCTGATATATCAGGATACAATCCAGCACATGGGGATAAACCCAGCAAGAATCCGCCGTAGCAAAACCTCCTTTCAAGGGGTAATACCTGGTCCAGACACCCATTGTATGGGTTTTCTCCGGCTCGAAGTCATATTCGGCTCTACCGATAACCTCCACCACGAAAAGCTGACCTTCCATATCGTCCCGTTCTCAAGTCGCTATCAAGCACTACTGGGACGCGAAGCTTTCGCTCGCTTTAACGCAATACCGCATTATGCATCTCTTACGCTTAAGATGCCTGGTCCACGAGGCATCATCTCTTTGAAGGGGAAGCACTAAAGTGCGCCTCCCCAAGCGGAGGACTGTGCGGCCGCTTTGACAGCTCCACAGCAAAACGGCCTCACCGGCCAAAACACTTCGAAATAGGTCATTCAAGACCACGAACGCGGATAGACGAGTTTGATGCAAAATCATCATTGATGCAGGCCTAGAAGCCATATACCCCCGCACTAGGGGCTCCACGCATATACAATAAGAGACAATAAAGCTCAATCTTATATATCTTACTTTATACTTTGTTTATTTTAAACTTTTTTGGCACGACCCGTTTTCAACTCAGTTCCTCTCTTTTACAGATGAACGTCGTGCGGCGCCCATCCAGGATATGGCACAACGGAGACACAGGCGTAGACGTGCAGTAGGGACCCGTCCTAAAGGATTCTTTTTAGATTAAGACCCTGCGTAAACCTTTTTTACTGTCTCTTGTTGCTACACATCCCCTGGTTTTTTCTTTCTGATATAACCAAGGAGGAGGCTGGCGTCTTGGCATGTGGCCACGTCAGAATTTTTGCACGTACCTGGACACTAGGGGCTTTTTTAATAAAGAGTGTTGTTTCGCCCGCACTCATAAAGACCGAACACCTTAGGGAGTGTTCGGCGTCGCGAGTTTTGGCATTATATGCATCAGGTCCGAATCATGTATTTGGTCAAATGTTGGGTTGCCCGGCTCCTGAGTTCGGCTACCTTACGTTCCGCTCTATTGGCTAAGGTAGCACCAGGAGAACTACTGCGATTGTGCCCCGGTTCGGCCGGGCGAGCACCTCAGTAGAGAAAGCCGAAAACTAACTGTCATGATGTAGCGTGAGACTGGTCAGCCACTCGATGACCTATCGGATTCTATCGGATTCCTCCGCTTTAATGAAGGGCCGCTTCCCGGCCAGGCACATACGCGCCCCGAACTCGGACGAGCGCAGTTGCCACCAAGGGGCTACCTAAATAGTCTCACTGTCAAACTCCTATGGCTAAGTGAAAGTGTTAAAGCATTATAGTCTGGTTGCCTGGCCCGCTGCGCTATCACCTCCTTTGTAGGACCAAGACGTTGGGTTAAGTGTGAAAATGCGTCTTCTGCGAGCACCCCCGCACTATGTGTGTGTGGGCTGAAGCCAACGACTGCCATCTTTCAGATTCTATATATATATATATATATATCTTAAAACGGCCGCACAGGAGGTGTTCCCAATACTTGGAGGCACAAGTATAAAAAAGGCCACTACAGTTTATCAAAATATTACTTTATAATTACATATGCTATCATAACATAGCATCTTTCGGGCACTGCGTCTCTATTACACGAGCGCCTTCAAGAACTTCCTGAAAATAGTGCTCGGAGGGTACTCGGCTTTTGTCCAAATCTCGGGACGCAACAACGGTGGTCTCCATCTCTGCCCAGTATGTCTTAACACGGGCAAGAGCCATCCTAGCGCCCTCTATGCATGCTGACCTCTTCATTGCATTTATACGCGGCACCGCGTCAAGGAATTGCTGCACCAAGCTGAAATAACTCTTCGGCTCCGATCTCCCCAGCCACAGGTGACCCATGACATACTTCATGGCGAGTCCAGAAAACCTATTCAGTTCGGCCCATTGAGCCAAACGATCATCCACTGCCAGTGGACACTCTGGATTGTGAAACTGGGACCAGAAAAGCTTTTCCACTTCGCGATCTTTCTGATCTCGAAAGTGTTCGGTCGCATCAGCAGCACTCGCTGCCAAGTCCAGATAGGTATCCTCCACACTCCACATCCGGTCCAACGGAGCAAACTTCGGATCACAAAATTTCCTTCGCAGCATAAAGGGCTTTCCAGCCGCAATCTGTTCAGCCTGACACAGCTCCTCCTTCGCAGCTCTCATCGCAGAGCGCGCGTCCTTGGCATTGGCAACGGCCTTCTATAAGTCCGCCTGTTTCGCCTGGTCTTCTTTTTCAAGAAGTCTGCAATGGTCTATAGCGCTTTTTAACGTTTCGGCCATCTCGCCATCTCTTCCTTGCTTCGGCAATGAGCAGCCTGTTCGTCTCTCAGCTCTTCAAGGGCTTTCCTGGTGGCCGCATCACTTTTGCTGGCTTGTTCTTTAGCTCGGGCAAGTTCTGCCCTAAGACTCTCCACGGCGGCCGCACCATCTACGTCAAGCACACACATCGTAAGACACAGGCATAAAACTGTTCTTACCTAATGCCGCCCGAGGAATTACATACCTTGAGCCTCATCAAACCGCTTATTGACAAGCGTGATGTAGGCATCTGCCACGTCCAGTTGCCGCTTTAGTTCGGCAAAATCGTCAGTTCGGCTCGATTCCGGACACCCTGCCGCCTACATTCAAAGGAGACATCTTAGACCTGGGATTATGATCCTCCGTGTGCCGTCATTTCTTGACGACGCGCAGAGTCTCAGTGGCTACTATCTACACAGGGTGCATCTTACTCATGCGCAACTGACAAAAGTATACATTATCTAATGTACCTCGAAACCCGTCAGTAAAATTTTGACGGCCTCATACAATCCGCTCTCTACAGATGAAATCCTTTCAATAACTGTGCCCATCAATGCGCGGTGCTCCTCTGAGATAGAAGCTCGCCCCAGCAAAATCTTTAGCTCCTCCGGCCGAGGACCAGACGGTGCCGGGCTCGTCCCATGACCTCTTTCGAAGGCCGGACACGGAGAACCTCGGGGGGCTGCATAGCCGCCTTCCGCCCCTGCCGGATTTGGAGAAACCCTCCGCGACGACACCTCGGGGTCGCCCGCCTCGCTAGGCGGCACGGCAGGGGGAGGCGTCCCGCTCTCCATCATCTCCGGAAGGAGATCCCCTGAAGACGAGCTCTGCTGAGAAGGGCTGAGGTCCGAGCTATAAGATAAAGGTTTGGTTAATCTTCTCAGATATAAATCAAGGACTTCCCTCATCCCTCAAAAGGAAAATCTTTTCTCCACTTACGGCTCGCTGGAGGGCTGATCCCCTTGAGGGCGTAGTCCGGCCGAGGAACTCCCCGGCGTCGGACCCTCTGATGAGGATTTTCTCGCCTGTTTCGAGGCCATGGTTTCCGGGTCATCAGAGGCGGCTCTCTTCTTCCCCTTAGGAGAGGAATTGTCGGTTCCTCCCTTCGGAGCAGCCTCCTTCGAGGAGGCCATAGCTTCCTTGTCCTCCCCCTCCAAAGGCATTATCTCCAGCATCCTGACCAGCACGGGATCCGGCCTGGTTTCACGAAGGGGAGCCGGACACCTGATTAGCTTTGCCTTCGCTATCCACTCCTGTTTAAAAGGACGGCTCTTTTATGGGCAAGTTTATGACAATTATACGGATAGAAGGTCTGGGCACAAGGTTGCTTACTTGAGTATCCGGGCGATTGCAGCTTAGGCCTGCGTCCTCGGTTAAATCCGGACACATCTCTTGTGATCCGAAGAACAGTCTATACATCTCCGCGGGTGTTGTGCCCATAAAGTTCTGGAGAGCTCGCGGTCCCTCTAGATTAAACTCCCACATGCAAAGGGGGCGACGTTTGCCCAGCAATATTCGGCGAATCAGCATGACCTGCGTCACCTTGACCAAGCTGAGGTCTCCTTCCAGGAGATCCTTAATTCGGCCCTGTAACAGGGGCACGTCTTTGGGAAACCCCAATCTAACCCTCTGTTAACCTATGACGCTAGCCGTGGTGGGGGACCCGAGCGAAAGGCAGGAAGCGCCACCCACTTGGTGCTCCGGGAAGCGGTGATATAGAACCACTCTCATTGCCACAAGCCTAGCTCCACTTGAAAAGAGCCCTCGGGCCATGGAGCATCAGCATTTTTGCTTATAACAGCGCCTCCGCACTCTGCGTGCCGTCCCTTGATCATCTTCGGCTCCACTTTGAAAGTCTTGAGACATAATCCGAAGTGAGGGGTAACACGGAGGAACGCTTCGCATACAACGATAAACGAGGAGATATGGAGGATGGACTCCGGAGCTAAGTCGTGGAATTCCAGCCCGTAATAAAACAGCAGTCCCCTCACAAAGGGGTCCATCGGGAAGCCTAACCCCCGAAGGAAGTGAGACACGAACACTACGCTCTCACCAGGCTGGGGACTGGGATAGCCTTCCTTTGAGCAGGCAACCTGTGCGAAATTTTAGCGGTCAAGAACTTAGCCTCTCTCAACTTTAGCACGTCCTCCTCCGTGACGGAGGAGGGCATCCATCAGCCTTGAAGGTCGGAACCAGACATTGTCGAAGGTCTAAGGCGCCCGGAATCTGGAGCCTAGGGTGTTGGAACTCGCGGCGATGGGCGAACTTGTTTTGGGATTGGAGAAAAGGAGTAAGGCCCTGGTCTCTTTATAAGAGGTTGAATACCAGGAGCCCTCCCCGTAATCGTTTGGGACTCGCCTTTAATCGAGAAAACATGCTAACGGGCACGGTTGGGTTACCCACATCCGTATTGATGAGAATCCCGTAAAGGGGGGGCACACGATCTCTACTTTGACAAGACGTGCCAAGGAAACCGCCTCGCAAAACACGCTGAGGTGGAGAAGTGAAAACGATTCGAGCAAAGGACTTGGCTGTAGTGTGATGACGCACTGCGGAATACGTCAGCAGATTTGATTTGTGTTAATATTATTCTCTCTATGGCAATATGTGGAAGCTTATTTTGTAGAGCCGGACACTACTCTTGGTGTTTACAATCTTCTATGAAGGACTTGGAGGAGGAACCCGCCTTGCAATGCCGAAGACAATTTGCGCGCCGGACTCGTCGTTGTTGAAGCCTGGTTCAGGGGCTACTGAGGGAGTCCTGGATTAGGGGGTGTTCGGGTAGCCGGACTATACCTTCAGCCGGACTCCTGGACTATGAAGATACAAGATTGAAGACTTTGTCCCGTGTCTGGAGGGGACTTTCCTTGGCGTGGAAGGCAAGCTTGGCGATGCGGATATTCAAGATCTCCCACCATTGTAACCGACTCTATGTAACCCTAACCCTATCCGGTGTCTATATAAACCGGAGGGTTGTAGTCCGTAGGCAATCAACTCCATATACAACAATCATACCATAGGCTAGCTTCTAGGGTTTAGCCTCCTTGATCTCGTGGTAGATCTACTCTTGTACTACCCATATCATCAATATTAATCAAGCAGGATGTAGGGTTTTACCTCCATCAAGAGGGCCCGAACCTGGGTAAAACATCGTGTTCCCTGCCTCCTGTTACCATCCGGCCTAGACGCACAGTTTGGGAGCCCCTACCCGAGATTCGCCGGTTTTGACACCGACACTTATCTAAACCGTTGTCTTGTTTTCTCCTAGGATGGTCAACACCCGCAACAACCCTGCTGCCCCAGAGCAGGGGGAAGCCAGTGCAGTTAGGGGTGAAAATCTGCCTCACCCACCTTCTCTGGCCGAAGTGATGCTGGAGGCGGAAAGAAACAAGCGTGAGACTAACCGCTTGCCGGAGCGGATTGAGCAGAACACTGCACGCCATCAGCGAAATGACTTGATGTCAATCAATGACTTCATCAAGTTGTACCCACCAAAGTTTAACCATTCCGTCGAGCCCCTCAACGCGGATGACTGGCTTCGCAGCATCACCCACAAGCTACGTTCTGCCAACGTAGCCGAAGCTGATAAGGTTACTTATGTTGCCTATCACCTCGAAGGCCCTGCTAGTCTTTGGTCGGAAAATTTTGAAGCTATGCGCCCGGTCGGCCAAATCACTACTTGGGCTGAATTTAGTGAGGCTTTCCATGAGCATCACATCCTGGAAGGTCTCATAGACCGCAAGAGGGAAGAGTTCTGCAATTTCACCCAAGGAAGACTGACTATGGATGCATATAGTCGTGAATTTGGGAATCTGGCACGATATGCTCCTGAAGAAGTATCTACCGACGCTAAGAAGCAGGCAAGGTTCCGCAAGGGACGTAGCCCTGAGCTTCACCGCGATCTTCGTCTGCACGAGTGCACCTCCTTTCAGAAGTTGGTCAATAAAGCCATCAGTGCTGAGACAGGCGAGTCTGACTATGACGCTTCACGCAAGCACTCCCGTGATTTTGGCTCTTCATCCGGCTCTGGATCTCAGAAGCGCCGGGTGTGGATTCCAAGCATGGCACTGCCAACCAGGTTCATTCTGAGGCCATCCTTTGAGGCGCCTCGTCCCAACCAGCAGTTTGCACCGTCCAAGCCCTATGGTGGCCCCGCTGCTAATGCTGCTCCACGCCGCAATGTTGTGACATGTTTCAAGTGTGGAGAGCCAGGTCACTACAGTCGAGAGTGTCCCCAGAACAACAACCCCAATCAGTCTGGAAAGTCCATTGGTCGTGGTAAGCCAGCGGGAAAGACATTCTACGCCAAGCCGGTCACCACTGCACGTGGCCATGTTAACTATGTCTCAGCCGAGGAGGCTCATGAGGATCCTAACGTCGTCCTTGGTACGCTCCTTGTTAATTGCCATCCGGCATCTGTTCTTTTTGATACTGGAGCATCTCATTCATTCATATCCGATAACTATGCTCGATTGCATAACACGACATTCTGTGACATGCCCACTTCCATGGTAATTCAACCTCCGGGTTCCAAATGGCAAACTTCTAGAGTAAGCCATGGGAACGAAATTCTTGTCGATAGAATTGTCTTCCTTGCATCCTTAATAGCTCTCAAGTCCTCGGACATAAACATCATCTTGGGTATGGACTGGATGTCAGCTCATTACGCTAAGATTGATTGTGCCACTAGAACCGTTCAACTTACTCACCCATCGGGCAAGACAGTCAATGTCTTAACTCGAGTGGCCAAGCACCAGCTTTACTCCCTAAATGCCAACCCCCTTCCAGACCTTGAAGATATTCTGGTAGTCCGGGACTTTGCGGATGTCTTTCCAGAAGAACTGCCAGGTGTTCCACCTGACAGGGATGTCGAGTTTGTGATAGACCTTGTTCCAGGAACCGTTCCAATTTCTAGAAGACCCTATAATATGGCACCCTTAGAACTAGCCGAGCTTAAGAACCAACTCGATGAGTCCTTGAAAAAGGGTTTCATCCATCCTAGTTCCTCTCCTTGGGCTTGCCCCGTCCTCTTCATCAAGAAGAAGGATGGAACGGATCGGATGGTTGTAGATTACCGACCTGTCAACTTGGTCACTATCAAGAACAAGTATCCGCTTCCCAGGATCAATGATCTGTATGACCAGCTCGCTGGATCCTCAGTCTTTTCCAAGATGGATTTGAGGTTGGGCTACCATCAAATCAAAATCAGAAACGGGGTCATTCCCAAAACGGCCTTTGTTACTCGCTATGGCCAATACGAGTACACCGTTATGTCCTTCGGTTTAACCAATGCCTCAGCCACCTTCTCTCGGTTAATGAACTCGGTCTTCATGGAGTATTTGGATAAATTCGTCATAGTATACCTCGATGACATACTCATCTACTCCAAGAATGAAGAGGAACATGCCGAACATCTAAGGCTGGTATTGACGAAACTTCGAGAGCATCGCCTTTATGCCAAATTCTCCAAGTGTGAATTTTGGTTGCCAGAAGTGACCTATCTAGGCCATGTAATCTCTGGTAAGGGTATTGCTGTCAATCCCGAGTGAGTTCAAGCCGTCCTTGATTGGACTCCACCTGAGACGGTCAAGCAAGTTCGGAGCTTCCTTGGCTTAGCGAGCTATTGCCGCCGCTTCGTCGAGAATTTCTCCAAGGTTGCTAAACCTCTAACTGAACTCCTCAAGAAAGATAAAAAGTTCGAGTGGACTCCACAGTGCGAGTTCAGCTTTCAGGAACTGAAAAGACGCCTGACATCTGCTCCCGTACTGGTACCACTAGATTTCTCCAAGGACTTTATTATCTATTGCGACGCCTCGCGACAAGGACTAGGTTCCATACTCATGCAAGATCGTCAAGTAATTGCCTATGCTTCACGGCAATTACACCCACATGAGGAAAATTATCCCACACATGATCTAGAGCTTGCAGCTGTAGTCCATGCACTTAAAACTTGGCGACATTACCTCCTCGGTAATTGTTGCGAGATCTTCACCGATCACCAAAGTTTGAAATATATCTTCACCCAACCAGATTTGAATCTCAGGCAAAGACGTTGGGTCGAGTTGATCTCGGATTACGACTTAGGAATAACTTGCACCCCGGGCAAATCCAATGTCATGGTTGATGCACTAAGTCGTAAATCCTATTGTAACAACCTGATGTTACAACAAAGTCAACCACTTCTCCATGAGGAATTTTGTAAGCTTAATCTTCACATTGTTCCTCGAGGATTCCTATCCACCCTGGTGGCGAAACCTACCTTTACGGATCAGATCATCAAGGCACAGAAGGTAGATACGGGAATCTCCCATATTAGGAGAAACATTAAGAAGGAGTCGTGAATTGTTCTTCGTTGATCATCAAGGTGTCGTATACTTTGGAAACCGCTTAGTGGTTCCCAAGGCATGAAACCTGAGGCGGCTGATCCTTAAGGAAGCTCATGAATCCCCTCTCACCATTCATCCCGATAGTACTAAGATGTATCAAGACCTACACCAGAGGTTTTGGTGGACTAGGATGAAGAGATAAATTGCTCAATACATTGCTAGCTGCGACGTCTATCGTCGTGTTAAAGCAGAGCATCAACGGCCTACTGGCACCCTTCAACCTTTGGCTATTCCTGAGTGGAAATGGGATAAAATCAGTATGGATTTCATTACTGGGTTTCCCAGGACCAAGAGAGGGAATAATGCCATCTTCGTCGTGATCGACCGTCTTTCCAAAGAAGCCCACTTTCTACCTGTTCGTGAGAGTATCACCGCTAGCCAGCTAGCTGAATTATACATCTCCCGAATAGTATCTCTTCATGGTGTCCCATTGGAAATTAACTCAGACCGTGGGAGTCTCTTCACCTCTCGATTTTGGGAAAGTTTCCAAAATGCCATGGGAACTCGTCTCTCTTTTAGCACCGCCTTCCATCCTCAATCAACTGGTTAAGTAGAGCGAGTCAATCAAATTTTGGAAGATATGCTCCGAGCTTCTATCATCTCATTCAGAATGGGTTGGGAGAAATGCCTTCCATTCGCGGAGTTTGCTTATAACAATAGTTATCAAGCTAGCTTGGGCAAAGCTCCTTTCGAAGTTCTCTATGGACGAAAATGTCGAACGCCTCTTAACTGGTCAGAAACTAGGGAAAGACAACTCTTTGGCCCGGATATGATTCAGGAAGCAGAAGAGCAGGTTCGCGTTATTCGTGAGAAATTGTAAACAGCCCAATCTCATCAAAAGAGCCAATATGATCGTAAACATAAGCTCATGACTTATGAAGTCGGCGAGAAGGCTTACCTTCGGGTTACTCCGTTAAAGGGAACCCATCGTTTCGGTATCAAAGGCAAATTGGCTCCTCGTTACATTGGACCTTTTCGCATTCTTGCCAAACGAGGAGAAGTTGCCTACCAATTGGAACTACCTTCGCATCTTTCCAGAGTTCACGATGTCTTCCACGTTTCTCAACTCAGGCGTTGCTTCGCGGATCCTATCCATGGAGTGGACCACGAAACGCTTGATCTACAAGATAACCTCTCATATCGGGAATATCCCATTCGTATCCTTGATCAAGCCGAGCGTACCACTCGACGCCATAATATCAAGTTTCTCAAGGTTTAATGGTCACACCATTCCGAGAAAGAAGCCACTTGGGAAAGGGAGGATCGTCTTCGACTTGAGTACCCCACCTTCTTCCCGGAGGATCCTAAATCTCGGGACGAGATTCTTTTGAGTGGGGGTGAGTTGTCACACCCTATCTGGTTCATGCATTAGAGTGTTGCATCATGTCTACTTTTACAGAAACTTGAAATGGGGATGACAGAACCCCCAACAACCCCCTGGAAACAACTAGGGTTTACTAAAATTATTTTCAATGAACCCAAAATGCCCTTCACAAAATGTTCATCATTTCTGGATTGGGTTAAAACCCCTAGCAAAAATGGTGCACTCTTTTCTAGGACATTCTGGATTCTTTGAATTAAATCATAAGTATTTGAATTTGGGCATTTAAATGCTATAAAATATTTTAAATGCCCAAATATTTCTGGAGTTAAGTGAGGGCTATTAGGAATAATCCCAACAGAGCCCACAATTATTTTCAGGATTTTAGTAAGTGCCTAAGTATTTTTAATAAAGCCCTAAAGTTACAGAAAATAGAAAAAGAAAACAAACAGGAAAAGAGAGAAAGAGAAAGCTTACCCGGCGCCCACCTAGCAGGCCCACCTGCCGGCCCAGCCCAGCCAACGCTCCAGCGAGCTGCTTGGCTTGGCCAGGCAGGCAAGCAGCTGCTGGACGACGAGCACAGCATGCGTGCCACGCAGCTGCCCGCCGCCTCGCCGGTCCCCTCATCGAGCTGTCGACGTGGGACGACCCCCCTCTCTCTCCCCGACCTCGCAGACATTCGCTCTTCCCTCTGGTTCCTCTCTCTCGCCCTCCCCGACGTCGCCCGAGATGTCACCGTCGCCGCCGCTCGCCGCAGCCATGTCCAACGCCGTCCCCGCACCCTCTCACCGTGTCCGGACGGTTCTCCGTCATGGACTACGTCGACTAGCCAAGCCGCATGACACCGGAGCCCCTGCATCGCCCCCGCCGCCGTCGTCTTCAACCTCGGGCCGCCGAGATCCCCGTCGCCGTTCCGACCGCACCGAGCCTTCCTCGAGCACTGTTGGGGATATTACTACTGGGCGTAAACCGGCCTATCTGGGCCGGGTTAACTTCATCAGTAGTTAATTATGTTAAAGCCCAAGAAGGCAGATGAGAGCTCAAGGCCCATAGTCGGTTCAAGGCCTGTAGCTGTAAACCGGCGTTGGTATTTAACTTGTATTATAAGTTAGGAATAAGTAGAGACCAAACCAGACACATCTATGAGCTGGTATTGGGACTCTGTGAACCGACGGGCGTCACCCGTTTATATAAGGGGACGACCCGGCGGCGGTTCAAGGACAACAGACAACAACTCGAGACTTAGGCGAAGCTTGTTTGCTCCCTAGTCATCGAAACCCCATCAATTCCATCACAACTAGACATAGGCTTTTACCTTCATCGAAGGGGCCGAACTAGTATAAACCCTCTTGCGTCCCTGTGTCCGCTTTAACCCCTTCAAGCTAACCCGTTGTGATGGCTGCACGACTAAGTCCTTTCTCTAGGACATCTGCCGTGACAAAACCACGACAGTTGGCGCCCACCGTGGGGCTATCGCACGATGGTTTCAAGTTCTTGGAGGGCCGCTTTGAAGGACTCGAGGGCTACGCTGTGGGCCGGATGACTAAGAGTCGTCGCGGCAAGCTCTACATCGATGATGCATGCTGGGGCCCCGAGGCCGACTCAGTTGAGTACGGGTACCGGGTCCCCTTTGGTGGCATACACGTTTTCATCGGCAAGATCGGTGAACCGGGCCCTGAGCCGGACATCTGCACCGACCTCGTCGAAACGGCTCAGCGTGCGCGGTCCGCCCGGGTTAAACTGGCCGTGAAGCGTGCCTTCGTGGGAGTCATCCATGGAGGAAGTTACGAGGATGGATCGGAATCTCGCGGTGAGACCGTCGTTTATTCCGGCGATGAGTCATCAACCGGAGAAACCGAATCTCTATATCAGCTACAAGATGGCCGGATTGGGGGCTGTTCCGATGGCGACAGTATTCCGGACCCCTCTGATCTACCCAACCGAGTTGGAATATTCATGGCTGGCACACAAGCAGCGCTTCATTCTTCGACCGCTGCGCCAATAACCTCCGGTTCGGTAGCGGCGACAGCTGCCGGGGCAGGAAGCTCTACACGTCCGCCGGCTCAAGTTCTATCAGATCTATTTGATGCATTGGCTGTGCTTATGGTAGAAGCTAATCCGGCGGATCAGGAAGTCCACAACGCGGAGATTGCAAAGGTGAAGGAATAGATCACCCAGGCCAAGGCGGACCTGGTAGCTGAGAGTGCCAGGATGACCACAGAGCGGGCCGCTTTAGACGCACAAGCCTACAGGCTCATGTTGGACAAAAACGCGTCGCATGAAGTCATGAAGAGGAAGTACCGATCCCGTTTGCCTTTGGTTTTCGAGGCCAGAGACCTTTTCAACACCCCAGGAGCAGGAACCAGTAATCCGCTGGAGGGAAACCAGCCGGAAGCTCCGGGGACCGGTGCGCCGGTTCAGCCCCGTCTGATGAATCCGCCTCGTCAAAACACTGTTATACCTCAGGCTGTTTCAACACCTCCGGGTCACTACTCCAACCCAATGGAAAATCTTGTTGCCGCTGCTGCACGGCTAGAGGCCATTCCAATTGAAGGTGACTCGCCGCAGGCGGTAGAGACACGACGGGTCAAAGAGCTTGTTAGGACAGCTTTGGTCCAACAGGAAGCATACTCGTACAGCCGCGACCGGATCCACTCGACCCCTTGTCCAAGCTGGAGCTATAGCAGGCGTATGGATGAACCAGCAGTTTCAAGTAATGAACGACGTGGAGCAACCCGCGGCAACAACCCGGCGGGTGGTGCTGATAACGCTAAGGAAGTGATGGACCGGGCCCGAGCGCGCAGGGAGGCCGAGCTAGCCGCACAATATCAGGCTCGGCAGCTTACGCCGGTTCGTCCAACTATTTCGGTTGAACCCGGTGTTACTTCTAGCTCTTTGGGGGTGCCTTGCCTTGTCCGTGCTTTACGCAATGTGCGCCTGCCCAAGGATTTCAAGGGCCCGCGCAAGGTACCAAATTACACGGCGGATCAACCCCCAGAGACATGGGTGGAGAGCTATGAGATGGCCATGGAGATGCTTGATGTGGATGATGCGGCATGTATGAAGTACTTCACTATGATGCTTGAAGGAACTGCCCGCACTTGGTTAAAAAGCTTACCGGCCAACTCTATTAGTTCATGGGCCCAATTACGAGCCCGGTTTATCAGTAATTTCAAGGATACATGTAAGCAGCCTATATCGATAGTGGACTTAGCTACCTGTGTCCAGGAGGAAGGAGAGTCGACGACTCATTGGGTGCGCCGGGTCTCACAAGTGTTGCATTCATCAGACCGCATCAACGCTGACACCGCAGTCTTAACCCTAGAAGGCAACTGCCGGTTTGGGCCCCTAAAGCTGAAGTTGGGACGGATGAAGCGCCATTGCACTGACATGGGGACCCTCATGGCTGCTTTGGTAAAGTATGCTGATTCTGATAGTACGAAGGATCCCGAATCTGATGAGGACAAGGCAGGGAAGGGAAAGAGGAACAGCAACTCCAAAGGTCAGCAGCATCACTTGGCAGGTAATGGTGGCGGAGGCAAGCGTAAAGCGGATGGTAACATGGACTTTGTGGCTAATACCAACACGCAGGACAAGGGCCAACGACGCAAGGGTAAACCGCCAAATCGCAGTGGGGCACCCAACCGTAACCCGGACCGCCTAAATTATCTACTGAGCCAGCCCTGTCCAAGACATGGGACGAAGGAGGTGCCAGCAAACCACCTTTGGAAGGATTGCTTCATTATGCAGGAGTTCAAGAATTCTAATGCTTTCCGGTATGATCACGGCTCCGGCGGTGGCTCAGGATCCGGGCCGGGTTACGGTGGAGGAAATTCCGGTTCAGGATTTAATGGTAATCCGGGCGGACATAATAATCAAAATAATCAGAACAACCAGGGTGGTTACAACCAGCAGCAGCAACAGTCAGGTTACCAGAGCAACCCAAAGCAGTTGAATAGTGGGCAGTACCATGTCTTCGCCACTAGCTTGGACAAGCGAGACCGGAAGGTTCAGAGGCCGGCAGTCAACTCTGTTGAACCGGCCGTGCCCCGTTATCTACGCTGGTCTGAACAGCCAATCATATGGAGCAGAGAGGATCACCCTCCCCAGGTTGATAATCCGGGTCAGTCGGCTCTGGTGGTGGCACCTCAGGTGGGAGGTTACAAGTTAACCAAAGTGCTCATGGATGGAGGGAGCAGCATTAATATCTTGTACTATGAGACCTTCCGTCGTATGGGACTAACAGATAAAAATCTCAAACCGTCTAATACGGTGTTCCACGGTGTGGTACCTGGCAAGTCAGCATATCCTGTTGGTAAGATAGCTCTAGAAGTGGCCTTTGGAGATGATCATGATTCCAGGTCAGAAACATTGACGTTTGAAGTGGTGAAAATCCAAAGTCCATATCACGCCCTGTTTGGGCGACCGGCCTACGCCAAGTTTATGGCACGACCCTGTTATGTGTATTTGTAGCTCAAGATGCCGGGTCACAAGGGGACAATAACGGTTCACGGAAGCCGTAAAATCGCTTTGGAGTGCAAGGAAGGAGATGCGGCCTACGCAGAGTCGGTTTGTGCCACCGAGGAGCTAAAGTATTATAAGGACAATGTTGACTCTGGTCCGACAGATAATCCGGCGGTCCAAGTCCATGACTATTGTCAATGGCGAGTTGCATCATTGCAGTGTATCAGGGGCGTTTCAACGCTGTGTGTCTCCTGAAGAAGGCTGTGAAATTTTGCATGAGATCCACGAAGGAGATTGTGGTCACCACGCCGGTTCAAAATCTTTGGTAGCTAAAGTGTTTCGCCATGGCTTCTATTGGTTAACTGCTCTTGCTGATGCGGAGGATCTGGTCAGACGATGTGACGGTTGCCAAAAGTTTTCAAGACGTGCTCATGTGCCGGCTGAAGAATTGAGAATGATTCCAATTACTTGGCCGTTTGCGACTTGGGGGCTGGATATGGTTGGGCCTTTCAAAAGGTCCAAAGATAAGAAGACCCACCTCCTTGTGGCGGTTGACAAGTTTACAAAGTGGGTGGAAGCAGAACCTGTTAGCAAGTGTGATGCGGCCACGGCGGTTCAGTTCATCAAAAAAGTGATTTTCCGGTTTGGCTTTCCACACAGTATCATCACAGATAATGGTACCAATTTGTCCAAGGGTGCCATGAAGGAGTTCTGCGAACGAGAGCACATCCGGCTTGACGTTTCATCAGTGGCACACCCACAGTCCAATGGTCAAGCAAAAAGGGCTAATCAAGAGATCTTGAGAGGCATCAAGCCCCGGCTTATGGTTCCTTTGTAGAGAACGCCGGGTTGTTGGGTAGAAGAGTTACCATCTGTGTTATGGAGCATCAATACTACACCCAACAGATCAACATGATACACACCGTTCTTCATGGTTTACGGAGCGGAGGCGGTTCTCCCCAGTGATATCCGCCATGACTCACCTCGTGTGGCGGCTTATGTTGAAGCGGACAATGAGACAACACGGCAAGACGCTTTGGACCTGTTGGATGAAGAACGTGACATAGCAGCCGCCCGATCGGCGATTTACCAACAGGATCTTCGTCGTTATCACAGTCGCCGAGTCAGAACCAGAACCTTTCAGGAAGGAGATTTGGTGCTTCGGCTCATCCAAGATCAGACTGATATGCATAAGCTATCCCCACCTTGGGAGGGGCCTTTCGTGGTCAGCAAGAATCTGCACAACGGGTCATACTATCTGATCGATATTCGAGAGCATAAAGACTCACGTACATCAGAGGAGGAGACCAACAGGCCGTGGAATATAGCTCATCTTCGGCCTTACTATACCTGAGCCATTGGCTCTACTTAGGTACATATTACGACGGTGTATATATTATGATTAAATATAATAAACCGGAACCTCAGCTAAAGCGGGGTATCTATTCTTTTACATCATGTGTGGTTACACGGAGTTGTTCTAAAGCGGCCTCCGGTTTACCCCTTGAGTTAGCTTTTCAAAAGAATCATGTTATATCACTTGGGGCCAATGCAACAGCTCTTGATAGGCAAGAGCCACCAGACCACTTGGGGACTTGGTCATGTCTGAACCAGTCACGCCTCTTGATCGGCCTAAGGCCACAGAATCACTTGGGGGCTTGGTCGAACCCGAACCATTGCCACGCCTCTTGATCGGCATAAATGCCACGGTTTCATTTGGGGACCTGGCTGACTTGAACCATAGCTACACCTATCGGGAGCTTGGTCGTGTCCGACCATGGTAACGCCATCTGATCGGCTCAAATAAGCCTCTTTTTGCAAACGGTTTTATCATTGCCTTTGCTTCACAATTTTCTTTGATAGATATTTCTTTCTTTTTGTTGTGTTTTTTAAACCGACAAAATTTTAAGCCGGTTCACACTGTCAATTGACGGAAAACGGTCCATTTTTAATCCGGAGACTATTTGCTCGGTTTGATTTTTTTAACATCCTATTACGGAGTAACACGATGTTTTATTATAACCCGGCACGGTTTACATGGTAAACCGGCATTATATATATACAGGAGCTGCTATCTCCTCCAACAGTGTGGGTTTATGAAACCTCCGCTTCAAGATTGGCTAAGCCAACTTCATGCCCAACGATGGCAGGTATTATGTATCTCAAAGATTTGATCATATGCTTAAAATTCAGATACTTTGATTTTATATATGCAGACATTATACTCCGCCTGACGGTACAACCGCGGTGGCACTTTAAGATTTTTTATGTTGCAGAAAATACTTTGGAAAGTTCATCACCCAAAGGAAGCACAAGTTGCAGTGGTTATGCACGAAGGCATATTAAGATCAAGAGTATCAGCTAGCCTATTACAAGGCAACATGGTGCCCAAAACAAGATCATTGTTTTTTCAAAGGAGAAGCAGTTTAAACCGGCTTCTGGTTCAAGCTTGGTCACCAGCCTGGCCTGATGGTTGTGGGTCATCCCGCGCCGCTTCAACTTCAGTTTCTTTACCCAGCGGCTGGAAATCAATAGTTGTCCAGTCGATTCCCATTAATGCTCGAAAGACAGCTTCATCATGGATCAGCAACGACGGTTCAATATCGGGAGCGTAAGTATGCTTACGGATTGGAGGGATAAGATTTTCCGCTTCATGAATCGGTGCAGCTACTCGCTTGTTTTGCTTGTCATATTGGGCTTGATAATGAGACAAGTCTGCTTCTTCAACCAATTGACAAGCTAGCGGACGCACCTCCCGGTTTATTGCTCGCAAATCCGCTTCACTAAACTCTGACCCATCTTCCTTCAAGCTGGGATAGCCCTGAGCCGCTTCAATAGGATTAAAATCCGGCACCCAAGCTTTTGCCCGGATTAAGGCATTGATTGCACCGGTTCGAGTAGCAGATTTCTTCAGCTCTTCAACCCGGGAAGGAAGCACCGACAGTTTCTTCAGAGTGTCCTGAATCGAAGTGGGCGCCGGATTGTTGTGGGATGCAGTACAGATGATCCGCTGTGCACCAGTGTATAGTTGTTCGATCAACGTGTAGGCGGCTTTCAATTTCTTCCGCACATCTGACCCCAAGTGACCAATGCGTGTCCCTGAAATATTACAAAGGGTTAACAAACCGGCAGCTCTGTAAAATGGCCGAATCAATTCAGAAATCAAACCGGCTTACCAAAGATAGCAGCGGTCATGGCATGCACGTGCCGCTTTATGCTGGTCAGTTCGTCCACCACCGGTTTAAGTGCAGCCTCGGCGTCTTCTGCTCGTTTGGTTAAAGCGGATTTTTCAGTAGCCCAATCCGCCCGCTCCTTCTTGAAATCCTTCTTAAGCTGTTCCATGACGCTTAAGGCGCTGGTCAACCCCTCTTTTGCTTTTGAGGTTTCAGTCTGTTGGGACTTCAGATTTTCTTGGAGATCGGCGATTTGGGTCTCTTTTGTCTTCAGCTCAGCCTGCATACAGACAGTTATATGATTCAGCAAGCAGTGCAACAATTGAAGCACCAACCACATAACAAGTTATGCACTTGGCGCTTGGGGGCTAATGCCTATTTGATCTTCATATTTCACTTGATTATAAAGTCCCAAGATTAATACAAGTATTCAACTTGGCACTTGGGGGATAATGGCTATTTGCTCGAATATATTCTGATGCGGCGATCTCAATTACTTAAAGTCCAGGTTTAACAACACCAAGTTAAACCGGCCCTTGGGGGCTACATCAGCGAATTCCGAAGCATTAGGATTCATATTAGCAAGTCCCGGTTTAACTACACTAAGTTGAACCGGCCCTTGGGGGCTACATCAGCGAGTTCCAAAGCATTGGGATTTATATTAGCAAGTCCCGGTTTGGATACAGATTCTAAACCGGCCCTTGGGGGCTAGGAGAGTTAACAAGATTGAAATATCCAAACAGGAAAAAGCACATGGAAGTTACCTCAAATTTCTCTTTCATCATATTAACCAGACCAGCTTCATAGTCACGGCTGGTGTATAGCCGGTTCAGATAGCCGGAATGGAGATCTTGGGCATTCAAAGCAGCATAAGTTGTCAGATCGGCATTCCATTTTCCCTTGCCAATGGTAGCAAATTCTTCCTTGCCAGTGTGTCTGGATAAAGCAACGGGATTGCCTGGCTCTGTGTGACCAATGCCAGTAATAACAACCTCATCATCCTTGGCATCGCCGGTTTGCACTGGGGCCGTTGGCTTATCAATAGGCCTCTCTTCAGCACTGAGGGGTTGCTATAAACACTAGTAAAGTACACATCAATAACATGTATATCAAATATACTTATGTTCACTTTGCCATCCTTCTTATCTGCCAATCACTTGGGGTAGTTCCGCTTCCAGTGACCAGTCCCTTTGCAGTAGAAGCACTTAGTCTCAGGCTTAGGACCAGACTTGGGCTTCTTCACTTGAGCAGCAACTTTCTTGCCGTTCTTCTTGAAGTTCCCCTTCTTCCCTTTGCCCTTTTCTTGAAACTAGTGGTCTTGTCTACCATCAACACTTGATATTTTTCTTGATTTCTACCTTCGTTGATTTCAGCATTACGAAGAGCTTGGGAATCGTTTCCGTTATTCATTGCATATCATAGTTCATCACAAAGTTCTACTAACTTGGTTATGGTTACTAGAGAATTCTGTCAATCACTATCTTATCTGGAAGATTAACTCCCACTTGATTCAAGTGATTGTAGTACCCAGACAATCTGAGCACATGCTCACTGCTTGAGCTATTCTCCTCCATCTTTTATCTATAGAACTTGTTGGAGACTTCATATCTCTCAACTCGGGTATTTGCTTGAAATATTAACTTCAACTCCTGGAACATCTCATATGGTCCATGACGTTCAAAACGTCTTTGAAGTCCCGATTCTAAGTCGTTTAAGCATGGTGCACTAAACTATCAAGTAGTCATCATATTGAGCTAGCCAAACGTTCATAATGTCTGCATCTGCTCCTGCAATAGGTCTGTCACCTAGCGGTGCATTAAGGACATAATTCTTCTGTGCAGCAATGAGGATAATCCTCAGATCATGGATCCGATCTGCATCATTGCTACTAACATCTTTCAACTTAATTTTCTCTAGGAACATATCAAAAATAAAACAGGGGAGCTAAACGCGAGCTATTGATCTACAACATAGATATGCTAATACTACCAGGACTAAGTTCATGATAAATTAAAGTTCAATTAATCATATTACTTAAGAACTCCCACTTAGACAGACATCCCTCTAATCTTCTAAGTGATCACGTGATCCATATCAACTAAAACATGTCCGATCATCACGTGAGATGGATTAGTTTCAATGGTGAACATCACTATGTTGATCATATCTACTATATGATTCATGCTCGACCTTTCGGTCTCCGTGTTCCGAGGCCATATCTTTTATATGCTAGGCTCGTCAAGTTTAACCTGAGTATTCCGTGTGTGCAACTGTTTTGCACCCGTTGTATTTGAACGTAGAGCCTATCACACCCGATCATCACGTGGTGTCTCAGCATGAAGAACTTTCGCAACGGTGCATACTCAGGGAGAACACTTGTACCTTGATAATTAGTGAGAGAGCATCTTATAAAGCTACCGTCGAACTAAACAAAATAAGATGTATAAAATACAAACATCACATGCAATCAAAATATGTGACATGATATGGCCATCATCATCTTGTGCCTTTGATCTCCATCTCCAAAGCATCGTCATGATCTCCATCGTCACCGGCATGACACCATGATCTCCATCATCTTGATCTATATCAATGTGTCGTCACATGGTTGTCTCGCCAACAATTGCTCTTGCAACTATTGCTCTCGCATAGCGATAAAGTAAAGCAATTATTTGGCGCTTGCATCTTATGCAATAGAGAGATAACCATAAGGCTTTTGCCAGTTGCGGATAACTTCAACAAAACATGATCATCTTATACAACAACTTATATCTCATCACGTCTTGACCATATCACATCACAACATGCCCTGCAAAAACAAGTTAGACATCCTCTACTTTGTTGTTGCAAGTTTTATGTGGCTGCTACGGGCTGAGCAAGAACCGTTCTTACCTACACATCAAAACCACAACGATAGTTTGTCAAGTTGGTGCTGTTTTAACCTTCACAAGGACCGGGCGTAGCCACACTCGGTTCAACTAAAGTTGAAGAAACTGACACCCACCAGCCACCTGCGTGCAAAGCACGTCGGTAGAACCAGTCTCGTGTAAATGTACGCGTAATGTCGGTCTGGGCCGCTTCATCCAACAATACCGCCGAACCAAAGTGTGACATGCTGGTAAGCAGTATGACTTATATCGCCCACAACTCACTTGTGTTCTACTCGTGCATATGACATCTACGCATAAAAATTGGCTCAGATGCCACTGTTGGGGAACGTAGTAATTTCAAAAAAATTCCTACGCACACGCAAGATCATGGTGATGCATAGCAAGAGAGGGGAGAGTGTTGTCTACATACCCTCGTAGACCGAAAGCGGAAGCACAACACGGTTGATGTAGTCGTACGTCTTCACGATCCAACCGATCAAGTACCGAACGCACGGCACCTCCGAGTTCTGCACACGTTCAACTCGATGACGTCCCTCGAACTCCGATCCAGCCGAGCTTTGAGGGAGAGTTCCGTCAGCACGACGGCATGGTGACGATGATGATGTTCTACCGACGCAGGGCTTCGCCTAAGCACCGCTATGATATGACCGAGGTGGATTATAGTGGAGGGGAGCACCGCACACGGTTAAGAGATCAAGAGATCAATTGTTGTCTCTTCGGGGTGCCCCTGCCCCCGTATATAAAGGAGTGGAGGAGGGGGAGGGTCGGCCCTCTCTATGGCGCGCCCTAGGGGAGTCCTACTCCCACCGGGAGTAGGATTCCTGTCATGGTTCTAAGTCTGACAGTGATGTAGGGGGGTAAGTATGGAGAGGCAAGATCTTAGCTATAGAGGAGTTGTAGGAACGCAAGATTTACGAGTTCAGGCCCTTCTCGGAGGAAGTAATAGCCCTACGTCTCGGAGCCCGGAGGCGGTCGACTGGATTATGCGTGTGCGAATTACAGGCGTGCGAACCCTTGTCTCAAAGGAGGGGGGCGGCTTATATAGAGTGCGCCCAGACCCCAGCCAGCCCACGATACAAAGGGTTCAATGTACATTAAGGCAGGGCGTTACTGGTAATGCTAGTAACAAAGTGCTATGATGACCATAAAAGCTACTTAATAACCGACCGTTAGCATGCGGAGCGCCTTTAGGTCACCTGACCGTCGAGTGGCTTGGTCTTGGTCGAGTGATTGCTTCTTGGTCGAGTATCTTCAAGTCTGTCGAGTGATACACCTTCAAGTCGATTGAAAGATGATTTCTTCTGGAGATGTCCTTGGGTAGGTTAGTTTGGACAGGTCCATGAACCTACCCTAGGTACTCATCATTAGCCCCCGAATGGATCGAGGTTTGAGTGGGACAGGGTTTGAGCATTTTTCCGACTCATTTCTCATGCCGCGAGCATACCTTGTTTCGGATCAAGGAACCCGAGTGTTGACAGCGACTTCCTTTCCAGTCGCCTTGATCCATTCTTAATTCTTCATCGAGTGAGTTTCTTTACTCGAAAGGTTCCGAGTGACGGTGCGGAGGAGATCTTTGGTTTGACAAGTTGTTCTGCTGTCCGCGGATTTTGTGGGATCCGAATTTTGGGAAGCGCGCGGGACGAGGGAGGCGCAGTAATCGGATGGGATAGAGCAGAGCCGCCTCGATCCCTGCACCACCTTTTTCGCCACGTATCGCGCGCGTGATTGTTACGGGATTTGACAGAGCCGCCTGGGCCTACCCGTCAGCCACTCGGAAGTGGCCTCATATAAGGCGTTGGACCGGAGTCTTCCGAACAGTGCGTTCCCATTACCTCTTCTCCTCTTCACGCCCCTCCGCTGCGCTCGCTCTCGCCCCAGCGCCACCGCTCCATACGCGTCTCGCCGGCGACAATGGGGAAGGAGAAGACGGCGGCTCTGGAGCGGGCAAAGAAGGCGATGGCGAGGTCGAAGGGGAAGGCGACCAGCCGTGGCAGATCTTCCTCGGGAACCGGCCTGCCAAAGGGCTGGATCCAGGGCGACTGGATCCACTCGAGGATCACCCAAGAAGACCTCGACAACCTGGCTGAAGGGGGGCTGATCCCCTATGACTCGGCGCGGCTTCCGGGGAAGGAATCTGAGCCACAACCTCGGGAGGGTGAGCGTGTTCTTCTTGCCACCCACGTCGACCGTGGATTTTCCTTGCCTCCTCACCCTTTCTTTCGAGGGTTTCTGAACTTCTTTGGGGCACAACTCCACCACTTTACTCCCAACACAATCGTTTATCTCGCCGCTTTCATTTCTTTGTGTGAGAACTTCCTGAGTTGTCGGCCTCACTGGGGTGCTTTCAAGCACATTTTCACTTGTCGCTCCCAGACGGGGAAAAAGGCTAATCCGAGTGACGAGAGGACGCAAGTGATTCAGATGTGTGGGGGTCTTGTTATCCAGATGAGAGGAAAAAGTTCTTTTCCGGCCATGATTCTTCCCGACTCAGTCCGCGGATGGCAGTCGACCTGGTTTTACTATAAGGACCAGTCGACGCCAGGGCAGTCGACTGGCCTCCCTCCCTTTACCATGGACCGAGTGAGGAAACCCTCCCCTTTGAATGTGCTCCCAGAGGAGAAGGCGCAGGTGAGGGTGCTGGTCGATCGAGTGGTCCAGCTTATCCGTGACGGGGTCACTGGTATGGATCTCTTGGAGGTCTTCCTTCAGCGGCGCATCCAGCCTCTTCAAGCCCGAGACCATCCGATGTGGATTTATTCGGGTCTTGAAGACTCCACTTGGATCCACCCGGAGGAGGTCGACGACGACACACTGGAGAAGTGGCTGTCGGGCATTACCGGGAACAAGGACAACCCCAGGGGAGCTAGGAGAGTCCCTCCATTCGACCAGTCTCATGCACCAGAGAAGGTCTGATTCTGAGTTTTTGCTTTGTAATTTGAATTCGCTCCTGTATACACTGCGTCGACTGACTTTGTTCTCTCTGCTTTCTTTCAGGCCATTATTGAAATGTATTCAATGCCCAACGGAGAGCAAGAGCAAGCTCTGGAAGGCGAGGCGAGCGGCGGCGACAGTGGCGAGTGGACTTCCGACGGTGAAGGGGGTGGACGAAGCGACGACTCAAGTGATGGAGAAGAAGTCGAGTCACCTCCCCGCCGGGAGAGGCGATCCAAGCTCGACCAAGAACGACCGAGTGCCCGTGAAAAGGTAACTTCTCAGGCTGGTCAGTCTTCGAAGCGTCCTCGGGTCTCTTCACCAACCCCGACTGAGAAAGTGCCAAAGAACCCCAAAGTTGCAGAGCTGAAGACTCGGAAGGCGTTGCCGAAGATTAAGATTGACATCCCCGTTGCTTCCGCATGAGTGTCTCCTTCGTATTCACTCGACGCTTCATGCTGTTTGTTTTTCTTGTTTTAACTAGTCGGATTTTGGGATTGTCAGTGCTGCCACTTCCGGGACCTCAGCTTACAGGGACGAGGACGAGGTGATGGAGGATGTGGTGACTTCTAATCTGGGTATGATTTCTGCCATACTGTCTTTGTTTGGTCGATCCAATTGCAATGTGCATCATTGGGTGATGTGACTTTGGCAATTGCACCCTACACAGCTCCCAACGTTATTGACCTCCCTGACGATGATGAAGAGCCCGAGAGGCCTTTGAAGAGGAAGAGTAGGCAAGCTCCTACAAGCGAGGCGCTACAGTCGACACAGAGGGCGGAACCAGTCGTTCAGGACACTGGCGATGCCAATCAGGGTTCTGTTACCTTCACCGTGCCACTGTCGAGTGCCTTGCCTTCTTCGTCGACTGCTTAGGCCCCTATCGACCCACCTTTGGTTTTTGCGACCCATCATGTCCCAGAAGACGAAGTGAATGCTGCCAGGGAAGCTATACGCCAGGCGGGTGTCATGATAGAGAAGATGAAGATGGTGCGAGACGCCAGTCAGGCTGCCTACGACGCCAGCTCGGCTCTCCAAAGCAATGTTCAGGTTAGTTGGTCACCGCTTGTTCTGTTGGGATATGATATCTGAAGACTCCTTTCTGAAAATCTTTGCGTTAGTACACCCACTGGGTGCGTTGCTTGAACTTTGAATTAGTGGGGGCACGCTGAGTGCACCCACTGGGTGTAGTCCCCGAGACTGCGGTGGACTACGGGCAGTCGACTGCAGTCTTTGTATCTTGTCGAGTGTAAACCGAATTGATAGTTTGTCTCTTCCACTGGTCTGGTCGAGTGGGGTCGAAACCGGTGGGGGCACGCCAAGTGCACCCACTGGGTGTAGTCCCCGAGACCGCGGTCGACTGCTGGCAGTCGACTGTGGTCTGAGCTCTCTTTTTTTTACTCCCTGCACTCGACTCTGGCGGGCCGGTCGAGTGGGCTCAGAACCGGTGGGGGCACGCAAAGTGCACCCGCTGGGTGTAGTCCCCGAGGCTATGGTGGACTGCGGGCAGTCGACCGTAGCCTTAGTAAATTTTTTTTGCTGTAAAAATAACTTCTCCCCTTTGATTTCAGAAATATTGTGATCTTGGGGCTCGCTTTGCTGACTTAGAGAAACAGCAGATCCAACTGAACCTTGACTTGGAGCTGGCCAAGATAGAGCTGCAAAGGGTCAAGGACGACGCCACTGGTAAGACGAATTTGACGACTGGTCCATCTTAAGCTTGAGTTCCCTTCTGCTCTTTCTGAATCAGGCATCATTTCTTTGTAGAAAAACTGAGAGAAGCTCTGGTGAAGAAGGACCAGGATTTGGATGCTACTCGAAAGGAGGCTGACGACAAAACCGCTCTAGCTGCCCAGAAACTGGCTTTGGTTGGCCAGTTGGAAGAAGAGAATACCAAGCTGAAGTCTGCCCTGAATGACGCCAACAAGGAGTGCTCGCGCTGGAAGAAGGAGAATCTCATCCTGGGCGAGAAGATGGAAAGCATTGCTCGCAGAAAGGACGATCTGCGGAGCTACCTGAGGAGTCTTGCCAAGAAGTTGTTCATCAAGCTTGAAGGTGCACATTTTGTTCCGACTGATTTTTTTTGTGTCGACTCAGCGTATGTAAATTGACTTATCCTTGGATCGTGATGCAGAGTTTTGCCAGAACTTCGAGGAGGAGACTGGGCGGATCGAACCTAGTTTGGATCCAATCAATTCTCCTGTGAAAGATGAAACTGCCATGAATCTGCTCCGACTGGAATCCCGCATTGACAGTGTCGTGGACTACTTGGCTCAACTGAAGGTCGCCATGTCATGGATTGACCCGGCACTTTGGCTAGAGGCTGTGCTCCAAAATGATCTTGAGTCCCTGATGACTCGACGAAATGAAATCCCAGACCGAGTGCAGGAGTGGAAGAAGTCTGCTACTCGGTGTGGCGCTGACGTGGCTCTATCTTTGGTTCGTGTCCACTGCAAGGAGGTGCGACAAGACAAACTGGCAGCAATCAAGGTCGCCAACACCCAGAAACATGACTTCCGAACTTTTATGGAGACTTTGATCGCTGCAGCCACTCGGATAGCCGACGGCGTCGACCTGGATGAGTTCGTCGAGCCTGCCAGCCCTCCTCCTGCGGAGTGAACAAACTTTTATGCCTCACCTTAAATTTGCCTCGGAATGCCGAGTGGTTTTTGTAACCATTAAACTCTTTCGGGTTGAATGCCCGAGTACTTTGATCTGTGGTCCGGAAACCTTTAGGATTTATCCGAACTTGGTTTATCGTCTAATATCTTTATGCGTTCCCCGTCGAGTGGAAATCGTTCTTTATTCGAGACAACTTTTGTATTTGCGGCGCAGCTCTGAAGGAGACGGTAGCAGTCGACCTGCACCTCGTCGTCTTTGCGGGTCAGCGATGGATCGTACGTTGTATTTGTGGCGAAGCTCCCCAAGGAGGAGGCGGCAATCGACCTGCCCCTTGTTACTGCAGAGCAAGATGAAGTGTGTGTTGTATTTGTGGCGAAGCTCCCCAAGGAGGAGGCGGCAGTCGACCTGCCCCTTGTTACTGCAGAGCAGGATGAAGTGCGCGTTGTATTTGTGGCGAAGCTCTCCAAGGAGGAGGCGGTAGTCGACCTGCCCCTTGTTGCTGCAAAGCAGGATGTGTTTCAAACTTAGGCGAGTGCTGGACTGCAGCTAAGTCCCCGAGTGGGAGGGCTACTCTCCACTCGGTAGGATTTTTTCAAACTTAGGCGAGTGCCTGACTGCAGCTAACTCCTCAAGAGAGAGAACTTAGGCGAGTACTGGACTGCAGCTAAGCCCCCGAGTGGGAGGACTGCTCTCCACTCGGTAGGATTTTTTCAAACTAAGGCGAGTGCCTGACTGCAGCTAAGTCCTCAAGTGAGAGAGCTTAGGCGAGTACTGGACTGCAGCTAAGCCCCCGAGTGGGAGGACTGCTCTCCACTCGGTAGGATTTTTCAAACTTAGGCGAGTGCCTGACTGCAGCTAAGTCCTCAAGTGAGAGAACTTAGGCGAGTACTGGACTGCAGCTAAGCCCCCGAGTGGGAGGACTGCTCTCCACTCGGTAGGATTTTTTCAAACTAAGGCGAGTGCCTGACTGCAGCTAAGTCCTCAAGTGAGAGAGCTTAGGCGAGTACTGGACTGCAGCTAAGCCCCCGAGTGGGAGGACTGCTCTCCACTCGGTAGGATTTTTCAAACTTAGGCGAGTGCCTGACTGCAGCTAAGTCCTCAAGTGAGAGAACTTAGGCGAGTACTGGACTGCAGCTAAGCCCCCGAGTGGGAGGACTGCTCTCCACTCGGTAGGATTTTTTCTAACTTAGGCGAGTGCCTGACTGCAGCTATGTCCTCCAGTGAGAGAACTTAGGCGAGTACTGGACTGCAGCTAAGCCCCCGAGTGGGAGGACTGCTCTCCACTCGGTAGGATTTTTTTTCAAACTTAGGCGAAACGGATTCGCAGCTAAGCCACCCACTAGGGGATTTCATTCGCAAACAAAAAATGATAACAATCACTGAGAAAATTATAACGCTCTTGTCTTTGAAAAATAAACTATAGGAGTTTTTTCTTATTACATCTCATCCGAGTGAGAATTCAAGTATAAAAGGGGCGGAGTAGCTCTGCATTCCACGCTCGCAGCTCATCAATCTGGCGATCGACATTGTAGAGGTGGTATGCTCCATTGCGAAGGACTCTGGTGACTATGAAGGGACCTTCCCAAGTAGGGGCGAGTTTGTGTGGTTTCTGCTGATCCACTCGGAGGACTAAGTCTCCCTCTTGGAAGGCTCGACCCTTCACATTTCTGGCATGGAATCGACGCAAGTCTTGTTGGTAGACGGTCGATCGGATCATGGCCATTTCTATTTCTTCTTCTAGGAGGTCGACTGCGTCCTGCCGGGCTTGTTCTGCTTCATCTTCAGAGTAGAGCTCGACTCGGGGAGCGTTGTGAAGCAAGTCACTCGGCAAGACTGCCTCGGCTCCGTAGACCAGAAAGAATGGGGTTCTTCCGGTCGATCGGTTCGGGGTTGTCCTCAATCCCCAAAGGACTGATGGAAGCTCGTCGCCCCATGCACCTGCTGCGTGCTTGAGTTCGCGCATCAACTGGGGTTTCAGTCCTTTGAGAATTAGGCCGTTTGCCCTTTCTACTTGCCCATTCGACTGGGGGTGAGCGACCGAAGCATAGTCGACTCGGGTACCCTGAGAGGCGCAAAAGGCCCTGAATTTGCTAGAATCGAAGTTTGACCCATTGTCAGTGATGATGCTGTGCGGAACTCCATATCTGAATATCAACCCTCTGACAAAACTGATAGCAGTGCAAGCGTCAAGGTTCTTGATAGGCTTGGCTTCAATCCATTTGGTGAACTTGTCGACTGCTACTAGCACATGAGTGAAGCCGCTCCTGCCTGTTCTCAGTGGTCCAACCATGTCCAGCCCCCAAACAATGAAGGGCCAGACGAGTGGAATGGTTTTCAGAGCTGACGCGGGCTTGTGCGACATATTGGAGTAATACTGACATCCTTCACACTTGTCGACTATCTCTTTTGCCATTTCATTGGCTCTTGGCCAGTAGAATCCCGCTCGGTATGCTTTAGCCACAATGGTCCGAGAGGACGCATGGTGACCACAGGTCCCCGAGTGGACATCATCAAGGATCATCCAACCTTCTTCTGGTGTAATACACCTCTGACTGACTCCCGCTGCGCTTTCTTTATATAACTGTCCTTTTATGACTGTAAAGGCCTTGGATCGTCGGACGATCTGTCGAGCCTCTTCTTCGTCTTCTGGGAGCTCTTTCCTTAGGATGTATGCAATGTACGGTACTGTCCAGTCGGGAGTGCTGATCAAGACTTCCATGATCAGGTCGACTACAACTGTAATTTCAACTTCAATCGAATCCATGGCGCTTTTTGGATGCGGGGCCTCTTCACTGAAGAGATCCTCCTGAACTGATGGTATGTGAATGTGTTCCAAAAACACATTGCCGGGGATGGCTTCTCTTTTGGAACCTATTTTTGCCAGATCATCAGCTGCTTGATTTTTCAGTCGGGGTATGTGATGAAGCTCTAACCCTTCAAATTTCTTCTCCAGCTTTCTCACTGCATTGCAATAACCAGTCATGGCTGGACTTCTGATGTCCCATTCCTTCATCACCTGATTAACCACCAAATCTGAGTCGCCATAGACCATGAGGCGACGGACGCCGAGTGAAATGGCCATGCGCAACCCATACAGAAGTGCTTCGTATTCTGCCTCGTTGTTGGAGGACACTAGTAGAAAACAGGGCTTTGGTCCAGGCCGGGTCAGCCCATTAGTCCCAGTTCAGTCCAGAACCGGGACCAATGTGGGCATTGGTCCCGGTTCGTGTGCCCAGGGGGCCGGCCGGGCCACGTGGGCCATTGGTCCCGGTTCATCTGGACCTTTTGGTCCCGGTTGGTAGGATGAACCGGGACCAATGGGCCTCGCTCCTGGCCCACCACCATTGGTCCCGGTTGGTGGCTTGAACCGGGACCAAAGGCTTCCCTTTAGTCCCGGCTCATGTCACAAACTGGGACAAATGAGGTGCCTATATATACCCCTCGCTCGCGAGCAGAGCACCCCAGTGCTCTGTTTTTCTCTGGCCGAGGGGGAGAGGGCTTGGTGGTGCTCTAGCTCACCTCCTATGCACACAAGGTGTTCGATGGAATGCCCAAGCCACACCACTTAAGCTTTCTCCTCTCCAAGCTCGACCTCCAAACTCCATTTTCCATAATATTTGTCTAGGTTTAGCGGTCTGTCACGCCCTGTCCCCGTCTTCACCGCCGTCGATCACCCGCGCCGAGCTCATCGCTGGCACCACCGTGGTGAGCCTCTTGTTCTTATCTTCTTTCTGAAAGGAAAAATATTCTTACTTGTATGTTTACATAGATACTTGTATTATTTTCTTACTTTTATTATTGCATCTTATATAGTGCGATGGTTTTGGTATCCGCCCCCGTTGGCCCTCGTCCTGTCTATGGTTCAAGGGTTGAAAGCAAAGAGACATCCACCTCCGGAGGAGAAGGTAGATCCGGTGAAAGCGAAGCGCACTCTGGCTGCCCTGACAAAACCACCCAAGTCTCCGCCGAAAGGAAACTATGAGCGCATTATTGGAAAGGAATTTGCCGAAGCGGAGCGGTCGGGAAGTACTGTCAGTGATCAAAGGCTGAAAGAACGATGAGCTGGGAAAAAAATTGCCCAGCTCGGCGAACAAGCGAAGCAATCGTGCCCCCCGCTCAAGGTGCCTAGCGACAACGTCGCTAATGATCCGAGGATGGTGCCCGGTTATAGCAATCTTGCCGATTACCTGCCCGACGATGTACATTATGAACCCATGGAGGTGCAGATACAAAGATACGAGTACGGGAAGCCTCTCGTCAAAGATGAAAGATCTCTATCAACGATGATGCGAAGATTGCATGATTGGTACTTGAAAATCTGCAGAGACTCTGGGGGGAGGAGTACTTTGTATGTGAAAGTTAAAAAGGAGCATGACCTCGTTGGAATTGAACTGTTGCCTGTTCCATTTGAGGAGTTCTTTCAGTTTTTCAATCAATTGGCCCTCGATAAAACAACGGTCACCTGCTACTGTCTGTAAGTAGTACTGCTTCTGTCATTAAGTCTCTCTATATAGCTCAGCTCTTTCATTGCATGTATTTATAATCATCCTCACTATATTATGCAGATTGAAGATCGCCGAATTGAAGAAAAGACAAGTCAGTGATATTGGGTTCATTAACACATATCTCATAGATGCAACTCAGGTTAAATTTCATGCCGCAGATACCGTGGCCAACTTGCTACGATCGTTGGTAATAAATGAAAACAAAGCTATAATACTCTTTCCTTACAACTTCAAGTGAGGGTTACTGTCTTGTGCGTATTCGGTTTCCCTTATATATATTAGTCAAGGTTATAGTAATGTAATTGATGAGTTATGCATGTGTGTGCAGTTACCACTCTATTCTCCTAGAGATTAAGCTTGAGCAGGGACTAGTAACTGTCTTAGACTCAAAACGAAAAGATCCCCAGGACTATGCGGACATGACTCAAATGCTCGAGAAGTAAGTTAAATCAATCATTATCCACCATATCAGCAACTTTGTTCATTTCCTGATATATCAAGTAATTGTTTTCTTTGTCTGGCAGGGTTTGGAAAAAATTCTCCAAAAAAGCTCCAGGACTCCCGAAGAAGTTGCAATTTAGACACCCGAAAGTAAGTACTATAGTAGCATGTTCCGCGCATCTCCTATTGATTTGGCATTCTTGCTTATCAGTTTGATTGACCTCTATTTCTTGTAAAGTGGTTGTGGCAGGAAAAAGGGAATGATTTCTGTGGATACTACGTTTGCGAGTCCATCCGCCACACGACCTGTGAGCGGGGCTACACTGACGAACAATATGAAGTACGTAAATAACAACATTCACAATTTTATTTTCTTGCCATCATTTGTGTTGAGTTTCATTCATTCATATATGTATATATGTATTGACCCCCTTCTTCAAATTAGATGTTTCGGAAGCGGGATGAACTCCTAGCACCAGCTCGCATGCGAGCAATTCAAGAGGAATTGGCGGCATTCTTTCTTGACCACGTGATCGCTGAAGACGGAGAATACTGTGTGGACCATGAGTCTGTATGATTATATTTGTAAGAGATAATTATTGTATATATGTAGCCGGTAGTGTCGGATAGATATACGAGAACTTGTTGTTCGACCAATATCTCGGAGAAGGAGAGGTGGTCGATATCACTTCTCTCTGTATGCATATATGTTCATGACGATCTTCTGTTTCCTTCGTTTGCTTACTAGCTAGCTAGCGTGTCTAGTCCTCTCTATACGTATGTATAGTACGTAGCGTCGACCAAGCACGGACATAAGAGACGACACTTCTCTCTATTAATTATAGCTAGCTAACACAATATATGAAACATCTAAATTAACCCCCCAAAACCCCCAAACCCCCCCCCCCCCTTTCAAAAAAACAAAACCCCAGCCACAGAAATGCTGACGCGTGGATGCCTATTGGTCCCGGTTGGTGCCACCAACCGGGACCAAAGGGTCTCCTGCCTGGGCTCTGCGCACAGGCCACGTGGAGGCCCATCAGTCCTGGTTCTGGATTGAACCGGGACTAAAGGGGCAGGGCATTAGTACCGACCCTTTAGTCCCGGTTCAGGAACCAGGACAAAAGGCACTTACGAACCGGGACAACATGCCCTTTTTCTACTAGTGGGAATCAAAGTGGATTTGAAGAACATAACTGAGTTTATCTCCTCTGGGGGAGACCAACACTACTCCGGCACCGGAACCATTCAGCATCTTGGAACCATCGAAGAACATGGTCCAATGCTCCGAGTGAACCTGAGTTGGCAGCTGCTGTTCAATCCACTCGGCGACGAAATCTGCGATTACCTGGGACTTAATAGCTTTCTTTGCCTCAAACTTGATATCTAGAGGAAGGAGTTCAATCGCCCATTTTGCCACTCGACCTGTTGCATCCCTCTTATGCAGGATCCCTGATAATGGAGCGTCGCTGACGACTGTAATGGAATGATCAGGGAAGTAATGAGCAACTTTCTTTGTGGTCATATAAATCCCGTATACAAGCTTCTGATAATGAGGATATCTTTGCTTCGACGGGGTCAAAAATTCAGAAATATAATATACTGGGCGCTGAATTTTGAAGGCCTTTCCTTCTTCTTCCCGCTCGACCGTAAGTACCGTACTGACGACTTGTCCCGTGGCTGCAATGTAAAGCAGCAAAGGCTCCTTACTGATTGGGGCAACAAGCACCGGCTGGGTGGAGAGCAGAGCTTTGAGCTCTGCAAACGCTGCATCAGCTTCAGGAGTCCACTCAAACTTGTCGGACTTCTTCATCAATCGGTAAAGGGGCAATGCCTTTTCACCGAGACGAGATATGAATCGACTTAAAGCGGCCAAGCAACCAGTAAGCTTCTGGACGTCGTGCACTCGCACAGGACTTTTCATTCGGAGTATAGTGCCGACTTTTTCTGGATTGGCGTCGATTCCCCGTTCGGAAACAAGAAAACCGAGTAATTTTCTGCTAGGAACTCCGAATGTGCACTTTGATGGATTAAGCTTGATATCATACCTCCTGAGGTTGGCAAAGGTTTCAGCAAGGTCAGTCAGCAGGTCGGAACCCTTCCGTGACTTGACCACAATATCATCCATGTATGCCTCCACATTCCGACTGATTTGGGTGAGCAAACACTTCTGAATCATCCTCATGAATGTGGCTCCGGCATTCTTGAGGCCGAACGGCATGGTAACATAACAGAAGCACCCGAATGGAGTGATGAAGGCTGTTTTGATCTCGTCAGGTCCATACAGACGGATCTGATGGTACCCGGAATAGGCGTCTAAAAAAGACAGTCGCTCACATCCCGCAGTCGAGTCGACTATCTGATCGATGCGGGAGAGAGGAAAATGATCTTTCGGGCAGGCCCGATTGATATGTTTAAAGTCAATGCACATGCGAAGTGACTTGTCCTTCTTGGGGACCATAACAACGTTGGCGAGCCACTCGGAGTGGTAGATTTCTCGGATGAACTCCGCTGCTAAGAACCGAGCCACCTCCTCGCCAATGGCCTTTCTCTTCTGGATAGCGGACCGTCAGAGATGTTCCTTGACAGGTTTTACTTTTGAGTCGACTCTTAGGCGGTGCTCAGCCAGCTCCCTGGGAACACCCGGCATGTCAGAAGGCTTCCATGCGAAAATGTCCCAGTTCTCACGGAGGAACTGGATGAGCGCTTCTTCCTATTTGGAGTCGAGTGTTGTCGAGATATGAGTTGGAGCAGCGCTGGGGTCGGTCGGGTGGATGTGAGCTGTCTTCGTATCGCCAGTCGACTGAAAAGCCGATTCTGTAGCGGGCTTCTTGGCTCGCAACAAATCACTCGGGTCTGCAGTCTTCTCATATTCCTGCAACTCCACCACTGCCATCTAAGCATCAGTGATTTTCGAACCTTTCTAAAAACATTCTTCTGCTTTCTTCCGATTGCCTGTAATAGTGATCACACCTTTGGGGCCAGGCATCTTCAATTTGAGATACACATAACATGGTCGGGCCATGAAGCGTGCATAAGCCGGCCTGCCCAAAATAGCGTGGTAGGCACTCTGGAAGTCTACAACTTCAAATGTCAACTTTTCTTTGCGGTAATTCTTGGAATCACCGAAAAACACATCAAGAGCAATCTGGCCGAGTGATTCAGCCTTCTTCCCAGGAATGACTCCATGGAAACTCATGTTGCTGGCACTGAGTCTGGACATCAGAATGCCCATCCCTTTCAACGTCTCAACATACAATATGTTAAAACCACTGCCACCATCCATCAAGACTTTGGTCAGTCGAGTGCCTTCAACCACTGGTTCGACCACCAGAGCTTGCCTCCCAGGGGTGGCAATATGCGTTGGGTGATCGGATTGGTCGAACGTGATGGCAGTCTGAGACCATTTCAAATAACTTGGTGTCTCCGGAGCAACCATATTCACCTCTCGGTTGATGACTTTCAGTCGAATTTTGCTCTCAATATTAGCAAAAATCATCAGGGTGGAATTGACTTGGGGGTATCCATTGTCGCTATCTTCCTTGTCCTCAACTTTGTCCGACTCCTTCTCTTTATCTTTGGGCTGCTTGCCCTGGAACTGCTGGATCAAGAGTCGACACTGTCGAGTGGTACGTTTTGGGTAAATAAAATTACCCTCTTCATCTTCCTTAGTGTGGACGAGGCACGGCAAATCCAACACATCATTTCCGTCTTGGTCTTTAACTTTCTTGGGGTTCCAAGGTCCTTTGGGTTTCCCCTTAAACTTTCCTTGAGTCACAGCCAAGGCTTCCCCAGGAGCAGCTGGCTCGGCTTTCCGCTTCTGTTTCCGATTGGAATTTCCTCCAGTTTCTTGGGCGACTGACTTCAGCTTGCCACTCCGGAGTCGATCCTCATCTTATCCATTAGCGTACTTGGTGGCAATCTCCATCATTCGGTTCAGAGACATATCTCTGGTTCGACCGAATTTCAGATTCAGTTCTCTGTACTTGACGCCTTCTTTGAAGGCACAGACTGCTTGGTGGTCAGGCACATTCTCTATCATGTGGTGCAACGTGATCCATCTCTGGATGTAATCCCTCAAGGTTTCATTCGGCTTCTACACACAGGACCGCGGTTCCGTCAACCCTGCCGGTCGTTTGCATGTTCCTTCGAATGTGGTGACAAACACTCGGGCGAGATCTTCCCAAGTGTAAATGCTGCTGGGTGCTAACTGGTTCAGCCACGCTCTGGCCGAGCCCTCGAACATGAGAGGCAGGTGCTTCATGGCAACCTCATCATTGCCGCCGCCAATCTGGACGGCCACTCGGTAGTCTTCAAGCCAAGTATCGGGCTTGGACTCGCCAGTGAACTTGCTGACTCCAGTCGCCAACCTGAAGTTGGGAGGAATCACAGCGGCCCTGATGGCTCTACTAAAGCACTCTGGCCCCGAAACATGTGCTCTGCTGCTGGTAGGAGCATCTCTGTCGTGTCCTTCCCGGTGAGCTCTGTTCCTGTCAACCAAACCTTGAACGAGAATGGATCTCGCATCGAAGCCTGGCTCCTTGGGGTCGACTGGAATCCTTCGCCCAACACTACGAGGGCACCTATCATCCTGTTGTCGAGGCGCATACGAACCGCTCCTCGGGGGAGGGGTGGGCACTCGACGTCGATCATCACGATCGAATTGGTGATCATATTGCTCACAGTTACCATGCTGATTACGCCGGTCCCCACGTCCCTCACGCCTCGGGGGCGATCTTGGGCTATGAGCCGACTGGATTGTGTCTGCCGCAACGGATCTACTGTGAATCCTGTTCCACGACTGAGAAACAGCGGAATTCTGGTCTCCTGCTGCCCGGAGCAACGCTCTGATCTGCAGCAAGCCTCTGCCAGCCTCCGACTGGGAAGGCCGAATCGACTCATCTATGCGGGCTGCAGCTGCTAAATTCTGAATCAGAGTTCGATATACCTGCGGGGGCGGGAAGAGCTGACGTCGACTGGATTTGGGAACCCGTTGTCGCGCACGCTCGTCGAGTGCTCGCTGGAGGTTCTCCAGTCGAGTGCGCTCGGCCAAGTTTGCCAGGCGCGCGTCCTCCAAGGCACGAGCCTCGGGGGTTTCTCCAATGATAGGAGTGTGCAATGCATCCATGTTCCGGCGGCGAAGTTCTTCTCTCTGCAGCGACGTGAGAGGCTCAGGAAGATATTCCTCATGAGGACGCTACGGGTCGCCTCCACCCGCGCCTCCGTCGGTACGGGGAAAACCGGGAGGACTGGGAGGTCCATCGACCATCAGAACCTCCGCCGCCGGATCGCTGCTGTCGCACTCGGATGCGGTCTCTGCGGAGCCGGTCGACAGGTCGAACAGGCCGTAGAGGGATTCGTAGGGCTCGATCGCCGCGACTTGAGGGGTGGCCGACTGGCGTGCCACCGCGTGTCTCACCCACCGCTGGAGTCTCGACCAACCAGAGCGCTTGCGCCGGCGGGAAACTGGGAGGGAGGACAACACAGGAGCCGACCGGTAGGGGGTCGACGGTTTCCGCAGGAGAACGCCATGGACGCACACACTAAAGTGCGTTGCCCCGCGGACAGGAGTGCGTCCACGTCGAGCGGAGCCTCCTGAAGCCACGTGGAGTCGTCGGTGATGAACGTGAGCGCGCCGAGACGGATCTAGCGGCCCTCCACCAAAACTCCGCCAAAAACCATGATGATTCGGGTCAGAAAAGATCGCAACTCCTCCAACAAAACGCTAAAACACCTGCCCCACGATGGGCGCCAATTGTCATGGTTCTAAGTCTGACAGTGATGTAGGGGGGTAAGTATGGAGAGGCAAGATCTTAGCTATAGAGGAGTTGTAGGAACGCAAGATTTACGAGTTCAGGCCCTTCTCGAAGGAAGTAATAGCCCTATGTCTCGGAGCCCGGAGGCGGTCGACTGGATTATGCGTGTGTGAATTACAGGCGTGCGAACCCTTGTCTCAGAGGAGGGGGGCGGCTTATATAGAGTGCGCCCAGACCCCAGCCATCCCACGATACAAAGGGTTCAATGTACATTAAGGCAGGGCGTTACTGGTAACGCTAGTAATAAAGTGCTACGATGACCATAAAAGCTACTTAATAACCGACTATTAGCATGCGGAGCGCCTTTAGGTCACCTGTCCGTCGAGTGGCTTGGTCTTGGTCGAGTGATTGCTTCTTGGTCGAGTATCTTCAAGTCTGTCGAGTGAGACACCTTCAAGTCGATTGAAAGATGATTTCTTCTGGAGATGTCCTTGGGTAGGTTAGTTTGGACAGGTGACCCTACCCTAGGTACATAGCTTCATCAATTCCCCCTTTCCTAGTAGAACTAGGAGCCCTTCCAAGTAGTAGGAGTAGGAGGGAAGGAAAGGGAAGGGAAAAGGAGAAGGAAGGAAGGGGGCGCCCCCCTCCCTAGTCCAATTCGGACCAGCCCATGGGGAGGGGTGCGGCCACCCTTTGAGGCCTTTCTCTCCTTTCCCGTATGGCCCATTAAGGCCCAATACGAATTCCCATAACTCCCTGGTACTCCCGAAAATACCCGAATCACTCGAAACCTTTCCGATGTCCGAATATAGTCATCCAATATATCGATCTTTACGTCTTGACCATTTCAAGACTCCTCGTCATGTCCCTGATCTCATCCGGGACTCTGAACTCCTTCGGTACATCAAAACACATAATCTCATAATATAACCGTCATCGAACTTTAAGCGTGCAGACCCTACGGGTTCGAGAACTATGTAGACATGATCGAGACACGTCTCTGGTCAATAACCAATAGCGGAACCTGGATGCTCATATTGGCTCCTACATATTCTATGAAGATCTTTATCGGTCAAACCGCATAACAACATACGTTGTTCCCTTTGTCATCGGTATGTTACTTGCCCGAGATTCGATCATCGGTATCTCAATACCTAGTTCAATCTCGTTACCGGCAAGTCTCTTTACTCGTTCCGTAATACATCATCCCACAACTAACTCATTAGTTGCAATGCTTGCAAGGCTTATAGTGATGTGCATTACCTAGTGGGCCCAGAGATACCTCTCCGACAATCGGAGTGACAAATCCTAATCTCGAAATACGCCAACCCAACAAGTACCTTCGGAGACACCTGTAGAGCACCTTTATAGTCACCCAGTTACATTGTGATGTTTGGTAGCACACAAAGTGTTCCTTCGGTAAACGGGAGTTGCATAATCGCATAGTCATAGGAACATATATAAGTCATGAAGAAAGCAATAGCAATTAACTAAACTATCAAGTGCTATGCTAACGGAATGGGTCAAGTCAATCACATCATTCTCCTAATGATGTGATCCCGTTAATCAAATGACAACTCTTTGTCTATGGCTAGGAAACATAACCATCTTTGGTCAACGAGCTAGTCAAGTAGAGGCATACTAGTGACACTCTGTTTGTCTATGTATTCACACATGTATCTTGTTTCCGGTTAATACAATTATAGCATGAATAATAAACATTTATCATGATATAAGGAAATAAATAATAACTTTATTATTGCCTCTAGGGCATATTTCCTTCAGGAGTGCCAAGAAGGTAGCGAAATAAATTATGGAGGATGACGACCTTGGTGTCATGTGCAAAAAAATTGACCCCATTGTCCTCAAGGATGGCGATGTTGTCTTTGCGGAACCTCTGGGAGGCAGAGGCATGTAAGAATTTGGACTTGTCATCCCCATCGATGATGACTTTCACTTTCCTCCTTTTTTCTAGAAAAGAAACTTCTGGCGGATAGCACATTAAGGGAAGTTATAATGACCAGTCTAAGAGAGGACTCGTGTCGGGAGTGGGAGCCTTCTTCAAGCCTGTCGATCCTATCGATGATAAGCTTGCAGTCAATTTCTTGCTGGTCAAATGGTTTGATAGTTTTGGTCCAAGTTTTGAGGTTCGCTCTAGTATATTTTATGGCACTGGAAAGGGCTAGGTCCAAAGAAATTGAAGGGTGGTTACCGGGCCAAGCCTCAGATACGATACGCTTGCATGCCAGGTGAAGGGCCCAGAAAGAGTCCAAACAAAACAGGCATGAACGGGGGATATGTGAAGATACGTTGACGATGAGAGAAACTTGGTCGGAAGATAAACGTGTCAGGAAAGACAGAGTTGATATTGAGAAGCGGTCTTCTCAAGCAAGGTTAAAGAAGGCTCTGTCAAGGCATTCTAGAGTTGGAGTTAGACGATTGTTAGACCTAGTAAAGGTTCTATCCAGAAGCGGGTGCTCAATGAGCTGCAGGTCTGAGATGGCCGTGTTAAACATGTTAGCCTCACAACTGTGGAAGTTTTTGTTATTTTTCTTGCAAGCGAAACGGATTAGGTTGAAATCACCGATAAGAAGCCACGGGGTAGAGTTTGTGTGGGCGATGTCTCTGAGCTCTTGGAAGAAGTCCATTTTGAGAGGTCGTTGGGATGGGGCATAAATGTTGGAGATTGTGAGGTTGGTGCCAGAGACCGGGCAAGAGAGGCTGAGAGACGTAGAAAATCTGCCGTGAGAGTGGTTTAGGAGGGTTAGATCGTGAAGGGATTAATCACAGAAAAAATACCTCCATCAAAACCGATAGCGATAAGGGAGACAACTTGGTCTAGCGTTCGAGGTAGGAATGAGTTTAACTTAGGGACAAGGATGAAGTCTAGCTTTGTTTCTTGCAGAAGCGCACCATAGGGTTTAATCGCGATGATTTCAGAGAAAATGTCCTTGCACTTATCAACATCACCGAGGCCGCAAACATTCCAAGAGAGGATAGTGAAACGAGACTGATTCATAACATAAACTTCCTTTCACCACCAGCTCGAGAGCATAACAGCAAGGAAATACAAGGGAAAGAGGGGGCACATCGAGCAACTATCCCATCGATGGCCAGGAGCAGGCTAGACCTATGGAGACTACGAAGCAGATGAAAAAAGCATCTGGCTACCCGCACAAAGATACAAAAGCACCCAACACCTGGGTGAGCTCTCCTGGCTGAACATTCATGGCTGATCATGGTGAAGGCAAAGCATTGGTAGCGCGAACAACGTCTGCCTTGTCACTGTCGTTGCTGCAAACCAGAGCGATATGGGGCAGTTTTTCTGCTACGTCGTCTGCGCCTGATGCTTCGCAATTAGAGGTGCAAAGAGAGGAGCCCTGCCGATGCCAGGTCGTTTTAGGCTGCGTGAACGGTGTCTTCTGGTCGGCAATGCATGCGCTATGATGCAGCTTGGCTGCGAAGACCACCCGCTGGGAGTGAACGTCCCGCTTGTGGATGATGTTGTTGTGGATGGTGAGGTCCGAGATAGCAGCAGATGACGAAGAGGCATCTGTGGGTGCCGCTTTTATGGTGGTGCACGTCGCAATGACAGAGCAACATGTGCCGCTGGCCGCTCCTGGAATGGCAACAGACACCGACACATGAGCCACCGGAGCCTTGAGAACGCGTTGGGGCAGAGAAGGCGCGTCAAGGTCGTGGACCGTCATTGTTTTAGAAAAACACATGGAGGGGATACTATCCCATGAGTTTCCATGAATATACTCGTTTCTTGGATGCATCGAGATTGTGGATTGTCAAAATCCTGAATTCTCATGTGAGTTATGAGATTCTATTGATTGTGATATGGCTGTAAAATATTTTTCTATAAGAATAAAGAAATAATCAAATGCATACAATCTACATGATATTTTTTTTTACAAAAAGGGAGTCTATGCACCACACAAAAAATGGAGAAGAAGTGTAAAAAAAGAAAGTTTCCATTTCCATTGGGTGGGTTATCACCTTCTCCAAAAAAAATCATAGAAAGAGAAAACCATTACATCAATGCCTCCTGTTGGCCTCCATTTAAAGTAATGAGCTTAAGTGGTGCCTCTAGGTCTTTCTATATAGATATCATTGGTTGCCAATCTGGCCCTCCAAATCCAAACTTTTTTGATTCTCACGACATATATTTGTCGCATAGTGCATTATCTCCTTTCATCTTCATTTGTCATGTGTCGGGTTGAATCATTTCATTTCCATTTTACACGTGATGTGCTAAATCCTTTCATCTCTCTTTGTCGAGTGGTGCTTTGACTCCTTTCTTCCCCTCTCTGATGTGGCACATTGTGTTCTTTCATATCCAACAGTCATGTGGCACAATGACTCCTTTCATCTCCATTGGCCAGGTTTTTAAAAGCATTTTTCTACAATGATAGTAAGCGCTACCACATCTCTTAAATCACATTAATAGGATTTGTTAGATCATATGTTAGCATTTCTTAATATAATTATTCATGTGCATGAATAATGCGAGCTCCAGGGAAGTTCATAGGATATCATTGCTCTCTAATATTTTGCAAAAAAGAACAAGAAACGGCAGCCATCGCATGCCTACTTCTTCAAGAATGTGTTTTAGTGGTTGGGAGTTCCACTCGTCTAAATCACACCATAGGATTTTGGTCCAACACTTAAAATTTAAATTTTTTCATTACTTCTCTATTTATGCGTGATGCGCTCAGAATCAGTAAGCATTCTCATGTTTCTTTTTGTGCTTGCTTCAAACTGATTGCCATAACGTTTGATTGGATCCTGGACTCCGTCGAGTCTGGGTTTTTGAAAATATTTGAGGTGTATTTTTGTTGGACATGCTCATATAGATGTCATCTATTGCACCTAGAAATTTTCATGTAATGCATGTTTATATATATGCGTACACAAAAGGACCAACATCTACATTTACAAAGAGCAAACAACACATGCATACAAATCCAAATACACGGTAAAGTATATTTTAAGGGAAGTTTACACATATGTAAAATACATCAATTAATTACGCAAGTCAAACTATTTCAGAATTTATTAAAACTTTTAAATAGGATTTTTTATTATTTTAAAATATCATGGCTCACTGGGCCAGACCTCCAAATAGCCTAACTCATTCAACGGATTTACTTGTTCAAAAAACAAAAACACAACGCCATTTTTTGCACTTTTAAAAACAACTCATCAACAAAAAAAATGGGTACTAGAAGTTCAAGTGCTCGGCTAGGAAAAGTTCAACAAATTCTGGTGAGAGAGGTTCACCGTGTATTTAAAATACATAAAAAATATGTTGTTTTGTGTTTTAAAATAATTCTCTTAAGCCAGAGAAAAGTTAAAAGTGATAACAACCGGAAGTTCATATACCACATGGTGTGTATTTCATATAAGAAAAAATACAAAAAAAAGTGAAACAAGGTGAAGTTCAAATAGACATGTCTTAGAAGTTCAACTACTTCACGTAATGAAAAAAACAGCACGTCAAAAACAGAGTGAAGTTCAAATAGACATGCCCAAGAAGTTCAACTACTTCACGCAGTGCGTTTCCATTCACAATGAAGGTAGAAATCATGATCTCGTCATTTCTCTAATTTACCTCAAAAAGACAGGAATATCATTTGTGTAAGTTCAAGTCCTCGGTCAGAGAAAGTTAAAAAAATATTGTGAAAGAGGTTTGTACAAAAAGAATATCATTTGTGTAACACCGAAGAAATGTATGAGAAAATTACAAACGAAAATACGTCACAGAAGTTCAACGTGAAAACAACAGGAAATTCAATTACTATAGTGAATGAATATGAGATGAAAAACTTTTAAAACCAATGATCAACACGGGAAAGTTGCATGTTTACATCAGCTTTCCACCGGTATATTACTTGCTCAATTCCGGTGAGTGTTCCGGTGAGTGGATGGAGAGCTACGGGCAAAAAACGCACGTGAAAAACAGAGTGAAGTTCAAGTAGACATGCCAAGAAGTTCAGGTTCTTCACGCGGCGCATTTTCGAAAAATCTGTTTCGCGATAAAGGCAGAACGAATGATCTCGCCATTTTCGAAATTACTTGAAAACGGCGGGCAATCACAGAAAACCACCAAAATGAAAAAGTTTCGCATTTTTCTTAGCTTTTCAACGTTATATTATTTGCACCATTCCGATCAAGTTTGTAGAAATTACGGCAAAAATATGTTTTTAGCCATTTTCAAAATTAAACTAAAATAGTAAGGAATTGTGAGAAACAATATATACCAAAAAAGTTTCGCATTTCCTCAAGCTTTCCAACGCCATATCATTTGCTGGATTCGGACGCACGGTTAAAAAAATTGATAAAAAATACGAACTCTGTGGAACTTGTACCATTTTTAAATTACTCTTTAAACCGTTCAAAATTAGGAAAAACTTTCTACATGAAAAAGTAGTGCATTTTCATGAGCTTGCCAATGCCATATCAGTTTCCTCAATTGGATTAGAAGTTTAGAAATGACATCGAAAATATGAACTTGACTGTTCGGTTTGTGAAATTTTACGATTTTCCAAATTACTCTTTAACCGTAGGGAATTAGAGAGAACTTTCATCATGTGGAAGGAGCGGTTTTGCAGCAGCTTTATGCCATATTATTTGCCTCATACCAATAGACGGTTTAGAAATGCGATCAAAAATACGATTCACGTTATTTGTATGAAGAAAAAACGGTTTCCAAAACTGCTCTTAAACCGCTTACAATTTGCCAAAAATTTAACTTGGTTCATGATACTGATGTCCATAGCTTTCCGACAGTATATCGCAAGTCCCATTCGGGCAATGTTGGCGGAAGTTCAACCTAACAATGGGAGAAGTTCAGGTCAAACAACTCAGACAGTAAAATTGTAAAAAACGTAATTTCATCACAACCCGAGAGCAAAATCCGCCAACGAGCGAGATTCCTATTTAAAACCAGTATTTAGTTGCTAAAAAAAATTTCTAGATTACACTAACATCATATAGAACACGACTAACCAGAATAATTCGCGGGGGAAGCCACGGTTGCGAAGATAGCCCGAAGATCGGGTTCGTGCAGAGGGAAGTTCAGGCGCGTTACTCAGGCAGTTCAGGTTGTGATCAAAATATTATTTTGATATATATATTTATAAACTAACAGATGATCCGTTATATCACATTTTGCAATTAGTGAGACAATGAACATACGCTTTCAGTGCACCGAAACAAATTTCATGAGAATAAAGGAGAGACATTAATTTGAGATATGACCTGAACATCGCCAAAAGTCTCTTTTGGAATACAGACAATATCATCTAGCTCCAACGTTGGACCACAAGAAAGTTGACATTTGACAATGGAATGGAAACAAAAACAGATTTTTTTTATGGAGGGTAATGAAAATAAAAATGGCAAAAACTACAGACATCCATGGCCTGGACCACAAGAACTCCACTCTTCTATCCCTGTATTTCTTTCTCTCTGCTTTGTAAACGATATATTTCTTTCTTTGTTGAATACATAGGACTTACACCTCATAATAAGGATCAAAGCATAAGCAATCATTTGGTTCGAATTTGTGTGTTACTCACTTGCTCTCGCCCTTAGCTAGGGTGCATCCGGTACTCCCTAGTCTGAAACACCCTTGAACTTATTTTGTTGAAGTGTTTTTCTTCAGATAAAATGCCCTTGTCATATTAATTTTCCACAAAGTGATAAGTGGAGAAAGACTTCCACTCCTTGAGTTTAGGCCTTCATATTTTCACGTTGCCATGCAAAAGTAGGTAGGAATCTGACGACTGAGACATGGACGGATTGGATGCTCTCTCTGTTCCCAGTCAAAGGAAGCAGGAGCAGGAGCAAAGCAGGAGCCTCTCCTTTTTGTAATTCAAGACCATAAGAGCATCTTCAGCCGTTGGCCCCTCAGGAGGCGCTAAAAATCATCCCCTGGGGCACACCGACGATAAACCACGCGCTGGGGGCGTGATGCCCCCAGTCACGTCGCCCACGTTTTAAAAAAATATAAATTACGGCACGAACACGGCGCAAATTCAACCAAACTTCGGCGAGTTCGTTCATATTTAGAATATTTTACAAAAAGGAAAAAAAAGCTACTAGATTGCTCCTCGCCGTCTCCCTCGCCGCTCCTCGCCGCCCGCCGCCCTTGCAGATCTACATGCCGAGGAGGCTGTAGAACCGCGTGTATCGCCGCCGTCGTCATCGTCGTCGTCGCCGCCTCCGCTGCGGCCGTCGTCCCTGCTGCAACCCTCCCCCGGTTGGCGTGGCGGGTTGGACGGTCCGGGGGCGTCCTCGTCGTCGTCGCTGTCGAGGATCACGACGCCGTGCTCGTCCTCGCGCCCTCGTTTGCGGGCGGCTATCTCCTCCAGGGCCCGGCACCGCCGGACCATCTCGTCGCGGAGGTAGTCGTCCCGCATCCACTGCATGGCGTCCTCGTCGGAGATGCCGCGCCGGGCTATCTTCTCGTACTCCGCGGGGAGGCCGGGCTCCGGTTTGGGTGCGACGAGGAAGAGGCGGCCAGAGGCGGGGGTGGAGTCGCCAATGCGGACGCCGGAGCTGCGGGTGCGCCGGCTGACAGACGTGTCCTGGGGCTCCGGCTTGACGGGGCGAAGGCAGGGAGAGCCGGTCAACCGACCTGGCGAGGAGGAGGACGCCCTGGGGTCCATGCGCCTCGGCGTCCACGAGCTCTCACGGCGGCGAGAGAAGGACGGGGGGAGGGGTAATCCACCCTCGGCGTGTTGCCGCCCTCGATGTACCCGAGGACGGCTTGCAGCGTGCGGCCGGGCACGCCCCACCATCGGCGCCGCCCCTCGCAGTTGAGCCTGCCGGAGGGAACGACGCTGTTGGTGGCCTCGAGCTGCTCCGCGTGGCGGCGGCGGAAGTATGGATCCCAGAGCTGGCTGTCGGGGACGTAGCGTGGCCCCTCCCTCGCCGCCCGCGGCAGGGAGGCGCGGATTCGCGCGATCTCCGCACGCCGCGCCGCCCCGGTCGGCGGTGGTGGCACCGGGACCCCGCCGACGCTGATTCTCCATGCCCCGGGTACCCGCATGTCCGGCGGGACCAGATACTCGGCCTCAAAAAGGAGCCGAGTTTCGTCCTCGTGAAGGTGGCGGCGGCCGAAGCCGTTCGCCGCCGCGCCGTCGCCTGGGAAGCGTTCGGCCATTCTTTGAGCTGGAGACGGCGAGAGGAGAGGGAGGAAGGGGGAGAAAGGTGGCGTCGGTGGTGGAGACTCTGCGCGTGCCACCGGCGCGCTGGGGGTCGGCTTTATATAGGCGGAGGCGCCGCGCGTACGCGTGGCCGCCGCGTTACGCGTGGCATGCAAGGGGACGCGTGTCGTCTCGTTTTCACTGCGCCGCCCGTGAGGCATCAATGTCGGAGGCTGACCGGCGCGGCAACTTTGGAATTGATTCGCCGCGGGAAACGAGGCGATGAGGACGACGAAGCGGCGCGAAGCGAGACGAGTCGCTGGCAAGGAGGGCCCGCGGCTCTTTCGCGTCAAAAACGATTCGCCCGGCGTCCCCGAGCGCCCCCCAGCACGCCGGGGTCGGGTTGGGTCCGCCGGCGCCAATTTCGGCCCAAGCCGGTGAAAATTGAGCCCTTGGGGTGCGACTGGGCCGATTTTTTGGCGCCGGCGGCCAAAAAATCGCCTGGTGGGCCTTGTTGGGGCGCGGCTGGAGATGCTCTAACATTTGTGTCCAACATTAAACATTTGGTGAGAAAAGAACAAAAGCAAAAAACAGCAACACCACCCGTGGTTTTCCTCACCTCTCATGGAAGAGACCATGGGCCGCGGCACAAGCAGACACGCACATTGCCATCGCCAGATCAAATGGCATAGCTGCAGAAATTAAGGAGTAGAAGCAACGCATGCACACACGCACGGGGAGAGCGCCTTTGACCTCTGGAGTCTGGACCGCGAGACTTCCACTCCTTCCCTTGACCCCTCTACCCCTATAAATAGACGCCCTTCCCCCAGCCCTTCTCACCACTCCTCTGAATAGAGGTTTTGGCTGTGCCCTGAGACGAGGAGCAAAGCATTGTGTCCTGAGACGAGGAAGCGAATAGAGGTTTTGGCTGTGCGGTTTGTGCTGATTTGTTTTTTAATCAGTATTTTTCTTGATGGCGTTTGCTTTTCCAGGTGGGAAGAAGTTCGGAGAACATGGGCCACGATGGGTGGGGACCGAAGGCAGATGATGGAGGATGCGGCGGAGGACAAGTTTCCCGAAGGGTTACGCGTCCTCGTCGTGGACGACGACCGCGTCTGCCTCATGGTACTTGAAGCCCTGTTGCGCCGCTGTAAATACCAACGTGAGTCTCTTGATCCCTCCACTTCGCCATAGTCCATTAGAATCGGGGCCTTGTGATCTATTTGTTTCTCTGCGAATAATGCTTGCCGCTATGCAGCAACGACGGTGATGGATGGAAAGACGGCGCTCAGGATGCTCATGGCGGGGAAGCAGCAGTTCGACCTGGTCATCACCGACGTGCGCAAGCCGGACATGGACGGCTTCAAGCTCCTCGAGCTCATCCGCCTCGAGATGGATCTGCCCGTCACCAGTACTCTCACTGCTCTTAATCCAAAGTCCAATTTTTGAGTTTTCTATCCATGAGCACTGACAATTGTTTTTAAGAACGTACTTTTACTCCTCAATCTTGTTGATACCTTGAGAGGATATTAATTTCTTTGGGCAGCGTGTGAGATCCTATATATTTAGGACGATTTTATGAAACGACATACACATGCACAAAACCCGCACTCTATTTCTAACCTGGAAGAGTTCTAAAGAACGGGATCCCCACTGAGTCCGAACCAATGGGGTCCCATCTAACCGTTCATTCGTCCGATCGGATGGCGAGTGGGGTAGGAGAGCGGAGGTGGAGCGCACATGAGTTAGTAGGGGACGTAGTGTCGGTTTCTAGCCCAAACCAATGGGATCCTGTCTAACCATCCGTCTGATCGGATGACGACTGGGGTAGGAGAGCGGAGGTGGAGCGACACATGAGCTAGTAGGGGACGCATTGTCGGTTTCTAGCCCAAAACAATGAGATCCTATCTAACCATCCATCCATCAGATCGGATGGATGGTCGGGATGGGGAACAAACATGGATAGCACATGATTATGAGATCCCAATTGTTGTTTTTAATAATTGGGCTGATAGTGTTTAGTAGGCTAGAGACATGGTCACTCCAATGGCTAATTTGGCCTAGTGAGAGTCTCTGTCACTCCAATGTAAAATAGATTCCACATCCACGCGTTCGATGGGCGTATTTATGGACTATCTAGAATTTAATTTTATAAATGAGTAGTTTGGCTTAGTGAGACTCTCTATCACTCCTATGTAATGTAGACCCCACTATCCACATGTTAGATGGTTTTATTTATGGACAACTAGAATTTAATTTTATATCATCTCAATTAATTGTACAATTCTATCAATAAGAATGAAAACTTTAATCTATTCATAGTTCATGAAATGACCAAGTTATATATATATATATATTTGTTTTCAAAGCTAATATTAAAATTCGCGTTCTAACAATCACACATGGTATACGATTGCGCCACACCTGTTTGCTCGGGTTGCATGAATACTACAATTGTGAAATACCTATGTTGTATTGATATTTTTCTTGCGAATTGTATTGATATTATTAAGATTACTACTCATCTTCATTATCCTTAAAGTTGTTACTCCTTATGACAATTTACTCTCAAGAATAGCATGTAAAGTAGGAGTGCCCCTTTTAAGTACATACATCGAGTAGGTTAACCATGGGTAATACCTACAATACTACATATTTGTTGACTTTGAATAAGCACACTAATTTGTAGTCAAATTACTTTCACAGAAAGTGCAGCCACAAATACTTATTTTCCTGAATCTCTACTATTATTGCACAAAAATCGTCCGAGATAATTCTTGCCCAACCTCTGCCTCGCCCACAGCTGCATGCAATTAATTAGTTATATAGTTAATTACACATGTCAATTATCCAGACATTAATTTGTGGAAAGTATCATCGAGCATTGCACGAGAGGACACCATTAATTATGGAGAGTATCATTCTTTGGACGAGAGTATCACGTTAATTATGAAAAGTATCATCGAGCACTGGACGGTAGGACCACATTAAGCATGGAAATTATCATGTAGAATATGTATATCCCCGTGGTAAGCACAAACAATTAGCTAGCCGTAATTAAAAAGCTAATGACAATGGTGGTTAACGTTTACAAACTAATATGAGTGTGATCACTTAAAAGGCTTAGAGCGTTACGTGGGCCGATAGATGTTACCTAGTATGCTAGAGGAACTTGGCTGACTGCCAATAATAATACTTGATCTTCAGGTTCACCAATAGTTAGACATGATGATGTGATTTCCCTGCGTGGAACATGTTGTGATATGGCTTAGGCATTGTGTTACCGTTATTGTTTTAACCTTTGTTTCCGTATCTTCCTATTGAATGTGTGTAATTTTTCCCATTTAGTTTGCATTGAAGAAGAACTATAAAACTGAACATTGAAATGCTTTTCCGTCTATAGGCACTTTGACCAAAACATATGTCCACATCATAGATTTTTCTGAATTTCTGAATTCTAAATCTAAGTCATTGGTCCTATGGCATGCAGTGCTATCCGTTGATTGCGACAAGAAGGTTGTGATGAAGGGGATAGATCATGGCGCGTCCGACTTTATGGTGAAGCCAGTGCGTATCCATGAGCTCAAAAACATATGGCAACATGTTCAAAGGTGGAGAAATCCCAAAGCAATAAGCCACATCAGCGATCATGACAATGATGTCCAGAGAGCTCAACCAGTGACTACTGACAAGAGTAAGTACTCGGGGAATAAGAGAAATGTTGGAGATGATTCTAGCGAGAACAATGAGGGCACGCATATATCCGCCATCCACAGAAAGCCCAAGATGACATGGACAATTGCGCTGCATAACAAGTTTCTAGAAGCTATCAACCAGATCGGCCTTGATAGTAAGAATTCACATCTTGTGCCTCATTCATCGACAATGTTGGTGGCTGCTTGATATTTTCAATATAATTTTTATTACATAATTGTAGGGGCTGTTCCAAAAAAGATATTGGAGCTGATGAATGTGGATCACCTCAGTAGAGAGAATATTGCGAGTCATCTACAGGTTTATTTGCAACCTTTGTGCTTAATTTCTATATTTTTGTTACTATTATTCGTAGTCTAACATTTTTTCATATATAAGTGAAAGCTTTTATTTTCTAGGGAACATATCAGTCAAATCTCTAGTAATGCAACTACCATGAAGTGTAATTTTAATTAAATGTGTCCCTTAAAATCCGAGGCTTATCTCATATAATGCATGCCCCACATTTTAGGAGTTTTTTTCCCATGCAACATCTTCAGTTCTTATTGTACTCACATGTTTATGTTATTTTTTTCGATGATCATCCATCTTATACCTTGTTATTTTGTCTATCTTTTTATTTCAGAAGTATAGATTGCACTTAAAAAGAGTCAAGTCAAATCCCTCTAGTGATGCATATGAAAGATGGAACTCATCGTACAACATGAACAACAAGGGAAATTTCATGCATAATCACGAACATGGAAGATGGAGTGTGTCCTCTGGTGACACTGCCTCTTGGAGTACAAACAAGTATGGTTCAACGGGTCAGTTGGCTCCGCCGATGAACATCCAAAGCAACTTCTACACGGGGTCATACCTCCATGATCGTAGAATGCCAAAGTATTTTGGGACACTACCGTCGGATGCGAGAAGATTCACAGGTTCTGCTGACCCTCCCGTCAGCCTATACGACAACATACCCAATGAGATAATTTCAGATGAATTTCCATCATTCAATTATAGTAATTCCCGTGCTAACATCATGCGTGGCAAGATAATGGAGATAAGCAAAGGCAAACCCCCTTCCAATCTTCAAAGTTCATTTACAAACACAACAGTTGGTGGCGGGAGGTCTCTTGTCGCATCACAGGTGAACTTCCCACATAGCAACCAACTAGAGAGCTATGCAATGTCATCTGGCCGGCTGCCTGTGCAAAATGAAAAGGCACCATTCATAAGCAACACCACATCAGTGGGAGGCTTCACTGAGCAGATGGCACCATTCAACATGGCAAGCTACATAAGCTCACTAGGAACGATGTTGAATGGTAGCTCTGCACTTGATGCAAGTAGAACTTCAACTAATGATGCTCATCTGGTCAACAGTGAAAGAACTACTTCGATGCTTCACACCCTTCAGACAGATGATTTTGTCTCATTGACTCAGCTACATGATGGTGGGGATGGAGCTAGCATTGTTCCTATGCAAGAAGGCACACTTAATCAGCAACCTCTTAATGATCATCTGAATGAAATCAGTGCCTTCTCAATGGATGATATATTTTCCAACATGCACGTGGAAGTAAGAACTTTTGTCATTTGTACGAATATGTGTGCTCCATATGAATTGTTGATTTGGACATGTGTACTTAAATAACACTTTTTCTCTCAATGTAGGATTTCACTAGAGATGATGCTATCGTGGAAGAAGCATGATAGTTCTATAAGTTTGGTCGCCCAATGTGTGAGATGGTTGATCAAGAGTATCATGCTCGAGGGGCCTCTTTAAGGCAATAGAGTGCTTTGACAAGTTTGCAAACATAGTGATATGTGTAGCCATTTTCATATACCAGTGGTTCTTTGAGATACACTTTGTCTTGCATAACATTGAGAATTGACATGTTCCACACAACAAGCATACACACCACCCTTTGGAGACTGTTGTGCCTAATACAAGTCTTATGGTGGAAGCTTTTATAATAGGGTTAGCATCCTGATAATCAAAACATTAATGTTTCTTGAAGCCTATGGTAACAAGGCACACTTTATACCTAGGATAAACTTGTTTCTGGCCCATCATGTTTTTACCTCGAGGTGGAGTACTAAGTGCCATGTGTTACTCTTCATTAGAGCCGTATATTCTTCATCCATAGCTTTTCTTCATTTTTTCACTAGAAGCCACAACTAAAGACAACTAAAGATGGACCTCATTTAGTATCATCTATAGAGCGAAGAATTGCATGATGTGCTCAACGGAGACATTGGTGGTGGTGGTGGTGGCGGTGGGAGGGGGGTGATCTTGAGAATCCAAGCGTTGTACTTTAGGGCCTCCCTCACCTTCCAATTCTTTCTCTTGGAAGCTTCATAGATGAGCGGGGCAATGCCTTTAGGCTTTCGCCCAAGAAGCCAAGGAGAGTCCCAAAAGTGGGTCCTCACACCGTTACTAACAGTGATGGTGGTGGAAGCATAGAAAAAGTTGAGGTCCTCCCCATTGCATGGGTTTCCTATTCCCACCCACATCTTGGTGGGATCCTTCCATTCATACCACGACCATCGCAACTGGAGAGCCCTGGTAAACTTGTCTGTGTTGAGGACCCCAAGACCTCTGTACTCAAGTGGCTGGCAAACATACTCCCAATTCCCCTTGCATTTGGCCCCCGTTGTCTTGTCCGAACCGGACCAAAGGAAAGCTCTGTCGAGCGTGTTGACGTTGAGAAGTATGTGGTGGGATGACCAATGGGGTGGTGGGGTAGACCACTTGGGATATGATCACGGACTTGACAAGAGCCATACATCCAATGGTGGTGATGTTTTGGCCATCATACTTTGATAACTTGCTTGCAACTTTGTCCACGAGAAATTGGAGATCCATCAACTTTAGCTTCCAAACGAAGAGATTTTTTTGGTAAGCTGGAATTGGAATCCGTCATGGAAAAGTTGGGCTGAACAATTTCACCATATATCTCTGTCCCTTCTCGTGCGACAGTCATTGCAAAATTCTTTTTTGCCAACTTGTCGTTGATTGTTCCCACCACCCACCATGCTACTTTTGTTGGGGAACGTAGTAATTTCAAAAAATTTCCTACGCACACGCAAGATCATGGTGATGTATAGCAACAAGAGGGGAGAGTGTGATCTACGTACCCTTGTAGATCGACAACGGAAGCGTTAGCACAACGTGGTTGATCTAGTCGTACGTCTTCACGGTTCGACCGATCCAAGCACCGTTACTCCGGCACCTCCGAGTTCTTGGCACACGTTCAGCTCGATGACGATCCCCGGGCTCCGATCCAGCAAAGCGTCAGGGAGGAGTTCCGTCAGCACGACGGCGTGGTGACGATCTTGATGTTCTACCGTCGCAGGGCTTCGCCTAAGCACCGCAACGATATGATCGAGGTGGAATATGGTGGAAGGGGGCACCGCACACGGCTAAGGAACGATCACGAGGATCAACTTGTGTGTTCTAGGGTGACCCCTTGCCCCCGTATATAAAGGAGGGAGGGGGAGGTGCGGCCGGCCCCAAGGGGTGTGCCTGGAGGAGTCCTACTCCCACCGAGAGTAGGACTCCCCCCTCTCTTGCCTTGTTGGAGAAGGGAAAGGGGAGGGAGAAGAGGAAAGGGGGGCGCCGCCTCCCCCTTCCTTGTCCTATTCGGACTAGGGGGGAGGGGGCACGTGGCCTTCCCTAGCCGGCCCCTCTCTTCTCCCTTATGGCCCATGTAGGCCCATTAACCCCAGGGGGGGTTCCGGTAACCCCCCGGTACTCCGGTAAAATCCCGATTTCACCCGGAATGAATCCGATGTCCAAATGTAGGCTTCCAATATATCAATCTTTATGTCTCGATCATTTCGAGACTCCTCGTCATGTCCGTGATCACATCCGGGACTCCGAACTAACTTCGGTACATCAAAATGCATAAACTCATAATAACTGTCATCGTAACGTTAAGCATGCGGACCCTACGGTTCGAGAACAATGTAGACATGACCGAGACACGTCTCTGGTCAATAACCAATAGCGGGACCTGGATGCCCATATTGGCTCCTACATATTCTACGAAGATCTTTATCGGTCAGACCGCATAACAACATAAGTTGTTCCCTTTGTCATCGGTATGTTACTTGCCCGAGATTCGATCGTCGGTATCTCAATACCTAGTTCAATCTCGTTATCGGCAAGTCTCTTTACTCATTCCGTAATACATCATCTCGTAACTAACTCATTAGTTGCAATGCTTGCAAGGCTTATGTGATGTGCATTACCGAGAGGGCCCAGAGATACCTCTCCGACAATCGGAGTGACAAATCCTAATCTCGAAATACGCCAACCCAACATGTACCTTTGGAGACACCTGTAGAGCTCCTTTATAATCACCCAGTTACGTTGTGACGTTTGGTAGCACACAAAGTGTTCCTCCGGCAAACGGGAGTTGCATAATCACATAGTCATAGGAACATGTATAAGAAAGCAATAGCAACATACTAAACGATCGGGTGCTAAGCTAATGGAATGGGTCATGTCAATCACATCATTCTCCTAATGATGTGACCCCGTTAATCAAATAACAACTCTTTGTCCATGGTTAGGAAACATAACCATCTTTGATTAACGAGCTAGTCAGGTAGAGGCATACTAGTGACACTCTGTTTGTCTATGTATTCACACATGTATTATGTTTCCGGTTAATACAATTCTAGCATGAATAATAAAAATTTATCATGAAATAAGGAAATAAATAATAACTTTATTATTGCCTCTAGGGCATATTTCCTTCAGTCTCCCACTTGCACTAGAGTCAATAATCTAGATCACATCACCATGTGAATAACATCGATAGTTCACATCATCATGTGATTAACACCCATAGTTCACATCGCCATGTGACCAACACCCAAAGGGTTTACTAGATTCAGTAATCTAGTTCACATCGCTATGTGATTAACACCCAAGGAGTACTAAGGTGTGATCATGTTTTGCTTGTGAGAGAATCTTAGTCAACGGGTCTGCCACATTCAGATCCGCATGTATTTTGCAAATTTCTATGTCAACAATGCTCTGCATGGAGCTACTCTAACTAATTGCTCCCACTTTCAATATGTATCTAGACCGAGATTTAGAGTCATCTAGATTAGTGTCAAAACTTGCATCGGCGTAACCCTCTACGACGAACGTTTTTTCACTTCCATAATCGAGAAACACATCCTTATTCCACTAAGGATAATTTTGACCGCTGTCCAGTGATCTACCCCTAGATCACTATCGTACTCCCTTGCCAAACTCAGTGGTAGGGCATACAATAGATCTGGTATACAGCATGGCATACTTTATAGAACCTATGACTGAGGCATAGGGAATGACTTTCATTCTCTTTCTATCTTCTGCCGTGGTTGGGCTTTGAGTCTTACTCAACTTCACACCTTGTAACACAGGCAAGAAACCTTTTCTTTGACTGTTCCATTTTGAACTACTTCAAAATCTTGTCAAGGTATCTACTCATTGAAAAAACTTATCAAGTGTCTTGATCTATCTCTATAGATCTTGATACTCAATATGTAAGCAGCTTCACCGAGGTCTTTCTTTGAAAAACTCCTTTCAAACACTCCTTTATGCTTTGCAGAATAATTCTACATTATTTTCGATCAACAATATGTCATTCACATATACTTATCAGAAATGTTGTAGTGCTCCCACTCACTTTCTTGAAAATACAGGCTTCACCGCAAGTCTGTATAAAACTATATGCTTTGATCAACTTATCAAAGTGTATATTCCAACTCCGAGATTCTTGCACCAGTCCATAGATGGATCGCTGGAGCTTGCATATTTAGTTAACACCTTTAGGATCGACAAAACCTTCTAGTTGCATCGTATACAACTCTTCTTTAGTAAATCCATTAAGGAATAAAGTTTTGTTTATCCATTTGCCAGATTTCATAAAATGCGGCAATTGCTAACATGATTCGGACAGACTTAAGCATAGATACGAGTGAGAAAATCTCATCGTAGTCAACACCTTGAACTTGTCGAAAACCTTTTGCGACAATTCTAGCTTTGTAGATAGTAACACTACTATCAGCGTCCGTCTTCCTCTTGAAGATCCATTTATTTTCTATGGCTTGCCGATCATCGGGCAAGTCAACCAAAGTCCATACTTTGTTCTCATACATGGATCATATCTCAGATTTCATGGCCTCAAACCATTTCGCGGAATCTGGGCTCATCATCACTTCCTCATAGTTCGCAAGTTCGTCATGGTCTAGTAACGTGACTTCCAGAACAGGATTACCGTACCACTCTGGTGCGGATCTCACTCTGGTTTACCTACGAGATTTGGTAGTAACTTGATCTGAAGTTACATGATCATCATCATTAGCTTCCTCACTAATTGGTGTAGTAGTCACAGGAACAGATTTCTGTGATGAACTACTTTCCAATAAGGGAGCAGGTACAGTTACCTCATCAAGTTCTACTTTCCTCCCACTCACTTCTTTCGAGAGAAACTCCTTCTCTAGAAAAACTCCGAATTTAACAACAAAAGTCTTGCCTTCGGATTTGTGATAGAAGGTGTACCCAACAGTCTCCTTTGGGTATCCTATGAAGACATATTTCTCCGATTTGGGTTTGAGCTTATTAGGATGAAACTTTTTCATATAAGCATCACAACCCCAAACTTTAAGAAACGACAACTTTGGTTTCTTGCAAAACCACAGTTCAGATTGTGTCGTCTCAACGGACTTAGATGGTACCCTATTTAACGTGAATGCAGCTGTCTCTAATGCATAACCCCAAAACGATAGTGGTAGATCGGTAAGAGACATCATAGATTGCACTATATCCAATAAAGTATGGTTATGACGTTCGGACACACCATTATGCTGTGGTGTTCCATGTGGCATGAGTTTGTGAAACTATTCCACATTGTTTTAATTGAAGACCAAACTCGTAACTCAAATATTTGTCTCCGCGATCAGATCGTAGAAACTTTATTTTCTTGTCACGATGATTTTCCACTTCACTCTGAAATTCTTTGAACTTTTCAAATGTTTCAGACTTATGTTTCATCAAGTAGATATACCCATATCTGCTCGAATCATCTATGAAGTTCAGAAAATAACGATACTTGCCGTGAGCCTTAACACCCATCGGACCGCATACATCAGTATGTATTATTTCCAATAAGTCAGTTGCTCGCTCCGGAGAACGGAGTCTTAGTCATCTTGCCCATGAGGCAAGGTTCGCAAGCATCAAGTGATTCATAATCAAGTGATTCCAAAATCCCATCAGCATGGAGTTTCTTCATGCGCTTTACACCAATATGACCTAAACGGCAGTGCTACAAATAAGTTGCACTATCATTATTAACTTTGCATCTTTTGGTTTCAATATTATGATTATGTGTATCACTACGATCGAGATCCAACGAACTATTTTCATTGGGTGTGTAACCATATAAGGTTTTATTCATGTAAAAAGAACAACAATTTATTCTCTTACTTAAATGAATAACCGTATTACAATAAACACGATCAAATCATATTCATGCTTAACGCAAACACCAAATAACACTTATTCAGGTTCAACACTAATCCCGAAAGTATAGGGAGTGTGCGATGATGATCATATCAATCTTGGAACCACTTCCAACACACATCGTCACTTTACCCTTAACTAGTCTCTGTTTATTCTGCAACTCCCGTTTCGAGTTACTAATCTTAGCAACTGAACAAGTATCAAATACTGAGGGGTTGCTATAAACACTAGTAAAGTACACATCAATAACATGTATATCAAATATACTTATGTTCACTTTGCCATCCTTCTTATCTGCCAATCACTTGGGGTAGTTCTGCTTCCAGTGACCAGTCCCTTTGAAGTAGAAACACTTAGTCTCAGACTTAGGACCAGACTTGGGCTTCTTCACTTGAGCAGCAACTTGCTTGCTGTTCTTTTTGAAGTTCCCCTTCTTCCCTATGCCCTTTTCTTGAAACTAGTGGTCTTGTCTACCATCAACACTTGATGTTTTTTTCGATTTCTACCTTCGTCAATTTCCGCATTACGAAGAGCTTGGGAATCGTTTCCGTTATCCCTTGCATATCATAGTTCATCACAAAGTTCTACTAACTTGGTGATGGTGACTAGAGAATTCTGTCAATCACTATCTTATCTGGAAGATTAACTCCCACTTGATTCAAGCGATTGTTGTACTCAGACAATCTGGGCACATGCTCACTAGTTGAGCGATTCTCCTCCATCTTTTAGCTATAGAACTTGTTGGAGACTTTCATATCTCTCAACTCGGGTATTTGCTTGAAATATTAACTTCAACTCCTGGAACATCTCATATGCTCCATGATGTTCAAAACGTCTTTGAAGTCCCGATTCTAAGCCATTAAGCATGGTGCACTAAACTATCAAGTAGTCATCATATTGAGCTAGCCAAACGTTTATAATGTCTGCATCTGCTCCTGCAATAGGTCCGTCACCTAGCGGTGCATCAAGGACATAATTCTTCTGTGCAGCAATGAGGATAAACCTCAGATCACGGATCCAATCCGCATCATTGCTACTAACATCTTTCAACACAATTTCTCTAGGAACATATCAAAATAAACACAGGGAAGCAACAACGCGAGCTATTGATCTATAACATAATTTTGCAAAATACTACCAGGACTAAGTTCATGATAAATTTAAGTTCAATTAATCATATTACTTAAGAAGTCCCACTTAGATAGACATCCCTCTAATCCTCTAAGTGATCACGTGATCCAAATCAACTAAACCATAACCGATCATCACGTGAAATTGAGTAGTTTTCAATGGTGAACATCGTTATGTTGATCATATCTACTATATGATTCACGCTCGACCTTTCGGTCTCCGTGTTCCGAGGCCATATCTGCATATGCTAGGCCCGTCAAGTTTAACCTGAGTATTCTGCGTGTGCAAAACTGGCTTGCACCCGTTGTATATGGACGTAGAGCTTATCACACCCGATCATCACGTGGTGTCTGGGCACGACGAACTTTGGCAACAGTGCATACTCTGGGAGAACACTTCTTGATAATTAGTGAGAGATCATCTTATAATGCTACCATTAATCAAAGCAAGATAAGATGCAAAAAAGATAAACATCACATGCAATCAATATAAGTGATATGATATGGCCATCATCATCTTGTGCTTGTGATCTCCATCTCCGAAGCACCATCATGATCACCATCGTCACCGGCACGACACCTTGATCTCCATCGTAGCATCGTTGTCGTCTCGCCAATCTTATGCTTCTACGACTATCGCTACCGCTTAGTGATAAAGTAAAGCATTACAGGGCGATTGCATTGCATACAATAAAGAGACAACCATATGGCTCCTGCCAGTTGCCGATAACTCGGTTAAAAAACATGATCATCTCATACAATAAAACTTAGCATCATGTCTTGACCATATCACATCACAACATGCCCTGCAAAAACAAGTTAGACGTCCTCTACTTTGTTGTTTGCAAGTTTTACGTGGCTGCTACGGGCTTAAGCAAGAACCAATCTTACCTACGCATCAAAACCACAATGATAGTTTGTCAAGTTGGTGCTGTTTTAACCTTCGCAAGGACCGGGCGTAGCCACACTTGGTTCAACTAAAGTTGGAGAAACTGTCACCCGCTAGCCACCTTTGTGCAAACCACGTCGGGAGAACCGGTCTCGCGTAATGTTGGTCTGGGCCGCTTCGTCCAACAATACCGCCGAACCAAAGTGTGACATGCTGGTAAGCAGTATGACTTATATCGCCCACAACTCACTTGTGTTCTACTCGTGCATATAACATCAACACATAAAACCTAGGCTCGGATGCCACTGTTGGGGAACGTAGTAATTTCAAAAAAATTCCTACGCACACACAAGATCATGGTGATGTATAGCAACAAGAGGGGAGAGTGTGATCTACGTACCCTTGTAGATCGACAACGGAAGCGTTAGCACAACGTGGTTGATGTAGTCGTACGTCTTCACGGTTCGACCGATCCAACCGTTACTCCGGCACCTCCGAGTTCTTGGCACACGTTCAGCTCGATGACGATCCCCGGGCTCCGATCCAGTAAAGCGTCGGGGAGGAGTTCCGTCAGCACGACGGCGTGGTGACGATCTTGATGTTCTACCGTCGCAGGGCTTCGCCTAAGCACCGCAACGATATGATCGAGGTGGAATATGGTGGAAGGGGGCACTGCACACGGCTAAGGAACGATCACGAGGATCAACTTGTGTGTTCTAGGGTGACCCCTTGCCCCCGTATATAAAGGAGGGAGGGGGAGGTGCGGCCGGCCCCAAGGGGTGTGCCTGGAGGAGTCCTACTCCCACCGAGAGTAGGACTCCCCCCTCTCTTGCCTTGTTGGAGAAGGGAAAGGGGAGGGAGAAGAGGAAAGGGGGGCGCCGCCTCCCCCTTCCTTGTCCTATTCGGACTAGGGGGGAGGGGGCACGTGGCCTTCCCTAGCCGGCCCCTCTCTTCTCCCTTATGGCCCATGTAGGCCCATTAACCCCAGGGGGGGTTCCGGTAACCCCCCGGTACTCCGGTAAAATCCCGATTTCACCCGGAATGAATCCGATGTCCAAATGTAGGCTTCCAATATATCAATCTTTATGTCTCGATCATTTCGAGACTCCTCGTCATGTCCGTGATCACATCCGGGACTCCGAACTAACTTCGGTACATCAAAATGCATAAACTCATAATAACTGTCATCGTAACGTTAAGCATGCGGACCCTACGGTTCGAGAACAATGTAGACATGACCGAGACACGTCTCTGGTCAATAACCAATAGCGGGACCTGGATGCCCATATTGGCTCCTACATATTCTACGAAGATCTTTATCGGTCAGACCGCATAACAACATACGTTGTTCCCTTTGTCATCGGTATGTTACTTGCCCGAGATTCGATCGTCGGTATCTCAATACCTAGTTCAATCTCGTTACCGGCAAGTCTCTTTACTCGTTCCGTAATACATCATCTCGCAACTAACTCATTAGTTGCAATGCTTGCAAGGCTTATGTGATGTGCATTACCGAGAGGGCCCAGAGATACCTCTCCGACAATCGGAGTGACAAATCCTAATCTTGAAATACGCCAACCCAACATGTACCTTTGGAGACACCTGTAGAGCTCCTTTATAATCACCCAGTTACGTTGTGACGTTTGGTAGCACACAAAGTGTTCCTCCGGCAAACGGGAGTTGCATAATCTCATAGTCATAGGAACATGTATAAGTCATGAAGAAAGCAATAGCAACATACTAAATGATCGGGTGCTAAGCTAATGGAATGGGTCATGTCAATCACATCATTCTCCTAATGATGTGATCCCGTTAATCAAATAACAACTCTTTGTCCATGGTTAGGAAACATAACCATCTTTGATTAACGAGCTAGTCAAGTAGAGGCATACTAGTGACACTCTGTTTGTCTATGTATTCACACATGTATTATGTTTCCGGTTAATACAATTCTAGCATGAATAATAAACATTTATCATGAAATAAGGAAATAAATAATAACTTTATTATTGCCTCTAGGACATATTTCCTTCAACTTTTGCCTTCCGACTCGCCCCGTCGCCCGTTCCCCTTCCCGATGGCACCCATCACCGCCACCGTCCCCGCCGCGCTTAGTTTCTACCCCACCTAGAGGCCACGATGGCCGCGCCTAAGATCTTACTAACGAGGATGGCCTCGACCTGCGCCCTGGAGACTGCGCACATGACGCACTTCTTCAAGATTGACGGGTACAAACTGAACAGGGGCTTTGGCGTCGGCAAGTCCATTGAGTCCGCTACCTTCGCCGTCAGCGGCTAGGACTGGTGCGTCCGCTTCTACCTAGATGATCATACGGAGGATAACAAACACTGTGTGGCTGTCGACATCATGCTCAAGACCGAAGTCACAGAGGTGAGGGTACTCTACGATATGTGGCTGGTCGACCGACAAGGCCACAGGGCCTCAACCACCATGGTTTTCATTTTCATCGGAAAAGACCAATCACTTTGCAACTTATCTACTTAAATGCTAACCAATGAGGTCTGCGGTTTTCTTAGTCACATTGCAAAGTGGGTACATAACTCTGGTTGAATTAGAAGAGTCGGATATGAATCAAATCAAGATCACAAGAAGAGGGGGAGGATGACTTTACTGAATATGTGGAGTTGCGCCGCCGCCGCCCACATCCGAGTTCCCACCTCGCTGCTCCTATAGAATGGCCGCCTCATTTTGCACCACTCTATGCGTTCCTTTCTGTCGAAAGAAAGGGGATAACCGAAGCAGACCTAACGGAGAATGCCGTTAGCTGACAGAACTGAAAACTGACGAAACTGAAAACGACACCTAACACTGAACACAAAACTGTTAATTGAATTTGACACCTACGACTTCAGACACTAGACTGATAGACGAATAAAACCAAAGTCAAAAGAATGGCTAAATAAGGATACAACCAAAGAAGTAAAACAATACCGATGGAAAAGTCAAATGTCACAAACTTTGATCAAGTTTGTGAAGAAAAATATTTACATCTAGAATGCCAAACATATATCATTAGAATTATCATAAGACTTAGTTTCATAATTCACATATTTGGTATTGTAGACATAAATAGTTTTCTTCATAAAATTGGTCAAAGTTTGACTTCTTAAAAAATCTATATACACTACATTATGAAACGGAGGGAGTACTAGTGACAGGAGATAATCCCATTTGTTTTCAGAAAAAATAGAAAGATGATGAATGCTAGTGGCAGAAATGTGGTTACTGCTTTGAAACTTACTGAAGACCCACACCAAACAACTCCGAACAATAATGAAAAAAATGCAAAACACTGAAAGCTGGACAAAAACACTTCCATCAAACACAATGTCTGAGGAGTTGGATCTTACCGACATAACTGAATTTGATAGTATACTGAATACTGAATTTCAAATAATTGAAAAGTTACTCCCAGCATTGAAAAAATGGTCGATCTAAAAAAAAATCCAAAATCTTTATCTTTATCTAATAATAAAGGACCGAGGCTTTCATAGTTCTCCATACGTTAACTCTTTATATTCGTTGATTTTGTGTTAACGATAAAGATTGGTGGATGAGATTTATCTACCTTTTTATTTAAAAGTAGATTTACATAAGGAAAACACGTAGATGGAACACATCAACCTTTTGAGCCAGGACTCTACTCCAATCGACATATGCACGTACACGGTTTGGACTCTACTGCAATTGCCATATGTTGCCGGGCTGCACGTACACTATTTGGTTGTGAGTTCTCCTTTATATGCGTGGCGTGCCTGAACCAAATAGTAGACAGAAAACTGATCCGTTTTCGGTGGCCGTACTCATGTCCCAGGCCGTGGTGGCAGCGGTGACGTCGTTGTCGTTGGCGATGTTGCTATATACGCGGTGTGTCATTGCGGGTCTGGAGGATGTTCCATGTGGTGGGGTTCCGCCGTCGTCGCCGTTGTCGGGGGCGCTGCTACGTGGCGTTTCATCGTGGATCCGCAGGATGTTCAACGCTGGCGTGGTTCCCGCCGTCCCCCTTCGCGCTGCTCAACGGCAAGTTGTCCAGACCATGTTCACGTCCCTGATCTTCGGCGCTGCCTGTTAGGTAATTCAAACAATACCCAGTTTAGTTTTGATGGATTTACTACTAAGTGGTCACGTATATGATAATAGTTGTGTTGAGTCACATATATATAGTACTAGTCCGTGTGCTAGTAGGTTTGGGTAGCTAAGTTTAGTAAAGGTGTGATCAGCGTTGCCGGGTATTTAGATTAAGAAAAGGCAACGTGGCTTAGTTTGTGTTAAAGTAAAAGTACTAGTCATGTTTGGTTCGGAGTGCAGAACAAGTAAAAGTCGGTTTGAGGTCCTGGGTTGGTTGGTGCATATATATATGCACAACTATTGCATGAGTTTATTGTATCAAGGAGAAAAAAGGAGAAAAGCAATAAAAAGGAAAACAAAGGCACGACAAGGGCCCTTGGCTATAAGTTTTGTGTGTGCGTGTGTTCATCGTATTTGATGTGATCGATCCTGTAGGAGAATTTCCAACAATTGGCATCAGAGCAAGGTTGATTTCAAGCCGCGCTTGCCCCAGGGTGGCGACCCGACTAGCGCCTCGGGGCGGGCGATATAGTCGCTGGGTGGTGCAGCGACGAGGGGCGGGTGATATAGTCGTTGGGTGGTGCAACAACGAGGAAAGAGCGGGCGATACGGTCGCTTGGTGGAGCAACGACGTGGAGGATCGGGCGGTAGTCGTTCCACGGATGGACGACGAGAAGGCGGTGACGATGCCGTCGCAAGCGAGGCGACATGTGATTGTCGTTCGGCAGAACAACCAGGAGGAGGGCGACAGGCTGTCGTCGACAATGCGTTGGTGATCATTGATGGTTATGGAGACGTCGAAGTTGCAACACCGAGGAAATCATTGAGATCATCGTTGGGGGGTGCGAGGAAGAGGCGACAAAGTTGCGAGCTGTCGTCAAGGTGTGTGCACATGAGTTCTTGTAAGGAGCGTCCAAGAGTTCAAGTGTGTGAGTCTTCTGCTGCAGTTGAGATGCGTCACTGGCGGAGGAGAATTGCGGGTGAGAGCGGGCGGAAAAAGGAATTCGTGCCTTGAGTTTCCATTCGTGGTGGTGGAGTTCCAGCGAGTTCATATACGGTGGAGATTAGTTGCACGTATATGACGAGTTGTGTTGCTGTTGGATAGGAGGTGTCGTTTGGTAAGTTGCGTCACCAACGACAAAAAAAAAGATGTGAAGGTGTGACGGGTGAAAAGATGTGTCTCCCCATGTGCAAAAAGAAACCGATGTGAGGATGAAGATCAATGTAAAGGTGGACGCGCACCAGTTAAGTCGAGTTCCTGCATGAGGCTATGCGTTTAGTCGGCATGTAGCACGCTAAGATGTGTCAGCGTGACTGGTAGTCCGAATAATCGTTGGTTCCAGTCTGCAAGTCAGTATGAAAAAGAAAAGATGGTGGTGAAGTGGTGGCCATGAAGAGAGAAGTTGTGGTCCGGTTAGTCGCGTCACCGGAGGCAACCGGCGTGACAAGCTGAAGAGATGGTTGTCTGCGCGTTTGGTAAGTAAAGAATCGGATGTTTGGATTAGGGGGTGATTATTAGGTAATTCAAACAATACCCAGTTTAGTTTTGATGAATTTACTACTAAGTGGTCATGTATGTGATAATAGTTGTGTTGAGTCAGATATATATAGTACTAGTCCATGTGCTAGTAGGTTTGGGTAGCTAAGTTTAGTAAGGGTGTGTTAGATTAGGAAAAGGCAACGTGGCTTAGTTTGTGTCAGAGTAAAAGTACTAGTCGTGTTCGGTTCAGAGTGCAGAACAAGTACAAGTCGGTTTGAGGTCCTGGGTCGGTTGGTGCATATATATATGCACAACTATTATTGCGTGAGTTTATTGTATCAAGGAGAGAAAAGGAGAAAAGCAATAAAGAGGAAAACAAGGGCACGACAAGGGCCCTTGGCTATAAGTTTTGTGTGTGCGTGTGTTCATCGTATTTGATGTGATCGATCCTATGAGAGAATTTCCAACACTGCCGACCTTAGCTTCACCTCCCGCGCGTCCACACCAGAGCTCTCGGCGTCGCCACGGTCTTTGCAACCTCGCCGTCGTGGTGCCAGCCATGGAGGAGCGATGCACCGGGCATGCCGCGGTGCTGAGAGCGTGTGTCCTCATCAGGGGCCACATGCCCACCATGCTGGCACTGGCGCTGCCTACCAACCTGGGCATGTCGGGGGTGGATGTGCTATTTCACCTCCGGGTGGTGTCGCACCGGACGGCCGGGAGGCTGTCGAGGCCTTCTCGATTAGTCTACATCCACATGCCCTGCGTCGTCCTTGAGATCATCGTCAGCTGCTTGTTCTACAGGAGCTGCAGGAGGAGTGAAACAGACGAGCTGAGAGAGCTAGAGCCCGAGCAGAAGGTTGGAGATCACCTATCTATCATTTAAAAACTACCTATCGATCTGTTGGTTAGAAAATTTCCTTTGGTAACTCCGGATCCATGTTCGTGTTTCGCAGCAGGACTAGCCCCTCCTTCTCCCGTGAGTATAAAAAAAAACTCAAGCCCGTACCACTATTGTTTTACCCAGCAAAACCCAGAAGCCGTAACGGCAACTTCTGGAGGCGGTTGTTGCACTTCTGGAGGTCGAGCAGGGAGGTATAGCCCTTCTTCTTCTGGTGGACCGGATGAGACATCCCCAGCGGAATAGCGGATAGTGCAACAAGACAACGGACGCTTGCCTGCCGCACCCGCACTCCAACACTAGATGCACGGGTTCACGGCGCACCTTTCTTACGTGGGTTGCCTAGACATCAAGTAAACCCACGATGCACTTCTTCCACAATGCTATTCATTATCGTGGTTTCAATTGCATTGGGCAATTTAGATATTTGGTGCCAAAGCTTGAACAATATTAGTTTTTTCCTATGACATATCACGAGCCCTCGTACCTGTTGCTGCTCTAGATCGAGTTCGTATGCTCTTCTCAAGCCTAGCGTCATGGATATTTAGTTCCTTTGTGATTTTGAGTCAGACCGAGCATGGCAAGTTGGCAACACTACTGCAAGATGATAGTAACTACAAGAGAAAAAAAAAATCATATGTGCAAGGTGAGTCCGCACTTCATTCAAACTCCTTGCTTTTTCTCTTGCTATATCTCTGCCTTATATTTTCTTCTCACATTTTAAAATAAAAATAGATAGTATGAATTTGGCTAATGTGGACTGGTCGACACATGACAGATCTATTTTGGTCTGGATCCTGAGATTCACTTGTTGAGTACAAGGTGCACGTGCTATCTTATAACTCTCTGGTAGTGTGTTGGGGCTGGGGAAGAGACAAGGAGAGAAGAGAACAATTCAACGGGGGAAGAATAGAGAAAGGAGCAGCAAAAACAATGGTCATTGATTCTGTGCTATTGCAACGGATGAACAAATAATGAAGAAAGATGAACGAGGGAAGATAAACCGGAAAACGGAAGAGTGGGTGCTTTCTTGGCAAGCATTGTCATACTCATCATCCACACTTCAAGGGTAACCTTCTATTTAGTCTCAAACTATCAATAGCCATACTTACTATTAGGCTAAATGGTTATGTGATATTTCTTTCTCCTCCGTTGCAATGCACGGGCATGTTTGCTAGTACTGATAAAAACTAAACACAAAGCCTTCATGTTAAAGCTGAACACTAACCAAATAGACTAGCATTTAAAAGGTTTTCAGGCCCCATATTAAATTGTTCTTGACAGTGCCATACATAACCAAACAAAAGATACCTATAAACGAGAGAAGACACATAGTTCGTCCATCCCGCGGAGCGACATAGACAGCTGACATCAGTAAGACATAGATAACAACGACAAAAACTAGAGCATTAACACTGATGGTAATCTTAAATCAGGTTGACGACAACCATCATTTCTAGATTGTCCAATGCACTATTCCTAACAGTGATTAGCACCACTCGGCCAACCTATTTTAGTTCGTTCTCCTCCGTGAATTCCTCCCAGCCATCCTTGCTGAATGCTATACGACCATCTGGAAAAAAGGAAGTGAGGAAATAAATATGAAGGCTAAAGAAGTGAAATGAGAAAATATAGATAGACTAAAAACTGAATGAATGCTAAACTAGCAAACTAACCTACCACTGAAGAAATGAGTACCAGGAGAAAGCTACAGATTACTCACAAAAAAGAGAGGAGAAAGCTACAAATGACTGAAACCTGAATAAGACTGAAAATGTCACTGAACCTAACCATGAAATACATAAATCAATAACTGGAGAAAACTTAAGGACATATATATTGAAGAAACCTGGTAGACTGAGGAATGACACTAAAAAAAATGCCTACCACCAAAACAAACTGAGAAATAAATATCTAAACTGAAGAAAACTCTGAAAAACTGAAAGAAACCTACAATGAAGATGATTGAAACTGAAAGCTAAAAACTGAAACACTGACCAGTCATCTTTAATTTCCATAATAAATCACTGAAAAAATTATCATGGACAAACTGAAAAATTGAAGAGTAATCACTGGAATCATGGAGGCTGATAATAGAGAATACATGGATGCTGATGACTGAAAACACTGCTAAATAATAATCAATGTCTGAAGCCTGATGACAACTAGCACACAAACAAAATTTGAGAAACTAATGGATGAATGACAAGTGAACTAAAGGAAATGACAGAAAAAACTAATCAATGATAATGGATCTAATGACTGAAGAGAAAATAAACACAGATGAATGGAAAGGAGTAAGAATCACTAGAATAGAAACCAATAAATTCTAAACTGACAAAAATCAACAAGGACTAAAGCTACATTATGAAGACAAAACTGAGGAAGACACACAAATAAGAAAAACCGATGCCTTAAAAGACTGAATCAACTACAAGACTGAAACTAGAATTGAGATACTGAAGAATAAACATTACAAAATTAAAATACATAGACAAACTCCTCCTAGAGAATATGCATTTGCATTTCAGTTATTTTATTTGATGTATTATTTAGAGCTCTCGCCCCGCCCCTCCTCTCCCGCCTAGCACCGCGTAGCTTCCCAGCCTCGCCGCCGTCAAATCCCCGCCGGTAGCCCACCCTGTGATTTGATTTTCGGCCGAAAAAAACTAATTTCGGCCGAATTTCGGCCATCTCGCCATGGCCCCGTACATGGCCCTTTCGGCCGAAAATTTTGGCCCAATTTGAATTTTGCGGCCCGGCCCAGCTTCTAGAGCGTTTCTGTTAGGCTTCGACCGAGAGAAAACCACGAGCCCACACGCCCTAACCCTAGAATATCCCTTTCCTCTCGATCCTCCTGTGTGTGGCGCCGCCGCTGCGCACAGGGCACATCTCACACAATGGCGGCTTCTTCGGCCAAGGCGGTCCTACCCTCCTGCCCTCCTCCACGTCTCCTCGCCTCCACCCCATCCACTACATGTGCGTTGCTTCTCCAAGATTGAGGCATGGTGCTCGACGGATGCGGCAAAGGAGCTGGTGGAGCGCGAGCTGACCAGTTCAATGGAGGCAGGAGCATGGAGCAGCGGCAGCAGCATGGTGGGCGGCCGCTTGATTGAATCTTAATTCTGGATGCTTTTATATCTTCCTACTTGAAGTATGTATGCAGTTTTGGTTCTTCAGCAATTTGGCCATGCGGCTCTGCTTTTCTTGTGCTATTTTAGATTAAGGACTGTTGTGCTGCTATAATTATGCCCTATTTGATTCAGATTTTGCTCAAATTTCCGCCGAAATTCTGCTGAATCTCGGACAAATTTTATCCAAAAATTCAAATTTTGTTTCTGCAATTTTGTCCGAGATTTTACCGAAATATTTGAAATGGCCGAAATTCGGCCATCCCGGTCAGGGGCGAAAAAAAATACAAAACGAAAATCAAAACACAGAGCCCACCTCAACCTCCCTCCCCCAGTCCTCTAGCCCTGCCATGGCGTCCCCCAACGCCGAACCTGCTAACCACGGCGTGACCCTCTCCGACGAGCGCGTGTCCTCCGGCGACCGCTGGCTCGACTCAGGGAGCGACTCCTCCGCACGCTCCTACTGCGAGGTCGCGAGCCGCTCCGTGGCTCCCTCGGCACCCCCTGCCCCTGGACGCGCGGCGGCACCACCACGGCAGCCTGCCAGGAGCCGGTTCGGCCCCGCTCCAAGATGCACCACGTCTCCAGCGCCAGCGTGGTCGATGCAGACGGGTTCCAGTAGCCAAGGCGCAGGAACCGCCGCCGTCGCCCGCGCCAGGTCGACGTGGCCAGCTCCGCCTCGCGCCGCCCGCGCCAGGTCGACGTGCCCAACTCTGCCCCACGCCGCCCGCGCAGCCCTTCCCCTGAAGAGGCGCCGGCAATGGCAACGACGATGGGCCAGGCCATGGCCCTGGTCGCGCTCACCGTCACGACCGCAAGCACAGACGCACGGAGATGCAGCCCGCCGGCCGCCCTGATGGCATGGTGGTGGACTGCCTCAGTTGGCGCACCGAAGACTAAACCTCCCATGCGGACGGTGTAGCCATGGCGATGGGCTGGCCTGCTCCGCCCGGTGCGGCAGCGCATACGGCCACCCAGCCTCGGAAAGGCATGTTGTCGTAGTCTAGTCAGCATGGAGCCTCACGCCGTCGTCATCGCGCCAGAAAAGGAAAGGGTAAAAGGAAAGCTAGGCATGCTTTGCCGATGGGCCAGGGCTGCAGGGCTGAGGGCATGTACAATGGTGGCATATTGATACATATGCTTCATGACAAAAAGTAATTTGAGACACCTACATTTATTTTTTTCTCCCCAATGCAAGCTATCATTAGTAGGCCTTATTAAAAAATAGAAAATAAAGACTCTAGTACACATGCATCTCTACTTTCACTCCAACCTTTTCATCTTTTGTCATCGGACCACACTTTTTCTCTTCAAGCACCCGCCTCTTGGAGAGGATCCCGCTTCCCTATCCGAACCTACTTTACGTCATATCCGATCCTACATGGCATGCGAGGCATCACCTTGAGGCTATGCATTGTACATGCCCTGATGGCGCCCTCGTGGACGCGCAGCCAGGCTCGTCAGGGACAGCTGGCGACTCGCCGGTGGCTTCTGCTGCTCTGGACCCCCCGAAATTTCAAATCCGGTGGCCTCCCAGCTCGAGGACGACCCCGCGGGGCCACCAACTGCCGCTCCTTTCCCCTCGGCCTGTCCCTCACCTGCCCCCTCAACCTGTCGAGATCTGGCCGTGCTTAGCAAGGTCCCAGACTCGCAGCTGGCTTCGCCAGCGCTGGCGCCCCACCTTGTCGGGCCAAAGCGGCGTATCCCCCACATCTGATCCCGAGGGGGCGCAAATCCCGTGCGCTGACCAGGTCGCGACTCCGTCCACCCCGTCCGCGCACGCTAGATCAGACCGCACAGGACTCGAGCTTCACGCGGCATCTCCCTGATGCGGCTTGAAGCTACGTCGGTATTTCCCCAAAGAGTAAGGGATGATGCAGCACAACAGAAGTAGGTATTTCCCTCAGATGTGAAACCAAGGTTATCGAACCAGTAGAAGAACCAAGCAACACAACGTAAACAACACCTGCACACAGATAACAAATACTCACAACCCGACGTGTTAAAGGGGTTGTCAATCCCTTCCGGGTACGATGCCTCAAGATAGGCAAACGGACATGAGATAAATTGTAGTAGATTGATAGATCGAACGCCAAATAAAATAAATAAGAATAAATTGCAACAAGGTATTTTTGTGTTTTTAATTAGTTTAATAGATCTGAAAATAAAAGCAAAGGAAAATAGATCGCAAAGGCAAATAATATGAGAAAGAGACCCGGGGGCCGTAGGTTTCACTAGTGGCTTCTCTCGAGAAAAATAGCAAACGGTGGGCGAACAAATTACTGTTGGGCAATTGATAGAACTTAAAATAATCATGCCGATATCTAGGCAATGATCATTACATAGGCATCACGTCCAAGATTAGTAGACCGACTCCTGCCTGCGTCTACTACTATTACTCCATCGACCGCTATCCAGCATGCATCTAGTGTGTTAAGTTCATGGAGAAACGGAGTAATGCAATAAGAACGATGACATGATGTAGACAAGATCTATCTATGTAGAGATAGACCCCATCGTTTTATCCTTGTAACAATGATACATACGTGTCGGTTCCCTTTCTGTTACTGGGATCAAGCACCGTAAGATCGGACCCACTACCAAACACCTCTTCCCATTGCAAGATAAATAGATCAAGTTGGCCAAACAAAACCCAAATATCGGAGAAGAAATACGAGGCTATAAGAGATCATGCATACAAGAGATCAAAGAAACTCAAATACTTTCATGGATTTAAAAAGATAGATCTGATCATAAACTCAAAGTTCATCGATCCCAACAAACACACCGCAAAAGAGTTACATCATATGGATCTCCAAGAGACCATTGTATTAAGAATTCAGAGAGAGAGAGGAAGCCATCTAGCTACTAACTACGGACCCGAAGGTCTACAAAGAACTACTCACGCATCATCGGAGAGGCACCAATGAAGGTGGTGAACCCCATCCGAGACGGTGTCTAGATTGGATCTGGTGGTTCTGGACTTTTCGACGGCTGGAGGAATATTGCGTCGACTCCCCTAGGGTTTTGGGAATATTGGGGTATTTATAGAGCAAAGAGGTGGTCCGGGGGGCACCAGAGGTGGGCACAACCCACCAGGGCGCGCCTGGGCCTCCTGCGTGCCCTGGTGGGTTGTGCTCTCCTCGGAGCACCCCCAGGCGCAGCCAGGGCCCATTACGTGTCTTCTGGTCCATAAAAAATCTATGTAAAGTTTCGTGGCATTTGGACTCCATTTGGTATTGATTTTCTATGATGTAAAAAACATGAAAAAAACAGCAACTAGCACTTGGCACTTGGCACTATGTCAATAGGTTAGTACCAAAAAATGATATAAAATGACTATAAAATTATTATAAAACATCCAAGGTTGATAATATAACAACATGGAACAATCAAAAATTATAGATACGTTGGAGACGTATCAGCATCCCCAAGCTTAACTCCTACTTGTCTTCTAGTAGGTAAGTAATAAAAACAGAATTTTTGATGTGGAATGTTACCTATCGTGTCATATCATATTTGTTTTCTTTATAGCATGGACATTTGGACTTTTATATCGTTCAAAGCAATAGTCTATTTTTGACATGATAATTTAAATACTCAAGCATATCAACAAGCAACCACGTCTTTCAAAATATCAATGCTAAAATAAGTTATCCCTAGCTCATTATGCTCAATCATTGATCCATTCATGAAACACACTCGCATATTAGCTACACCCAATACTCAAGTACGATCATATTGCCTCCTAGTTGGTGCTTTTATAAGAGAAGATGAAGACTCAGATTCAAAATAAAAATTGCATAAAGTAAAAGAAATGCCCTTTGTAGAGGGAAGTAGGGATTTGTAGAGGTGCTAGAGCTCAAAGCAAAAAACTTACAGATAAAAACATTTTGGGAGGTGTATCCATCCCACCAACGAAAACGACTTAGAGTTCCTGTCGGTGTCAAAACCGGCCGATCTCGGGTAGGGGGTCCCGAACTGTGCGTCTAGGCCGGATGGTAATAGGAGGCAGGGGACACAATGTTTTACCCAGGTTCGGGCCCTCTTGATGGAGGTAAAACCCTACGTCTTGCTTATTTAATATTGATGATATGGGTAGTACAAGAGTAGATCTACCACAAGATCAGAGAGGCTAAACCCTAAAAGCTAGCCTATGGTATGATTGTCTGTTGTAGTTGTTGTGTCCTATGGACTAAAACCCTCCGGTTTATATAGACACCAGAGAGGTTAGGGTTACACAAGGTCGGTTACAAAGGGGGAGATACACATATCCGTATTGCCTAGCTTACCTTCCACGTCAAGTAGGGTCCCATCCGGACACGAGACGAAGTCTTCAATCTTGTATCTTCATAGTCTAACAGTCCGGCCAATGGATACAGTCCGGCTGTCCGGAGACCCCCCAATCCAGGACTCCCACAGTAGCCCCTGAACCAGGCTTTCAATGACGATGAGTCCGGCACGCAGTATTGTCTTCGGCATTGCAAGGTGGGTTCCTCCTCCAAATACACCACAGAAGAATTTGAATATAAGGATAGTGTCCAACCCTGCAAAATAAGTTCCACATACCACCGTAGAGAGAATAATATTTCCACAAATCCAATTTGCTGACTTGTTTTGGCAACATGACATCATGCCATGGCCCGGTGCTTATTTGAACCGTTTTTCTTCAACCAGCTCCACACATAACGCAAGGCGGTTTCTTGACACGTCTTGTCAAAGCAGAGATCGTGTTCCCCTAATTACGGGATTCTCATTAATACGGTCGTGGGTAACCCAACCGTGTCTAGGACTCCTAGATTATAGGCAAGTCCAAACGGCCATGGAGAGGACGCTTGATATTCACCCTCTTTATAAAGGGACAAGGTTTTCGCTTTTTCCCTCTCGTGCTCAACCGAACCCTTCCCCCGCCACGAGTTCTAACACCCAAAGTCCAGGTCAGGTGCTCCGGATCTTCAATCATGTCCGGATCCAGCCTTCAAGGCCGATGGATGCCCTCCTCCGTTACGGAAGAGGATATCAAGAAGTTGAGGGAGGCCAGATACCTGACCGCCGAGGTTTCGCATCGGCTGCCTGCCCGAGGGCAGGTCGTCCCTACTCCTGAACGCAACGAAGATGTCGTGTTCATCTCCCATTTCCTCCGAGGTCTAGGCCTCGCTGTGGATCCCTTTGTAAGGGGTTTGATGTTTTACTACGGGCTAGACTTCCACGATCTAGCCCCAGACTCCTTTCTTCACATCTCGGCATTTATCGTCGTGTGTGAGGCCTTCCTCTGCATTACCCCCACTTCGATCTATGGCTCAAGACCTTTGACGTGAAGCTGAAGACAATCGAGGGACAGCACGCAACATGCGGAGGAACATTAATAAGCAAGATTGCGGGAGCTCTGTGGCCAAAAGGTTCCTTTCCAGAGGTGTCCGGATTATGGCAACAGGAGTGGTTCTACATCACAGCTCCCAGAAGTGCCAAGTGGGTGGCTTCCCCCGTTTTTTCCGCTCGGGCCCCCCACCACAACTAATGTCATGGATTAGCAGAGGGCTGAGCTGGGGTCCAGCGAAGGACCTGCCCATACTGCAAAGCCGCATTCAATATCTCTTCGAGGGAGATTTTAATTTGGTTATGGTGATGCAAGTCATGCTGGTTCGTCGAGTCCAGCCTTGCAAACGTCGGCCCCTTCGCTTGTGGGAGTTCAACCCCGAAGGACCGCGCGCTATTCAAAGTTTCCTCGGCCTGACGCACGAGGAGATGTACAAGTCATTCTTCGGACCTCAAACAGAGTGTCCGGACACTACCGAGGACGTGGGCCTGAGTAGCAATCGCACCGCCGAACAAGTAATCCTCAAGCCGAACACACCGTCCTTTATTTATTATGATGTCATTTCTGAGAAGATGATTCGGTGTTCGGCCAGGACTGGCTAACCAAGGCGAAGATGATTTGGTGTTCGGCCCCCCTTCCTGAGGGTTTGGAAAATCCGGTACTGGAAAAGATGCTCGAGCGCGCACCTTGCCCGGAGCCCTCGAAGGAAGATGGGGGGGGGGGGGGGGGGATAATACGGGCGCCAGCAGGCCCCAATCGCTGCCAGTTCCAACCGAGGGAACGAGCGCCTCCTCAAGGGAGGATAACCAAGGAGAATATTCTGGCCTTCTCCCGCTACGGGGGAGGAAGAGGACTGCCTCTGAGGATCCGGAAACCGAGGCCTCCAAACGGGAGAAGAAGTCTCCAACAGAGGGTCCTGCCTCAGGGGGTGCTCTTGCCGCACAAAGTCCGCACGGGGACCAGCTCTCCAACGAGCCGTAAGTGATCAAAAACAAAAAACTTTAATAGTGAAGGTATACTACCTTTCTTCTGAGAAAAATAACCGAAGTATATACCTTGCAGTTCGGATCTTAGCCCTTCTCAGCTGAGCTCGTCTTCGGGGGACCTTCTTCCGGAGATGATGGAGAGCGAAATGCCTCCCACGGACTCCCCCGCTCAAGAAGCGGGCGACCTTGAAGTGTCGTCACGGAGGGCCTCTCCGGATCTGGTGAGGCCAGAAGATAATCCCATAGTCACCCGAAGTCCCCAGTGTCCGGCTCTTGAAGAGAGCAAACAGAAGAGTCTGGCACCGTCTGGTATGCGGTCAGACGTTCTGAGGGAGCTGTTGGAGCGAGCGGCCATCTCAGAAGAACACCGTACGTTGATGGGTACGGTGATGGAAAGAATTTCGTCCGCCGAAAGCTGATTACATGAAGCATTTATGAGTCTACTGACGGGCTTTGAGGTACATGAAATGATATATTTTGGGTCTCTAATGTAAACAGATTGCCACGTCATCGCATGCATGCATGTAGGAATCTTTTTGGATTTTCAGTTTTTAAAATGTTTTATCTCTTAAACAAAAAATCCCATTGAAAATCCGTTTTCACCATTAAATCCCTCGCGATGAGATCTTTGAAACTAGATCCCATGTTGATATGTTTTGATGAATTTTTTTTGGATTAAAAGTTTCCATGTCTATTGCATATGAATTGCCATGATGTTTACATTGAAGTTGCCATGATATGTGACGGTGTCCTGCACTAGGGGGTACTCACCACGTCGTCTCCCGATCTATTAGATTGGGCCGAGGACCCCCGTGGCCATATACTCATGGGCCAGTTCGGACGGCTACCGCATACAAGGAAGATTCCACAAGACTTGGCGATCAAGACAAGGACTTCTCCCCACCGGCGTATTCGGCTAGGACTCTTGTTATCCTAGGCCTCCGGTGCATTATATAAACCGAGGCCAGGCTAGTCAATATACAATATATACAACAATCATACCATCGGCTAGCTTTTAGGGTTTAGCCTCCTTGATCTCGTGGTAGATCTACTCTTGTACTACCCATATCATCAATATTAATCAAGCAGGAGTAGGGTCACTGGTAGAAAAAGGGCCTTTAGTCCCGGTTCAATCCAGAACCGGGACTAAAGGCCCTCCACGTGGCCGGTCCACCTTTAGTCCCGGTTGGTAACACCAACCGGTACTAAAGGAAATTTTCTGATTTTTTTTTGAATTTTTTTTTGAATTTTTTTATTTTCCAATTTCTGAATTATTTTAACCTCTAATCTCTAATCACCCCTCATCACTGCTCAATTTAATCTCTAATCACCCCTCATCATTACAAATCATCTAACTTCCCGAACGGTCACCCATCCTCTCACTACTCCAGCCTGAGTACGCTTAACTTCCGGGTTCTATTCTCCCTCGTTCCCAAGTCTGCACTTGTTGTTTTCCTGACAATAGTAAGATGTCAATCCTATTAACCCTCAGGAATTTAGCTTGAGCATGAAGTCACATATTTCACTGTTTGAGTTTAAAACTATTGTTCTAAAAAACAATAATTTTTTAGTAACACTAATATTTCTTGAATAAGTAGTTTGACCATTGTTTGAGCACAGTTTGACCATAGTTTGACCAGATTTGACCAAAATTCAAAAAAGGTGAAATAATTATTTAATAACACTAATATTCTTGAATAATTATTTAGTAACACTAATACTTCTTGAATAAGTAGTTTGTCCATAGTTTGACCAGATTTACTGAAAATTTAAAAAAACTGAAATTTGAGCATAACTTTTTTTCCTTTTGGAATTTGAGGATTCTACAAATTTGCAAACAGGCCATAGGCGGTCTCCATCGGATGTAACTTTTCGAGTAGATGATTTTTCATATAAAAAACTTTTTAATCCGAGTTCGTATGCAAAAGTTATGCCCATTTTACAAATTCTTGAGAGATTTTGTAAATAAAGTCGAAATTCATATTTATATATTTTCCCAACAACTAGACCACATATCACATGGGAAACTTATTTTATTTTTATTGACATTTCCATCATTTTCTTTTGTTTTTTCTAAAACTGAAAAGGCGGTCCACGGGGGGCGGGGGGGGGGGGGGGGGGGGGGGGGGGGGGGTTTGAAAATGGGACCTTTAGTACCGGTTCGTGCCATGAACCGGTACTATTGCCTCAAAGCCCATTAGTCCCGGTTGGTGGCACCAACCGGGACTAAAGGTCTAACCTTTAGTACCGGTTGGTGCCACCAAGCGGGACCAATGGGCATCGCACCCTTTAGTCCCGGTTCGTGGCACGAACCAGGACTAAAGGGCCCAGGTGAACCGGGACTAATGCCTTAGCCGCACGAACCGGGATAAATGCACCCATTGGTCCCGGTTCTGGACTGAACCGGGAATAATGGGCTTACCCGGCCTGGACCAAAGCCCCCTTTTCTACTAGTGGGTATTACCTCCATCGAGAGGGCCCGAACCTGGGTAAAACAAAGTGTTCCCTGTCTCCTGTTACCATCCGGCCTAGACGCACAATTCGGGACCCCCTACCCGAGATCCGCCGGTTTTGACACCGACATTGGTGCTTTCATTGAGAGTTCCGCTGTGTGATCGACAGAAGGATCGATGGCTCGCCTGCAGATCAACTGCGACTTCGGCATCTTCGTCACCAGCTCGACTGGTCACCTTGGTTCGACCAAGAATTGCGCCCTGTGTTCGGATCACCATGTCCGGACGAGGGCCTTCATCAAACATCAACTCCGATCTCTATCAAGATTACGGAGGAATCATCTATGGAGCTCGGGGGCTCAACGTCAACATTGCCCTCAAGCGACCGTGCTGTTTTTCTGGACAGCGAACTCGTATCTGCCACCACCACCGCCTCGAGTATCGCTTTGACGATCGCTTTGGTGGAATTGTGCGGAATTGAGTCTGCAACAACCCTGGAAAATTTCATCGAGTTCCGATGGAGGAATCTCTGGCAATCCACGATATACCGGAGCCCTGTCAAATCTGGACGAGAATTTGGATGAGTTTAGGGCGTGGTGTCCAGCTTCTAGCTCGGACGTCCTATGGAAGATCCAACCTTTGATCGGCTAGGGAATTCCTATATCTACCACCTCTCAAAATTTCGGCTCCATCCGACCGTCTAAACTCCGGGAACCTTCCGATTAGTGCATCACTTTTCGGATCTGTTTTCTGCGCGAAAACAAATCCGGCCCGAGTTCATCTTTTTTATGAACAGGATTTCAGACATCCCTTTTGAAGGATGTTTTGTATGGGCTATTGTGTTTTGGTCCCCAACACATCCCACTAACTGTAAGATCTTTTGAACATGATCTTCAACATCATGCTGGTGTCAAACCAGTCCGGTAATATTACTCCACGGCTGCCGACCTGCGCTAGACATGGCGTCACTTTGTTGAGCCGAGCTCAACTTCTTCGGATCATCAACTCGGCAAGCCGAACAAGAGTCCGACATCGCGAAGGATAAATCATCACCAACATCGCCGCCCCACGGATTACACGGAGCGGGCATACCGGCATCGCCGCACGGTCGCTTCATCAAGCCGGCATCGACCACGTCACGACCTGCATCGACAGGGCCGCACTATTGCTTCTTCAAGCTAGTGTCCATCACGCCGACCTACTTCGACTCATCGGCTGACATCGAGGCTTCGACATCTCGGCTGGACCGGGAGCTTTGCCATCTCTTCATCAACCTACTCCGGACACTTCGGCGTCACTAGCCGACCAGCTCCGTCACATTAGCTGGGCCGAGGGCTTTGCCTCGGCGAGTCAACCTTTACCAGCATTGCCATGCCGTCGTTTTATCGCCCATCAGGCAATGGGTGTGCGGAGCGGGTCCCAATTTTAGGAATCACCTTCCTTCAGATTGCTACAACAAATAAACCAGGTGCTATTAATCCCAGTATTTTTTGCTTGTTTGGGTTCATTTTTCCCAAGGAATTATTACTCTGGTTTGTCTGTCATATGTACACAGGTCTATCAAATGGTGGCTGCATTAACGACAGTCGCATGGTGGTTCGGTCAGTTTCCGTACATAGTCCGGCGAATGCCGCACTCGGAGCCCGGACCGACCTGTGAATTCAGGCTTTGCCACGCCTTTACCGCATCACGCCGACGCCCTGCATCGACTTGACTTCGACGCCAGGCCATATTTCTTTTATTACTCACTTTGCATAAATTACTTATTATGCAACAATTTTTTTAATTATCATTATTACTATTATCTCCGGTTTGCACTATTTTTTGTGCACAGGAAAATGATCCGGGGACTTCGGCGTCACTCTGCCGGTCTGCATTGATCGTGCTATGTCACCACTTCGGCATGTCGAGCTCTCCGCTCCGCCACCTCGGGACCAGCTTGGGGGATGGAACCTTGCCCCGCATCAAGCTCGGACCGCGTCATCAATACCGAACACATTAACCAGCTAAGTCGCTTTCATGCTCAAAGCTTTAATTTCTAACTTGTGTCCGGTTCGACCAAGCATTATACTTTTTTGGAAAAAAGTTGCTTGTAAAAAACTTTCTTGTCCAAACTTTGTTTGTGACGCATAAATTCAAATACCCAATTCATTCGGGGGCTTCCTTCATGAAGCTTTTCCACTTGCATATGATTATACTTGTACGGCTTCGTTCCTTATTCGTGTATTATGCCACAATATGCACCACATTGACTTAAGCGATTTGCAAGCTGGGTTGCCTCGCTCCTGTGTTTACCCCTACGTTCCCGATTGTTCGGCTAGGGAGTAAAGGGAGCACCTCTGCGATTGTCACGATCGGGTCACCCGAGCCGGACCTCAGACTGGGTGAAGCCGAAAGCTAGCGCTCTTATAGTTATTCAATGATGGTCGGCACACAACGGAACTCATGAGTACAAAAAATCTATTGCACAAGTCTCATAATAACAATGAGCACCGAAGAAAGGTATCGGTGGGGGTACTATTTTCTTCGAAGATGCTTCTTACTCTTCGCAGTAATATAGCATAAGTTTCCTGAGCGCGCTTTGTCTATTACAGCCTTATGGCCTGATTGCCTGGTTATTGGAAACACCATCGATATTCTCGACCGATGGAGTACATAACACTTTTCGGTCCTTGACCGAAGAGGGAGAAGCCGACAGTCGGTTAAGACGTGTTTAAAGTTGGGTTGAACATAGATATGATATAAGTACTTCGGTACATGCAATCATTCTTCTCCCAAGTCACTTGGGAGCTCTTAAGTTTATTTAAGCCGTTTTATAATAAGTGTTCTTGTTCTTAGTCATTGCAAAGTTTTATTATTATTATTTATCACTCCTTTTTTCGACACGAGTGTGCGGTCACTAGCCGGGGAGCCTAATTTCTCTCTCAAAGCCGCTAGAGTTTAGTTTGCTAAGCTGGCTTGATGAGAAGTACTCCGCCCTCGGGATAGGAGGTTGAAGCCGTAGGCTGACCCGCTCGAAGTCTTGAGATAGGATGTATCATGTTAAAGCACGACAGAAGCACTTCTTTTTTCTAAGACCAACTTTCGGATTGGCACCGAACACTTGATATTGTTCGGACGTCATGTTTTTACTGACGTTTCTTGGTTTTCCAAGCTTTTTGGCACTTTTAAACTATTTGTGCTTTTCCAGCATTAGTCTCGCAGTGCAACGCCGGACACCTTTAGGGATTCGGCAAAAACATTCTCAGATATTGCTATATATGCATCGGTTTCGAATTGTGTCTTCGGTCAATAGTTGGGTTGCCCGGCTCCTACACTTGCTTCCTACGTTCCGTTTTGTTCGGCTAGGCGTGCAAAGGGAGAACCACTGCGATTGTGCTTCCAGCTCACATGGTTAAGCACCTTAGTGGAGAAAGCCGAAAACTGACTGTCACAATAAGTGTAAACTGGTCAGCGATCCGACGACTTTGACGGGCCATTCATAACATTGGCCGAAGTGTTTATGGCTTGACCTCGACTGTCGCCGAACACTACCGGGGGCTATTAACTGGCCTCCCAAACTAAATCCTCGATATTTTGCTCTTACATTCGAGCTGAGGTTTCATGATCATGCTTAGCATGACAACCCAAAGAAAGGAACCGATAGCGGGACTATTTTCTTTGGAATACATTTCTTCTGTTAAACAGTAATATAACATATCTCTCTGCGTACCTTTGTTTATAAAACCGTGTGGCCAGATTGCCTTGTTTGTCGTAAATCTTTGCCCTCATAAAGGCTTTATAAAGTAGGACAAACACTCCTCGGCTACTGGCCAAGGAGGTGGAAGCCGATGGTCGGTCAACAAAGTTTTGTACAATGCGGATCCGAGCATTAATGACGTAAAGTACTTGGATACATAGAGTCATTACACATAATTTGTGATTTTACTATGGATATTGATCCTTAATTCGGCCACCCGTGCCCGCAGTAAGGCTCGGGGGCTACTGGGCTTCGGGCTTATTATTTACAAATATTAAAGGGGCACATCGATCCCCTGATCTGGTGTTGCCACCCGACCAGTGTCTCGGGGGCTACTGCATTGCTTGTCCAATGCAGAAAATTTTATGTGCAATATAGTTTCCGAGGAGATTTTGATCCTCAGGTTGGTTGGCCGCACCCAACCTGAGTCTTGAGGACTGAGCACGCCGCTTTTGTGTCCCGAAGTATTCTGCCGAGCTAGGACTTGATCCTCAGGCCGACTTTGCAAATCAACCTGAGTCTCAGCGGCTACTGGGATCAACGGTCTTATGTCATCCTTCATGTGCATCTCGGGTTTTAGACCGATACACACCTTGAGGGCTACTGGCTATATATCTCAGTAGAGAATAAATTGCACCAATAAAAAATATTGACAAAAAATCGGCCCATAGTCGGGGTGGTGCACCACCTCGGAAGCAGTCCGGCATAAAGCTCGGGCGCTAGTGGCTGGCTCCATAGAGGGCATTTCCGGCATTAAGCTCGGCTAAACTCCTTCAACTTTTTTGAACCAAGGTGATATGACACCTCGGATATAGTCCGACATTGGAGCCTGGACACAGTCCGGCATTGGAGCTCGGATATATTTCGGCGTTGGAGCTCGGATATACAGTCCGACGTTGGAGCTCGGATACATAGTCCAGCGTTGGAGCTCGGATACATTCCGGCGCTAGAGCTGGGAAGCGGTCCGACGTTGGTGCTCGGCTGCAAAAGATACCTCGAATGCAGTCCGGTGTTGGAGCTCGGACGCAAGAGGACCCTGCCTCCCAGGAACAACTTCAAACCCGAGGTGTGGCATAAAAATAACAAGGCATTAATAAAGGCTGGAAACTTAAAGGGGCTCCTCGGATACCCGACGTGTAAACTCGTCGAATGCATTTCGGCGATCCTCAAGATCAAAGATAAAGAAGATTTGTTGAACCAGTTTTCAAGACTGGCAACCAAAGATGAAGAACAGTTTGAAAGAACCGAGGAGCGTCCCTAACTTGAAGACCGGTTCAGGGGGCTACTGACGGTGTCCTGGACTAGGGGGTACTCACCACGTCGTCTCCCGATCTATTAGATTGGGCCGAGGACCCCCGTGGCCGTATACTCATGGGCCAGTTCGGACGGCTACCGCATACAAGGAAGATTCCACAAGACATGGCGATCAAGCCAAGGACTTCTCCCCACCGGCGTATTCGGCTAGGACTCTTGTTATCCTAGGCCTCCGGTGCATTATATAAACCGAGGCCAGGCTAGTCAATATACAATATATACAACAATCATACCATCGGCTAGCTTTTAGGGTTTAGCCTCCTTGATCTCGTGGTAGATCTACTCTTGTACTACCCATATCATCAATATTAATCAAGCAGGAGTAGGGTATTACCTCCATCAAGAGGGCCCGAACCTGGGTAAAACAAAGTGTTCCCTATCTCCTGTTAGCATCCGGCCTAGACGCACAGTTCGGGACCCCCTACCCGAGATCCGCTGGTTTTGACATCGACAATATGTTTCAGCTATTTTCTTCTACATTTAAAAGTAAATTTTGACATTTATAAAACGGGGAATTAAGAAACTAGACTTGCCATGAACCATAAACTAAAATTGCCATGATACATGCACGTAAAATTGCCATGGTTCATACAAAAAATAATTTTCATGGTCAAAGTACTGGAGTTGCCATCATCAAAATACTAAAATTGCCATGATCTACAAACTAAAATTGCCACATGGCAACTTTAGTTTAAGCCCTATGGCAACTGCAGTGTAAAAATCATGGCAACTTCTGGCAAAAAAAATTTCGTCGAAACATATCAACATGGGGTCTAGTTTTGAAGATCTCGTCGAGATGGATTTAATGGTGAAAACGGATTTTTAGTTCGCTTTTTTATTTAGGAGATACAACATTTTTAAGCTGAAAACCAAAAAAATTCTGCTGATGTCATCTATTCATACGTGGCAAAATGAGTGGTGATGGAGGCATGTGGGCGATGTGCAAACGCCCACAAGTGTGGGCGTTAACATTTCCATATATTTTTTGATAGTATCGCACATGTTAAGTGTGCCCTGTGTAGATAGTAGCCCCTGAGACTCTGGTTGTCATCGAGAACGGTGGCGAACAGAGGATCATAGTCCCATGTAATAACCAGACTGCCTTTATGTGCAGGTGGTGGAAGCTCCGGTGGCTAGCCAGACTAATGAATTTGCCGAACTGAAGCGGCAATTGGATGCGGCGGACGCCGACATCGATCTTGTTAACAAGCGGCCTGACGAGACACAGGGTAAGTAATATTTTCTGGTGAATGTCACATAATAAGAGCAGCATGATGCCAGTATCTTTAATATGTTGTGACTGTAGACGGAGCTGCCAGCGTGGAGACCCTTCGGGCGGAACTCGCCCGAGCCAAGGAACAAGCGAGGGTTAGTAATGCGGCTGCTTTGAAGGCGGCCGAGGAATTAAGAGCCGAGAAGGCTGCGCATTGCAAAAGCAAAGAGAAGATGGCCAAGATGGCCGTGGAATTAAAAGGCACTGCTGACCGTTGCCAGTTCCTCGAAGAAGAAAACTGAGTCAAGGCAACGGACCTTGAAAAGGCCACGATGGCAACCAAAGACACTCGCTCTGCTATGAGGGCGAAGAAGGAGGAGCTGCGCGAAGCCAGGGATATTGCGGCTGGGAAGCCCTTTCTGCTGCAGAGGAAGTTCGGAGATCCGCGGTATGGCCCTCTGGACCGGCTATGGAGTTCGGCAGACACATATATGGACTTGGCTGCAAGCGCTGTCGATGCGGCCGAATACATCCGAGATCAGACAGATCGTGAAGTGGACAAGCTATTCTGGTCGCAATTTAACGCTCCAGAGCGTCCGCTTCCCTTGACTGATCAGCTAGCCAAATGGGCCGAACTTAATAGGTTGTCCGGGCTTGCCATGAGGTCCGTCGTAGATCATTTGTGGCCGGAGAAGCCGAAGCCGAACAGCTATTTCAGCTTAGTGCAGCAGTTCCTTGGTGCGGTGCCGCGCATTAATGCGATGAAGACGTCGGCGTGCGTAGAAGGCTCGCGGATGGCCTTTGTCCGTTGAGGGAGTCCTGGATTAGGGGGTCTCCGGACAGCCGGACTATCTCCATTAGCCGGACTGTTAGACTATGAAGATACAAGATTGAAGACTTCGTCTCGTGTCCGGATGGGACTCTACTTGGCGTGGAAGGCAAGCTAGGAAATACGTATATGGATATCTCCTCCTTTGTAACCGACCTTGTGTAACCCTAACCCTCTCCGGTGTCTATATAAACCGGAGGGTTTTAGTCCGTAGGACAACAATCACAACATACAATCATACCGTAGGCTAGCTTTTAGGGTTTAGCCTCACTGATCTCGTGGTAGATCTACTCTTGTAAGACCCATATCTTCAATATTAATCAAGCAGGACGTAGGGTTTTACCTCCATCAAGAGGGCCCGAACCTGGGTAAAACTTCATGTCCCTTGCCTCCTGTTACCATCCGGCCTAGACGCACAGTCCGGGACCCCCTACCCGAGATCCGCCGGTTTTGACACAGACATTGGTGCTTTCATTGAGAGTTCCTCTGTGTCGTCGCTGTTAGGCTTGATGGCTCCTACTATCATCGATAGCGATGCGGTCCAGGGTGAGACTTTTCTCCCCAGACATATCTTCGTATTCGGTGGCTTTGCACTGCGGGCCAATTCACTTGGCCATCTGGAGCAGATTGAAAGCTACACCCCTGGCCATCAGGTCAGATTTGGAAGTTTGAATTACACGGCCAACATCTGTGGGGACTTGATCTTCAACGGATTCGAGCCACAGCCGGGCACGCTGCACTGTCGTGATAGGTATGACCTAGCTCTGCTATCAGACGGTACCCCAGAGGCCGCGCCCGCATCAGCTCCGACCCTTAGCTCGGAGCTAGCTGCGCTAATCGAGGACGGGCGGCTAGACACCACCTCAGGGGCTGCAGTCTCAACGGCAATCGAGCCGAACACCAGCATAATCCTCTGCGCAGCCCGTGACTCCAAGGTGCCAGACTCTTCTCCGGACCCCGAACCATCCGCGCCCCTGCGAATCGAATCCGACTAGGCGCCAATCATGGAATTCACCGCTGCGGATATCTTTCAGCACTCGCCCTTCGGCGACATTCTGAATTCAATAAGGTCTATCTCTTTGTCAGGAAAGCCCTGGCCGAATCATGGCCAAAAGAACTGGGATACGGATGATGAAGAAATTCGACGCCCACCCACCACCCACTTTGTAGCCACTGTCGATGATTTAACCGACATGCTCGACTTCGACTCCGAAGACATCGACGGTATGGACGACGATGTAGGAGACGAACATGAGCTAGCACCTATAGGGCACCGGAAGGCCACCTCGTCGTATGACATATACATGGTGGATACACCCAATGAAGGCAACGGCGACGAGATAGAGGAGGATGACCCCTCCAAGAAGCATCCCAAGCGCCGACGTCAGCGCAGCCGCTCTAAGTCCCGCCAAAGCAAAAGTGGTGATGCCGACGCAGGAGATAATAACACTCCGGATAGCGCCGAAGACAACAAAAATCCCCTACAGCAAGAGTTAGATCAGGAGGATGAAGGAGCCAGCTCTCCTAAGAGAGCGGCTGGCGGAGAGGAGGAGGATGACAATTACATGCCCCCTTCGAAGACAAGGAAAGCCTCGGCGACGATGAATTCGCCGTACCAGAGGATCCCGTCGAACAAGAGCGCTTTTAGCGCAGGCTTATGGCCACGACAAATAGCCTGAAGAAAAAGCAGCAGCAGCTTCAAGCTGATCAAGATCTGCTAGCTGACAAATGGACTGAAGTCCTCGCAGCCGAGGAATATAAACTCGAGCGTCCCTCCAAGAGTTACCCAAGACACAGGTTACTACCCCCACTGGAGGAAGAAGCGTATGATACGGCTGATCGGCCACCCCGTGGCCGCGATAGAGAGGCATCCCTACCGAAAGCTCCGCCTCCGCCCCAACGCCATCCAAATAAAAAGGCATGGGGAGATATGCCAGACCTGCGAGACATATTGGAGGACAAAGCAAAGCATTCAAGATCGATCTACGGATCACGAGGGCGCATAACTCTACAAGACGGTAAACGTCACGCCGGATACAGTAAAAGCAAATCCGGTTGGGCCGAACATAGCGGGCAGGACCCATACGAGCTACGTCGCGATATAGCCCAATACAGAGGTTTTTTGAGTCCCTAAACACTTATACCACTTAGGGCGAGGGGCCGGCTCCGTCCGGCTTACAGGCGTGTATCGCGCCCCGAATTCGGCCTTCCGAACACCAGGGGCTTCGCCGAAATTTAAAATTATAGAATTCTATGGCTAAGTGAGAGTGATAAAGCAATATTAGTCCGGTTGCCTTGTTCGTTGTACTGAGCACCTCCCTCGAAGGACCCAAATATGGGAACAAGAGTGCTCAGGTTTATCCTGAACACCCCAGCACTAGCGGCATGGGGGCAGAAGCCGAGGACTAGCCATCTCTCAGATTGGATAAACAGCCAAACAGAAGGTAATATTTTAAATTCACAAAAGCGTTGCATAGCGAATATGATACAAGTTTTCATACATACAGGACAAAACGAGCAAGTCTCATTCAAATATTACATTTTGCGAACACTCATCCACGATAAGACGGGCGCCCGGCAGAACACCCTCGTAGTACATCTCGGGGTGGCGGTGCGCCTTACCCTCCGGCGGCCCCTCCTTGATCAGCTTCATGACGTCTAGCTTGACCCACTGCGTTTTTACATGGGCAAAGGCCCGGCGTGCACCTTCAATGCAGACGGATCGCTTGACGACCTCCAGCCGTGGGCAGGCATCCACAAGCCGCCTCACCAAGCCGAAGAAGCTGTTCGGAAGGGCGTCGCCAGGCCACAACCGGACTATGAAGCCCTTCATGGCCTCATCGGCCGCCTTATGTAGCTCGGCCATCTACTTCAGCTGGTCGCTCATTGGCACCGGATGTTCGGCCTTAGCATACTGAGACCAAAACAGCTTCTCCGTCGAGCTTCTATCCTCAGCCTGGTAGAACAGTGCGGCATCGGACACACTGTGGGGCAAATCTGCGAATGCTCCTGAAGAGCTCCAGATTCGGGTAAGTAATCGGTAATTCACCTTTACATGCTTGCTTTGCATATAGAAAGCCTTACTCGCCGCTATCTTCTTCATCGCGTCGATCTCCTGAAGGACCTTCTGGGCCTCGGCCTTGGCACTCTTCGCGCTCCCACGGGCCGCGGCAAGCTCAGACTCTCTCGTCTTCAGGTCAAGCTCCAACGCCTCGTGCTTGGTCACGAGAGCCTGGAGCTCTTGCTGCACCTCGCCCACCCGAGCCTCGTGCCTCTCTCGCTCGGTGCGCTCCTAGGCCGCCTTTTCTTCGGCCTGGGACAATGCTTGCTTCAGGGTCACCACCTCGGTCGTGGCCCCTGGCAAACATACAATGATCCTGTCATTTAGCAATCGCGTCCTTTTTCTCATCGACAGACGGGGTATTACTTACCCTTGTTCTCCTCGAGCTGCCTCTTAGCAAGGCCGAGCTCTTTCTGGGACCCCTCGAGGGCCTCCTTCAGTACGGCGACCTCCGTAGTCAGTGCGACGGACGCCAGCAGCGAAGCCTGCATATGCATATTGACATACTTATATTAGACTCCTGCGATATTATTTGATCCTCTGTTCGGCTTTTCTTTGTGAACATCGAACAAAGCCTCAGGGGCTACTGTCTATGCGGTAATATTTCTACTACATTTTAAAACACTTACCTCGAAGCCTGTTAGAAGGCTAGTACAAGCTTCAGTCAATCCGCTCTTGGTGGACTGAACCTTCTGGATCACCGCACTCATGATAGTGCGGTGCTCCTCCTTGATGGAAGCGCTGCGGAGCGCTTCCAACATAGTGTCCGGTTCCTCTGGATGGACAGAGGTCACCGGCACAGGCGTCTCACCTCCCTTAGAAGGGGACGACCTACCCGAGCTCGGAGCCGTTGGAGGGTTCGGCGTGTTGTTTGGCTAAGGGCCGAACTCGGAGCTCTCGGGGACCCCGTCCCCTTGGCTCCCGGAGTCCGGAAGGTCGCCTTGAGGCGCCTCCGGGACTGCCCCCTCGTTCCGGTGCCTCTTGAGACAGCACCTCGGTGTCGTCGGCTGGATGAGGGGAGGTGGCGGTCGGGACTGGATCGCTATCCATGTCCGACGCGCCCAGGGAGCCGTCCGAGGATACCTCGATATTGGCTCGGGGTGGCCTGCACAATTGAGTTCGGCGTTAGGGAAAGCAATGCGACAAAGGAATCCTATGGGTTACTTTGGTATCTGAATACTTACGATCTCCCTTGGGGCTTGGCCCTAGGCAACCACTCGTCTTCACTTTCGTCGGCGGTGGTGGAGCTGTCCGGAAGGAGCATCCTTCCCTTCTTGGACCCTCCGGCCTCCCCAGTTGGGGCAGTGTCGGTGTCAAAACCGGAGGATCTCGGGTAGGGGGTCCCGAACTGTGCGTCTAGGCTGGATGGTAACAGGAGGCAAGGGACACGAAGTTTTACCCACGTTCGAGCCCTCTTGATGGAGGTAAAACCCTACGTCCTGCTTGATTAATATTGATGATATGGGTAGTCCAAGAGTAGATCTACCACGAGATCGGAGTGGCTAAACCCTAGAAGCTAGCCTATGGTATGATTGTTGTTCTGTATGTTGTCCTACGGACTAAAACCCACCAGTTTATATAGACACGGGAGAGGGTTAGGGTTACACAAAGTCGGTTACAATGGTAGGAGATCTACATATCCGTATCGCCAAGCTTGCCTTCCACGCCAAGGAAAGTCCCTCCCGGACACGGGACAAAGTCTTCAATCTTGTATCTTCATAGTCCAGGAGTCTGTCTGAAGGTATAGTCCGGCCATCCGGACACCCCCTAATCCAGGACTCCCTCAGTAGCCCCTGAACCAGGCTTCAATGACGACGAGTCCGGCGCGCAGATTGTCTTCGGCATTGCAAGGCGGGTTCCTCCTCCAAGTACTTCATAGAAGATTTTGAACACAAAGATAGTGTCCGACTCTGCAAAATAAGTTTCCACATATTGCCATAGAGAGAATAATATTTATACAAATCTAATCTGCTGACATATTCCGTAGTGTGACATCGCACCATGACCAAGCCTTTATTCGAATCGTTTTATTGTCCCACCTTAGCGTGTCATGCGAGGCGGTTTCCTTGGCACGTCTCGTCGAAGTAGAGTGTTGGGGAACGTAGTAATTTCAAAAATTCTCCTATGCACACGCAAGATCATGGTGATGCATAGATACGAGAGGGGAGAGTGTGATCTACGTACCCTTGTAGATCGACAATGGAAGCGTTAGCACAACGTTTTTGATGTAGTCGTACGTCTTCACGGCCCGACCGATCAAGCACCGAAACTACGGCACCTCCGAGTTCTAGCACACGTTCAGCTCGATGACGATCCTCGGACTCCGATCTAGCAAAGTGTCGGGAAAGAGTTCCGTCAGCATGATGGCGTGGTGACTATCTTGATGTACTAGCGTCTCAGGGCTTCGCCTAAGCACCGCTACAATATTATCGAGGACTATGGTGGAAGGGGGCACCGCACACGGCTAAGAATATGATCACGTGGATCAACTTGTGTCTCTAGGGGTGCCCCCTGCCTCCGTATATAAAGGATCAAAGGGGGGGGGGCTGCGGCCGGCCAGGAGAGGGCGCGCCAGGAGGAGTCCTACTCCCTCCGGGAGTAGGATTCCCCCCTTTCCTAGTTGGAATAGGATTCGGGAGGGGGGAAAGAGGAGAGAGAGAAGGAAGGGGGGGGGCGCCCCCCTCTCCTTGTCCTATTCGGACTAGGGGGGGAGGGGCGCGCGGCCCAGCCCTGGCCACCTCTCCTCTCTTCCACTAAGGCCCACTAAGGCCCATATACCTCCCGGGGGGTTCCGGTAACCTCCCCGTACTCCGGTAAAATCCCGATTTCACCCGGAACACTTCCGATATCCAAATATAGGCTTCCAATATATCAATATTTATGTCTCGACCATTTCGAGACTCCTCGTCATGTCCCCGATCCCATCCGGGACTCCGAACTCCTTCGGTACATCAAAACTCATAAACTCATAATATAACTGTCATCAAAACCTTAAGCGTGCGGACCCTACGGGTTCAAGAACAATGTAGACATGACGGAGAAACGTCTCCGGTCAATAACCAATAGCGCAACCTGGATGCTCATATTGGCTCCTACATATTCTACGAAGATCTTTATCGGTCAGACCGCATAACAACATACGTTGTTCCCTTTGTCATCAGTATGTTACTTGCCCGAGATTCGATCGTCGGTATCTTAATACCTAGTTCAATCTCGTTACCGGCAAGTCTCTTTACTCGTTTCGTAATACATCATCTCGCAACTAACTCATTAGTAGCAATGCTTGCAAGGCTATGTGATGTGCATTACCGAGAGGGCCGAGAGATACCTCTCCGACAATCGGAGTGACAAATCCTAATCTCGAAATACGCCAACCCAACATATACCTTTGGAGACACCTGTAGAGCTCCTTTATAATCACCCAGTTATGTTGTGACGTTTGGTAGCACAAAAAGTGTTCCTCCGGCAAAAGGGAGTTGCATAATCTCATAGTCATAGGAACATGTATAAGTCATGAAGAAAGCAATAGCAACATACTAAATGATCGGGTGCTAAGCTAATGGAATGGGTCATGTCAATCACATCATTCTCCTAATGATGTGATCCCGTTAATCAAATGACAACGCATGTCTATGGTTAGGAAACATAACCATCTTCGATTAACGAGCTAGTCAAGTAGAGGCATACTAGTGACACTTTGTTTGTCTATGTATTCACACATGTATTATGTTTCCGGTTAATACAATTCTAGCATGAATGATAAACATTTATCATGAAATAAGGAAATAAATAATAACTTTATTATTGCCTCTAGGGCATATTTCCTTCACAGAGATTGTGTCCCCTTATTCCGGGATTCTCGTCAATACGGGCGTGGGTAACCCAACTACGCCATTGATTATGGCGCTTGGAGATAACTGAGTTTTACCAGGCTGGTGGGGACACGTAGTTGCGTCCACCCATATAAGGGGATAAGGATCCACCTTTTCACCTACGCCTTCTTCCTCCTTTGCCTATCCATTTTCACGCACTCGAGCTCCAGCGCCCAAGTCCACACTCCCAACCTCAACCTTCTCCAGCCATGTCTGGAATGGTAGGCAAGTGGATGGTCTCCTCCGTGACGGAGGGACACATCAAAAAACTGAGGAAGGCCGGATACTTGTCTAACAACATCGCGTACCGGCTTCCCGAAGAGGGGCAGCTCTTCCCCACCCCAAGGCCCCATGAGAGGGTAGTGTTCCTTCGCCACTTCCTCCGCGGACTGGGCTTTCCTATCCACCCATTTGTCCGAGGACTCATGTTCTACTACGGCCTGGATTTCCATGATCCGGCCCCGAACTTCATCCTCAACATCTCGGCGTTTATCGTCGTGTGCGAGGCTTTCCTCCGCATCCGCCCCCATTTCGGCCTATGGCTCAAGACTTTCAATGTCAAGCCGAAGGTGGTGCGCGGCAACCAGGCGGAGTGTGGAGGCGCAATGGTGGGCAAGATGCCCAACGTGTTATGGCTCGAGGGCTCCTTTGTGGAGACCCTGAAGGGGTGGCAATCGGGGTGGTTTTACATCATCGAGCCGCGCGACCCCGAGGGGGTCGCAGCCCCCGAGTTCCGGTCCAGACCCCCAACGCGGCTCACGTCCTGGAAAGAGACGGGCCTGTCGTGGGGCAGCAAAGGAGAGGTGAATGGACTGCAAACATGCACCCAAACCCTGGTGAACAAGCAACTCAGGCTTGTCAACGTAGTCCAGGTTATGCTCATCCGCCGGATCCTCCCGTGTCAACAACGGGTCTTCAATCTATGGGAGTTCAACCCGGCGCAGCACCGAACTCTGAGCAGGCTCTTCGACACGACGTACGAAGATGCCTGGAAGGTGCTTTTCAAGGGCGCAGAGGCTCCCGCATCCGCGACCGAGGATCGCGGATTCAGCGTGCAGCATCACGCTAGCGCGGTAAGTTGTTTGTACCTTTTACAGGGTATTAGTTTTTCATATTTTAACTCTATGCAGGATCTAAGCTCCCTTACCTTTGACAGGATTGGCAGGCGAAGTCTGGACAGATCGACTGTCCGGCTCCTTTGCCCGAAGACCCAGCCGATGTCCGCTTGGCGAAGCTGCTGGTTCTGGCACCCTATGTGGTGCCGGAGAAGAAGGCCACGAAGAAGGCCACGGGGACTCGAAAAAGTGCCCAGCGCCAGGAGGTGTCGGGTTCATCATCCGATGGCTCCAAGGCGCATTCCTCCGGTGAAGACGAGGAGGAGGAAGAAGAGACCTCTCCCCCTCCAGCGGGGGGAGAGAAGAAAAGGAAGGCCGCCCTCACTGGGGAGGCCGAAGGGTCCAAGAAGGGGAAAACCCTTCCTCCGGACTACTCCACCAACGCCGACGACGGCGGAGAGAAGTGGCCGCTCAGGGCCAAGCCCTTGGCGAAATCGTAAGTATCCGGATACCAGACACTACTATGAAAAGGGCTATAGATGGAATTGACACTAATGGCGCACCAGACATGTGGTGCGCCATTACTATATACTAATGGCGCACCATGTGTTGGTGCGCCATTAGTGTGCAAATACTAATGGCGCACCACGTCCACGGTGCGCCATTAGTAATTTTTTTTAATTTTTTCAAAACTACTAATGGCGCACCGTGGGAGTGGTGCGCCATTACTAGTTGAACTAGTAATGGCGCACCATGCCACGGTGCGCCATTAGTAACTTGGCCCAAACATTCGCCCGAATGCACACCCCCCCCCCCCCCCCCCCCCCCCCCCCCCCCCCGCCCCCCGTGGACCGCCTTTTCAGTTTCAAAAAAAATAAAAGAAAATGATAGAAATGTCAAAAAAATAAAAGAAAATAAGATTCCCATGTGCTATGTGGTCTAGTTGTTAGCAAAATTTACAAACATGAATTTTTGACTTTTTTGCAAAATCTCTCGAGAATTTGTAAAAATGGGCATAACTTTTGCGTACGAACTCGGATGAAAAAGTTTTTATATGAAAAATCATCTACTCGAAAAGTTACATCTAAATTTAACTGGGGGAACCCCGTTAAACATTTTCAAAATCCTCAAAAACCTAACAGAAAAAAAGATACGGGGCTTTTAAGATCCGGAGAGGCAAAAAAATTCAAAAAAATTCAAACTTACTAATGGCGCACCTGCCCATGGTGCGCCGTTAGTATCTTCCCGCCTTCAAAATTCAAAATAAGTCAACAAAATAAAAAAAGTTACTAATGGCGCACCTCCCCATGGTGCGCCATTAGTTTCTTCCCGCCTTCAAAATTCAAAATAAGTCAAAAAAATAAAAATAAAAGTTACTAATGGCACACCTACCCATGGTGCGCCATTAGTATCTTCCCGCCTTCAAAATTCAAAATAAATAAAAATAATAATAAAAAAGTTAGTAATGGCGCACCTGCCCACGGTGCGCCATTACTATGTCGTATATATGGCTGGGCGCACCTCCTCCACTCCACCTCTCCTCCACTCCATCTCCTCCTCTCCTCTCCTCCACTCCATCTCCTCCTCTCCTCTCCTCCACTCCATCTCCTCCTCTCCTCCACTCCATCATCCCTTCTCTCCTCCACCATACTACCCTCCTCCTCTCCGGCGACCTCCTCCTCCTCCTCCTCTCCGGCGACCTCCTCCTCCTCTCCGGCGACCTCCTCCTCCTCCTCTCCGGCGACCTCCTCCTCCTCTCCGGCGACCTCCTCCTCCTCTCTGGCGACCTTCTACTCTCCGGGAACCTCCTCCTCCCTCCTCTCCTCCCCTCCCCTCCCCTCACGGTTTCTCCTCCCTACTCTCCGGTGAGCTCCTCCTCCCTCCTCTCCTCCCATTCCCTCATGGTTTCTCCTTCCTCCTCTCCGATGCTTCGGTGAACTCCTCTCCGGCGACCTCCTCCTCCTCTCCGGCGATGTAGGCGAGCGCCTCTCCGGTGACCTCCTCCTCCTCCTCTCCGGCGAACTCCTCTCCGGCAAAAGAACACGGCAAAAGAACGTACAAGATCCAAAAACAGGAACAAAATTTGAAATAATATCGTGCCAAAAAACGAGCAAAAAAAACTAGCAAAAAATGGGCAAAAAAAACACGATCCAGATCCAAATTCAAAATTCGAAAATAGCAATGGCGCACGGTGGGGGTTAGACGGTGCGCCAGTACTATTTTCCCGCCTTCAAAATTCAAAAATACTAATGGCGCACCGTGGCCTATACTAATGGTGCACCAGTGGCCTATACTAATGGCGCACCGTGGCCTATACTAATGGCGCACCAGTGGTGCGCCATTAGTAAAAATTACTAGTGGCGTGCTAGTAATGGCGCACCAGTGATGCGCCATTAGTAGGAAAAACTAGTGTGCCATTAGTAGGCCTTTTCCTAGTAGTGAGAGTAATTCATAGTATTCCTTTATTGCACAGCTTTCCCTTATGTCGAATATGATTATGCAGCCCACCCAAAGACCGGCTCGACGCATCGTCGAGCGGTTCACTAGACTCGTCGGATGTGAATTCGCTTCCGACGGCTACCTCCCCCCGCCCTACGGACGACGCCGAAGTGTTGTCCCAACAGGTTGCAAGCCAGGAGAAGGTGGTCCTGGAGGCGCCGCAAGGTGACCTCCCGGACTCCAGGAGTAAAGGGGATAAAACCCCGCAGGGCTCCAAGTCCGGCTCTAGGCCGGACACCTCTCTGGAACCTTCAAAGGTTCCAGAGTCCGGCGGGCGACCTCCTTCTAAGAGGAGCAAGCCCACCGTGCCGGTGAACCCCGTCCAACCGGAGGCGCCGGACAATATGTTGGAGGTGCTCAAAGGCGCCTCCATCGACGAGGAGCACTGCACCATTATGAGTGCGGTGGTCCAGAAGGTTCAGTCCGCCAAGAGCGGACTGACTGAAGCTTTTGCTAGCCTTTTAACAGGCTTTGAGGTAAGTAAAGAATGTGTAAATAATATTACCGCATAGACAGTAGCCCCTGATGCTCTGTTTGGCGTTCGGGAAGAAAAGCCGAATAGAGGATCAAATAAAATTCGCAGGAGTCTAACAAAAAGGAGTCAATATGCGTATGCAGGCTTCTCTGCTGGCGTCCGCCGCACTGACCGCGGAGGTGGACACGCTAAAGCAGAACCTTGAGCAGTCCGAGCAAGAGCTCGGGCGTGCCAAGAAGTAGCTCGAGGACAAGGAATGTAAGAAATACCTTGTTTAAATATATATAAAAAGTGTAATTGCAAAAAATGACAAGATTATCGTGGCTATTGTAGGGGCCACGTCTGAGGTGGCGACCATTAAGCAAGCGCTGTGCGAGGCCGAGAAGAGGGCGGCCACGGAGCGCACCGAGCGGGAGAAGTATGAGGCCCAGGTTGGCAAGGTGCGGCAAGAGCTCCAGGCTCTCATGAAAAAGCATGAGAGTTTGGGGCTTGACTCAAAGACGCGAGCGTCCGAGCTCGCGGTGGCTATTGAAAATGCCAAGTCTGCCAAGGCCGAATCCCAGAAGACCCTCCAGGAGTTGGATGCGGTGAAACAGATAGCGGCGGGTAAGGCATTCTTTATGCAAAGCAAACACATAAACGTGAGTTACTTGTTACTTACCCGAATCCGGCGCTCTCTAGGAGCGTTCGCAGATCTTCCCCGTAGCGTGTCTGATGCCGCCACATTCTATCGAGCCGAGGAGGGTAGCTCGACAGAGAAGGTGTTCTGGTCTCAGTATGCTGAGGCCGGACACCTCGTGCCCCTGAGCGACCAGCTGAAGCAACTGGTCGAGCTCCACAAGGCGGCCGAACAGGGCATGAAGGGCCTCATAGTTCGGCTGTGGCCTGGAGAGGCTCTGCCTAGGAGCTATTTCGGGCTGGTGCGGCGGCTGGTGGGGGCCTGTCCAAGGCTCGAAGTCATCAAGCACTCCGTCTCCATTGAAGGTGCCCGTAGGGCCCTTGCCCGTGCTAAGGTGCACTGGGGCAAGCTGCATGCTGAGAAGCTTGTGAAGGACGGGCCACCGCCGGGGAAAGAGCATCGCAAGCCCGAGAATTATTATAAGGATGTTCTGAAGGGTGCCCGCCTTATGGCATATGAATGTTCCAGGGATGTAATTTTTGAGTAAAACTCGCTCGTTTTGTCCCGTGCGCTGAAAACTTGCTCATATGCGCTAAGCAATGCTGTTGGAATTTAAAATATTACCTTCTGTGCGGCTGTTTATCAATTCTGAGAGATGGCGAGTCGTCGGCTTCTGCCCCCGTGCCGCTAGTGCTGGGGTGTTCGGGGATAAACCTGAGTGCTCTTTTTCCCATGTTTGGGTACTTCGAGGGAGGCACTCAGCACAACGAACAAGGCAATCAGACTATAATGCTTGAACACTCTCACTTAGCCATAGAATTCTATAATTTTAAATTTCGGCGAAGCCCCTGGTATTCGGAAGACCGAGTTCGGGGCGCTATCCACGCGTTGGCCGGACAGAGCCGACTCCTCGCTCTAAGCGGCATAATTCTTTAGGGACTCGAAAAACCTCTCGAACAGCGACCAGCTCTCGCTTCATCATGACAGTCAGTTTTAGCTTTCTCTACTGAGGTGCTCGACCCAGCTCAACTGGGGCACAATCGCAGTAGTTCTCCTAGTGCTACCTTAGCCGACATAGCGGAACGTAAGGCACCAAAACATAGGAGTCGAGCAAACCCAACTATTGACCCAAGACATGATTCGGAGCCGATGCATATAATGCTATAAGTTTGGGGTGCCGCACTTCTTAAAGTGTTCGGACTTCTCACACCATATTGAGGGGTACTAAAGCCCCTAGCGTATTTTGGCCGTACCAAAGTGTACGGGTGCAACATGTCGTTAAGGAACATATATTTGTAAAAAAAGAGTAATGCAAAAATAGACAAAAGCTATGCATTGTTTATTAAAAAGGGCTGCGATCAAAGCAGAACGATACAAATAATGCGATAAGCAAAAGGATGGACTATTTAACATGTCCGTTCCAGGGGCAGGCTGCGGAATGGTATGCGAAACAGGTATACTACTCGTGATAGAGACCACTTGGGAGTTCCGTAATGCGGCATGGCTTGTCTGCTTCCCTGGTTCTTGCATCATTTGTGCGGCAATTGAACTACCGAACAGGCCATCCGAAGAATGGAGTCCTGAAAGTAAAAGAAAATTAAAAAATCGGCAGCCCCTGGTGCGGTTTAAGCCGTGTTTCGGGCGTGCTGTGATGGTGCCCCTCCCCCTGTACCCATGGTATTTCTAGGGCGTAGTTATGTACGCGAAGCACTGGTGTCGCATTTTTGCGAGGGCTGGGGTTGGGGCTGCATTGCTACGCCTGCTCGGAACATGCCAGGTGGTCTTGTTGTAGGTTACTCCGGGCGCGCTTGATGGTGTCCGGACGTTTAATGGCCGGACTGGAGAACTGCCTGGAGAGGCTGCTTTGTACTTCCGCTGCAAGGGCCGCCGTGTGCTCCTCCATTCGGAGGGAGCGTTTGATGTTTCCATTGACCATAATTACTCCTCAAGGGCCTGGCATCTTGAGCTTAAGGTATTCATAGTGCGGTACCACATTGAACTTGGCGAATGCGGTTCGCCCGAGCAGTGCGTGATAGCCACTGCGAAATGGGACTATGTCGAAGATTAACTCCTCGCTTCGGAAATTATCCGGAGATCCGACGATCAGAAATTATCCGGCTTAATCCTCGAGGGATCTATGCCCATTTTCCACACTGTATCCTGGTAAAGCAGGTTCAGGCTGCTGCCGCCGTCCATAAGGACTCTAGTGAGATGAAATCCGTCAATAATTGGGTCTAGAACCAATGCGGCGAATCCGCCATGACGGGTGCTAGTGGGATGGTCCCTTCGATCAAAGGTGATCGGGCAGGAGGACCATGGGTTGAACTTTGGGGCGACTGGCTCTACCGCGTATATGTCCCTTAACGCGCGCTTCCGCTCCCTCTTGGGGATGTGGGTTCGTATATCATGTTCACCGTCCGCACTTGTGGGGGAAAACCCTTCTGTCCACTGTTGTTCGGCGGCCGGGGCTCTTCGTCGTCATCGCTATGCAGCCCCGTGTCTTTATTTTCGGCATTTAACTTGCCTGCCTGCTTGAACACCCAACAATCCCTGTTGGTGTGATTGGCCGGCTTTTCGGGGGTGCCATGTATCTGGCACAAGCGGTCGAGTATTCGGTCCAAACTGGACGGGCCACTAGGATTTCTTTTGAATGGCTTTTTTCGCTGACCAGATTTATAGCCTCTGAATCCGGCATTAACTGCCGTATCCTCAGCATTGTCGCCGTTAATGCGGTGCTTCTTCTTGTGGTGACGTGACCTGCCACTACTGTCCCTCGTATCCGAATTACCAGGGTTCTTGGTCATATTGTTGTTACGAGCAAGCCAACTGTCTTCTCCCGCACAAAAGCGGGTCATGAGTGTCGTGAGTGCTTCCACAGATTTCGGCTTTTCCTGTCCAAGGTGCCGGGCAAGCCACTCATCATAGATATTGTGCTTGAAGGCTGCTAGGGCCTCTACGTCCGGACAGTCGACTATTTGATTTTTCTTTGTTAGGAACCGTGTCCAGAATTGCCTGGCCGATTCCTCTGGCTGCTGAATTACGTGGCTTAGGTCATCGGCGTTGGGTGGTCGCACATAAGTGCCCTGAAAATTGTTGAGGAATGCGGCTTCCAGGTCCTCCCAACAACTGATTGATCCTGCTGGCAAGCTGTTAAGCCAATGCCGAGCTGGTCCTTTAAGCTTGAGTGGGAGGTATTTGATGGCATGGAGATCATCGCCGCGGGCCATGTGGATATGAAGGAGATAATCCTCGATCCATACCGCGGGATCTGTTGTGCCATCATATGATTCGATGTTTACGGGTTTGAAACCCTCGGGGATTTGATGATCCATTACTTCGTCTGTGAAGCATAGTGGGTGTGCGGCGCCTCTGTACTGGGCTATATCACGACGTAGCTCCAATGAGCTTTGTCTACTGTGTTCGGCCCTACCGGATTTGTGTCCGGCGTGACGGCTATCGTCTCGAGTCGTGGGGCGCCCATGCAATCTGTAGATCGATCTTGTTTTCCTTGCCTTGTCCTCCAACATATCTCGTAGGTCTGGCGCATTTTCCCATGCCTTGGTACAGGGTGCGGCTTGAGTGGAGGGCCGAGAGGCCTCTCTGTCGCGGCCATGAGGTGGCCGGTCGGCCGTATCAAGTGCTGGTGATGTAGGTTTAAGTGCTTCCTCCTCTAATCGGGGTAGCAACCTGCGCTTTGGGTAGCTCTTGGAGGGGCGTTCGAGTTTATGCTCTTCGGCCGCAAGGACTTCAGTCCATCTGTCGACTAGCAAATCTTGATCATCTCTAAGCTGTTGCTATTTTTTCTTGAGGCTTCTTGCCGTGGCCATAAGCCTGCGTTGAAAACGCTCTTGCTCGATGGGATCCTCTGGCACGACGAATTCATCGTCGTCGAGGCTTGCCTCGTCTTCGGAGGGAGGCATATAATTATCGTCCTCGACCTCTCTATCTGCCGCTCTCTCCATCCTCCTATGCTGAATCTTGCTGGAGGGGGTTTTCTTCGGCACTCTCCGGAGTATTATTATCTCCCGTGCTGGAATCACCGTATTTGCTTTGGCGGGATTTTGAGCGGCGCCGCTGACGCCGACGCTTAGGCTGTTTCTTGGAGGGGTCATCCTCTGCTGTTCCATCGCCATCTCCTTCTTTTGGGGTGTCCACCATGTATATGTCATATGACGAGGTGGCTTTCCAGGGCCCAATAGGCGCTGGTTCTTCATCGTCTCCTGCATCGGCGTCCATGCCATCGATGTCTTCGGAGTCGAAGTCGAGCATGTCAGTTAAATCGTCTACAATGGCTACAAAGTGGGTGGTGGTTGGGCTTTGAATTTCTTCATCGTCCGTATCCCAACCTTGCTGACCGTAGTACGGCCAGGGCTCTCCTGATAAAGAGAGAGACTTTATTTTCTTCAGAATATCACCGAAAGGCGAGTGCTGAAAGATGTCCGTGGCAGTAAACTCCATGATCGGCGCCCAATCGGATTCGATCGGCAGGGGTGCGGAGGGTTCGGAGTCCGGAGAGGAGTCCGGCTCCTTGGAGTCACGAGTCTCGCGGAGTGCGGGGCTGGTGTTCGGCTCGATCGCCATTGGGATTGCAGCCCCCGAGGCGGCGTCCAACCACCCATCCTCGATCGGCGCAGTTGGCTCCGAATTAAGGGTCGAAGCCGATATGGGTGCGACCTCCAGGGCACTGTTCGGTGGCAGAGCTAGATCATGCTCGTCGTGACAGTGCGGCGCGCTTGGCAGTGGCTCGAATCCGTCGAAGATCAAGTCCCCGCGGATGTCAGCCGTGTAGTTTAAACTTCCAAATCTAACCTGACGGCCAGGGGCATAGCTTTCGATCCGCTCCAGATGGCCATGTGAATTGGCCCGCAGTGCGAAGCCGCCGGAGACGAAGATCTGTTCGGGGAGGAAGGTCTCACCCTGGACTGCATCTCTATTGATGATCGTAGGAGCCATCAAGCCTAACGGCGACGACACAGAGGAACTCTCAATGAAAGCACCAATGTCGGTGTCAAAACCAGCGGATCTCGGGTAGGGGGTCCCGAACTGTGCGTCTAGGCTGGATGGTAATAGGAGGCAAGGGACACGAAGTTTTACCCAGGTTCGGGCCCTCTTGATGGAGGTAAAACCCTACGTCCTGCTTGATTAATATTGATGGTATGGGTAGTACAAGAGTAGATCTACCATGAGATCGGAGAGACTAAACCCTAGAAGCTAGCCTATGGTATGATTGTTGTTCTGTATGTTGTCCTACGGACTAAAACCCTCCTGGTTATATAGACACCGGAGAGGGTTAGGGTCACACAAAGTCGGTTACAATGGTACGAGATCTACATATCCGTATCTCCAAGCTTGCCTTCCACGCCAAGGAAAGTCCCTCCCGGACACGGGACGAAGTATTCAATCTTGTATCTTCATAGTGCAGGAGTCCGGCTGAAGGTATAGTCCGGCCATCCGGACACCCCCTAATCCAGGACTCCCTCAGGCGGTCTTCCTTTTCTTGTCTACCCCAGTCAGTGGGGGAGCCTCTTCTTCCTCTTCCTCGTCTTCGGGGAAGAGTGCGCCGCAGACTCGTCGGATGGTGAGTCCGATGACGCCTGGCGTCAGGAACTCTTTCGAGCTCCCTTGGCCTTCTGGATCTTCTCCGGCACCTTATAAGGGGCCGGAGTCAACATCTTTGCCAGAAGGGCGTATGCAGGGCCTTCGGGCAAGGGAGCCGGACAGTCGATTTGTCCGGCCATCTTCTGCCAGTCCTGTTAACGGCACGGGAGTTTAGATCCCGCATAGAATCAATCTATATAGAAAACAAGTATCCTGTGAAAGGTAAAACAACTTACCGCACTGGCGTGGCGCTTGGTGCTGAATCCGCGATCCTCAATAATTGGGGGAGGGACCGCGGCGCCCTTGAACAACACCCTCCAGGCATCTTCATAAGTCGTGTCGAAGAGCCTGTTCAGAGTTCGGTGCTGCACCGGATTGAACTCCCACAAGGTAAACTCCCGTTGTTGGCACGGGAGTATCCGGCGAACGAGCATAACCTGGACTATGTTGACAAGCTTGAACTTCTTATCCACCATGTTCTGAATACATGATTGGAGTCCGGTCAGCTCTTTTGAATTACCCCAGGACAGGCCCTTCTCTTTCCAGGAGGTGAGCCGCATGGGGATGCCAGATCGGAACTCGGGGGCCGCTACCTATGCGGGGTCGCGCGACTCGGTGATATAGAACCACCCCGATTGCCACCCCTTTATGGTGTCCACGAAGGTGCCCTCGAGCCATGTGATGTTGGGCATCTTGCCCACCATGGAGCCTCCGCACTCCGCCTGACGGCCGCTCACTACCTTTGGCTTGACATTGAAGGTCTTCAGCCATAAGCCGAAGTGGGGCTTGATGCGGAGGAAGGCCTCGCACACGACAATGAACGCCGAGATGTTGAGGATGAAGTTCGGGGCCAGATCGTGGAAATCCAGGCCGTAATAAAACATGAGCCCCCGGATGAAGGGATGGAGAGGGAATCCCAGTGCGCGGAGGAAACGGGTGAGGAATACCACCCTCTCATGGGGCTCGGGGGTGGGTATGAGCTGTCCCTCATCTGGGAGCCGGTGCGCGATATCATCGTGCATGTATCCGGCTCTCCTTAGCTTCTTGACGTCTCCCTCCGTGACGGAGGAGACCATCCACTTGGCTCCCGCTCCGGACATGGTTGAGAAGGTAGAGATGGAAGTGAGGACTTGGGCGCTAGAGCTCGAGTATGCGGGAGCGGATGAGCGGAGGAGGAAGAAGGCGTGGATAGAAAGGTGAATCCTTATCCCTTTATATGGGTGGACAAAATTAAACGTCCCCACTTTCCTAGTAAAACTCGCTTATCCCCCAAGCACCGCAGTTGATGGCGCGGTTGGGTTACCCACACCCGTATTGATGAGAATCCCGTAATAAGGGGACACGATCTCTGCCTTTACAAGACGTGTCGAAAAACTGCCTCGTGTTATGTGCGGGGCTCGTTAAAAGAAGCGGTTTGAATAGTCACCGGACCATGACATGACGACATGCTGTCTAAACAAGCCAGCAAATTAGATCTACGAAAAAACATTATTCTCTCTACGGTGAAATGTGGGACTTATTTTGCAGGGTCGGACACTATCCTCGTATTCAATTTCTTCTGTAATGTATTCGGAGAAGGAACCCGCCTTGCAATGCCGAAGAAAACTGCGTGCCGGACTCGTCGTCATTGAAGCCTGGTTCAGGGGCTACTGATGGAGTCCTGGATTAGGGGGTCTCCGGACAGCCGGACTATCTCCATTAGCCGGACTGTTAGACTATGAAGATACAAGATTGAAGACTTCGTCTCGTGTCCGGATGGGACTCTACTTGGCGTGGAAGGCAAGCTAGGCAATACGTATATGGATATCTCCTCCTTTGTAACCGACCTTGTGTAACCCTAACCCTCTCCGGTGTCTATATAAACCGGAGGGTTTTAGTCCGTAGGACAACAATCACAACATACAATCATACCGTAGGCTAGCTTTTAGGGTTTAGCCTCTCTGATCTCGTGGTAGATCTACTCTTTTAAGACCCATATCTTCAATATTAATCAAGCAGGACGTAGGGTTTTAACTCCATCAAGAGGGCCCGAACCTGGGTAAAATTTCATGTCCCTTGCCTCCTGTTACCATCCGGCCTAGACGCACAGTTCGGGACCCCCTACCCGAGATCCGCCGGTTTTGACACCAACACCCGTGTCAAGGCATACTGGGCAGAGATGGATGCTACCACTATTGCGGCGCAAGGTTCGGCCATAGGCCGAGTAGCTGCCGAGCACTATTTTGAAGAGGTTCTTGAGGGTGCTCGTCTGATAGAGTCCCAGTGCTCGAAGAATATTATGTTTGAGTGACATGTATTCCCATTGTAAACACAATGTTTTTAGTAAGGCTGTGTTTATACTTTTGCTGGAAAGTAATGTGATGCCTCCTGTGCGGCCGTTTATTTATATATGTATATAACCTGAAAGATTGCAGTAGTCGGCTTCAACCCCCACGCATACAATGCGGGGGTGCTCGCAAAAAATGCGTGTTCACACTTAACCCAACGTCTTGGTTCTATTAAGGAGGTGATAGTGCAGCGAACGAGGCAACCGGACTATGATGCTTTAACACTTTCACTTAGCCATAGGAGTTTGACGGTGGGGCTACTATATAGCCCCTGGTGGCTCCGCACTCTCCCGAACTCGGGGTGCGTATATGCCTGGCCAGGAAACGGCCCTTCGTTAAAGCGGAGGAATTCTAACATTCCGATAGGTCATCGAGTGGTTGACCAGTCTCGCGCTATATCATGACAGTCAGTTTTTGGCTTTCTCTACTGAGGTGCTTGTCTGGACGAACCAGGGCACAATCGCAGTAGTTCTCCTGGTGCTGCCTTAGCCGATAGAGCGGAACGTAAGGCACCAAAACGCAGGAGCCGGGAAAACCCAACATTTGACCAAAGACATGATTCGGAGCTGATGCATATAAGGCCAAACTCGCGACGCCGAACACTCCCTAAGGTATTCGGTCTTTATGGTATAAACCAGGCCCAAATAGTGCCCTTTGTGAGAAGCCCCTTGTGTCCAGGTACGTGCGGTATTCTGACGTGGCCACATGCCAAGACGTTAGCATCCTTCTCAATTGTACTGAGAATCCAAGGGATGTATATCAACAAGAGACAGTAAAAAAGGTTTACGCAGGGTCTTAATCTAAAAAGAATCCTTGGGGCGGGTCCCTGCTGCACGTCTGCGCCTGTGTCTCCGTTGTGCCGTATCCTGGACGGGTGTAGCACGATGGTCATCTGTGAAAGAGAGGAACTTAAGTGAAAATTTGTCGTGCAAAAAAGTATTTTTTAAAGAAACCATGTATAATTAAAGAGGAGTAAAAATTGCCACTCGTCTGCGCGCCTTGAGCCCCTTTGTATTTGTGATTGCGGTGTGGCAATCAATCCGGTATGAATTACATATGGCTGAGCCGGACTCGTCTAACCGTGTCTGTGGTCTTGACGACCTATCAAATGCTTAGGTAGTGAGGCCATTTTTAGTGTGCGGCTGCCAAGGCCGTCGCACTCTCTTCGGCTGCCATGTGGACCAGGCATCTTGAGCGTGAGGGAAGCGTAATGCGGTATTGCATTAAAGCGAGCGAAAGCTTCGCGTCCAAGTAGTGCTTGATAGCCACTTTGGAACGGAGCAATGTGGAAGGTTAAATGTTTGCTACAGAAGTTATCGGGGAAGCCGAATATAACCTTTAGTAGCAGGGAGCCCGTGCAGTGAGCCCCTGGGCCTAGCATTACTCCTTTAAAGGTAGTATTGCTACGTCAAATTTTTGTTGCGTCTATCCCCATTTTGCGGATTGTATCCTGGTATATCAGATTTAGACTACTGCCACCGTCCATCAGGACTCGTGTGAAGTGGTATCTGTCAATTATTGGGTCTAGTACCTGGGCAGCCCAGCCTGCACGCCGGATACTTGCTGAGTAATCACGATGGCCGAAAGTGATCGATTGAGACGACCAGTGGCAGGACTCCACGGTGACAGGCCCTTGGGCATATTTTTCTGGGAGTGCCGCTTTGTTTCTCCCCTTAATCACGTATAACACGTTGACTGTTTTGACTTATGGTGGAAACTTCTTTTGTTCCCCAGTGTCTTGCTTGAGAGGCTCATCCTCGTCTTCGCTTGGTGTATCGCCCCCCTTGTGTATGGCGTTGAGCTTGCCTGACTGCTTGAAGACCCAACATTCTCTGTGGGTATGATTAGAGGGTTTACCAGGGGTGCTATGGATCTGACATACTTGGTCCAGAATTTTTTTTAGGCTGGACAGTTCGTCTCTGGCGCCTTTCGAGGGCGGCTTTTGCTGACTTGGCCGAGAGCTTTTGAATCCAGTGTTTACTGCCATGCTCTTCGTGCTGTCTTCTTTATTCCGGCGTTTGTTATTGTTGTTGTGCCATGATTTCCCGTTTCCATCTCTTGTTTCGGATGTATTGGGTTGCTGGTGCTGCATCTGGCTAGCCAGCTATCCTCACCCGCGCAAAAGCGGGTCATGAGGCTTGTTAATGCTGACATTGTTCTCGGCTTTTCTTGGCCGAGGTGTCTGGCGAGCCATTCGTCACGGACGCTATGCTTAAAAGCTGCCAAGGCTTCGGCATCCGGACAGTCGACTATTTGGTTCTTTTTAGTAAGAAACCTGTTCCAAAGCTTTCGGGCTAACTCGCCAGGCTGTTGAGTTATATGACTCAAATCGTCCGCGTCCGGAGGTCGGACATAAGTCCCTTGAAAATTAGCCCGAAAAGCTTCTTCGAGCTCTTCCCAGCTTCCAATGGAGTTTTCGGGGAGGCTTTTAAGCCAGTGCTGAGCTGGCCCTTCCAGTTTGAGGGGTAAGTATTTAATGGCGTGGAGATCGTCTCCTCGCGCCATATGGATGTGCAGGATATAGTCCTCAATCCAAACCCCAGGGTCTGTTGTTCCGTCGTATGCCTCTATATTTACGGGTTTGAATCCCTCTGGAAATTCATGGTCCAGCACCTCATCGGTGAAACATAGGGGGTGCGCGGCGCCCCTGTATCTGGGCATGCCGTGGTGTTCGGATGTTTGGTGTGTTGCATCATGTGCTGGAGCGTGCTTGCGCGGTCCATAGATGGATCTAGTTGCTCTGTCCTTTTGATGCGAGCCCTCGCGTGGGTCGCGTATTGGCTTCTGTGCGGTGTTGCTTGCCGCTCTATGTTGGTCGCGAGGTCGTCTATCCGGCCGGGTGGCCATTTTAATTTTTGGTTGCGGGGGATCTAAGGCCTCCTCATCGAATTCAGGTAGCAACTTCCGCTTCGGGTAGCTCTTGGTGGGGCGATTACCGCCATACTTCGCTGCTATGTTGAGTACTTTACTCCATATGATTTGGAGTGTGTCTTGTGCAGCCTTGAGACTTTGCTTCTGCTTTTTTAGACTCCTCGCAGTGGCAACAAGCCTTTGATGGGCATTTTGTTGTTCCGGGTGTCTGTCCGGTGTTATGTCCTCTGGACTATTATCTTTGACAGAATCGGTTTGTTCGGTTTGATTCTCCGTGTTGCCGTGGTCCGGCAGTGGTTCACCCTGCTCTAACGCTGGGTCTATATGATCGTTTTTCTGTCGAGCTGGGATTTGGGGCGGCGCTTACGCCACCGCTTTGACTGCTTCTCGAGGGGACAACCCTTTGGTGCGTCCTTCCGTTCCTCGTCGTCGTTTTCCTTTGGTGTGTCCACCATGTATACGTCGTGTGGTGAAGTGGTTGTCCAGTGCCCTATGGGTAGTGGTTCCTCTTCGTCTCTTGCATCATCGTCCATACCGTCGATGTCTTCGGAGTCGAAGTCGAGCATGTCGGTTAAGTCATCGACAGTGGCTATTAGGTGGGTGGTGGGTGGGCGGTGAATTTCTTCATCATCCGCATCCCAGTCCTGCCGGACATAGTTCAGTCCGGATCCTTCTGACAAGGAGAGAGACCTTAATGAGTTCAGTATGTCGCCAAAGGGCGAGTGCTGAAAAATATCCGCGGAGGTAAACTCCATGACCGGCGCCCAATCGGATTTGATAGGCGGTTCGGAGTCCGTGGCCGGAGAAGGATCCAACAGTTTAACAACACGCCTCTCGTGCAAGGTAAGGTCAATGTTTGGCTCAATCGCCGCTGAGGGTAAGGCCTCCGTGGCGGGGTCCATCCACCCGTCCGCAGAAGGCGCAACTGGCTCCGAATTGAGGGTCGGAGCCGCTGCCGGTGCGATCTCCTGAACACTGTCCGATGGTAGAGCTAAATCGTACTCATCGTGACTGCATGACGCACAAGGCAGAGGCTCGAATCCGTCGAAGATCAAGTCTCCGCGGACATCGGCCGTGTAGTTTAAGCTTCCAAACCTGACCTGGTGGCCAGGGGCGTAAATTTCGATCTGCTCCAAGTGGCCAAGCGAATTGGACCGCAGTGCAAAGTCGCCGAACACAAAGATCTGTCTGGGGAGAAAAGTCTCACCCTGGCCTGCATCGTTATCGATTATAGTAGGAGCCATCAAGCCTAACAGCGACGACACAGAGGAACTCTCAATGAAAGCACCAATGTCAGTGTCAAAACCGGTGGATCTCGGGTAGGGGGTCTCAAACTGTGCGTCTAGGCCGGATGGTAACAGGAGGCATGGGACACAATGTTTTACCCAGGTTCGGGCCCTCTTGATGGAGGTAAAACCCTACGTCCTGCTTGATTAATATTGATGATATGGGTAGTACAAGAGTAGATCTACCACAAGATCAGAGAGGCTAAACCCTAAAAGCTAGCCTATGGTATGATTGTCTGTTGTAGTTGTTGTGTCCTACGGACTAAAACCCTCCAGTTTATATAGACACCAAAGAGGTTAGGGTTACACAAGGTCGGTTACAAAGGAGGAGATACACATATCCGTATTGCCTAGCTTGCCTTCTACGCCAAGTAGGGTCCCATCCGAACACGAGACGAAGTCTTCAATCTTGTATCTTCATAGTCTAACAGTCCGGCCAATGGATACAGTCCGGCTGTCCGGAGACCCCCCAATCCAGGACTCCCACAGTTCCCAACACTTTCCATGCTTAGCTATATCATAGATGGTTCCAAAACAGAAAATAAAGTTTATTCCTTTTTCAACCATACTTTCACTTTCCATGGCTAGCCGTATCCACGGTTGCCCTCCATACCAACACTTTCCAAGGAATTTATTATTTGACAACATGAAGTAAATTCATTTTTCATTTCAGGACTGGGCATCCCTAATACCTTTGCCTTACTCTCGTGCAATGACAAGTGAATAAACAGTCATCTTGAGAATAACACATCTAGCATGGAAAATATTAGCCACCTCTCACCGCTCCGCGAGCGAAATGAACACACAAAAGAGAAGTTTATTTTGAAAATTAGAGATAGCACATACAAATTTGCTTAGAACGACAAAATAATACCGCATATAGGTAGATATAGTGGACTCATGTAGCAAAACTGGGTTAAATGTTTTTGGATGCACAAGTAGAGATCATACTTAGTGCAAAATGAAGGCTAGCAAAAGATTGAGAAGCGACCAACCAAGAAATGGATAATATCATAAGCGAGCATTAAGCATAATTAACACCAAATAATGCACCACAAGTAGGATATAATTTCATTGTATAATTATTGACTTTTGTGCTTGCATAGGGAATCACGAACCTTAACATCAATGTTCTTACTAAAGCATAATTACTCATCAACATAACTCACATATCACATCATCATATCTCAAAACTATTACTAAGAATCAAGTTTATTTTGTCTAATGATCTTCATGAAAGTTTTTATTATATCCTTCTTGGATATCTATCACTTTGGGACTAATTTTTATGTGTTGCTTTTGACAAGCTCAAACAAATATAAGTGGAGATCATGACCATAATATTTCTTTCTTTCTCTCAAATTAACTTAAGTGAAGCAAGAGAGAATTTCTTGAAAATTTTACTGACTCTCAAATAAATCTAAGTGAAGCAAGAGAGCATTTCTTCAAAAATACTAAAGCACACCATGCTCAAAAAGATATAAGTGAAGCACTAGAGCAAGTCCATAGATCATAAAAAATTTAAGTGAAGCATAGAGACAATTCTAACAAGTCATGGCATAATTTTAGGTATCTCAAATAGGTGTGTCCAGCAAGGAAACAATACTTATAACACAAAATAAAACAAGCAAATACTCATATCATACAAGACGCTCCAAGAAAAACACATAGTATGTGACGAATAAAAGCATAGCTTCGAGTAAAATACCGATGGTCGTTAGAAGAAAGAGGGGATGCCACTCGAGGGCATCCCCAACCTTAGTTGCTTGCTATCTTTTGGATAATAGCGGGGGATGCCGGGGAATCCCCAAGCTTAGGCTCTTCTTACTTCTTATTCCTTCATACACCGTAAGATAACCCAAAACTTGAAAACTCTAATCACACAAAACTCAACAAAACCTTCGTGAGATCCGTTAGTAAAAGAAAGCAAATCACTACTATAAGTGCTGTATAAAACCAATTCATATTTTGTTTTTGCATTATATCTACTGTATTCCAACTTTTGTATGGCAAAAAATCATCAAAGAAAACCATAGAGCCATCAAAATAAGCACCCAACGCAAAGAAAACAGAATATGTCAAAACAGAACAGTCTGTAGAAATCGGACTATTTCGAATACTTCTCTAACTCCAAAAATTCTAAAAAATTAGGAAGACATAAGAAATTTGTATATTTATCAACTGCAAAAGGAATGGGTATTTTATCTCTCTCTGGTAAAAAAATGAGAATTATTTTTGCGAGCGTAAAAGTTTCTGTTTTTTCAGCAAGATCAAACAACTATCACCCAAGAAGATCCTAAAGGCTTTACTTGGCACAAACACTAATTAAAACATAACACAATCATAACAGTAGCATAATCTTGCCAACACTCAAAACCAGGAAGCAAAAAGCAAAAATAATTTTTATTCATTGGGTTTCCTCCGAACAAGCGCTATAGTTTTACGCCCTTAGCTAGGCATATAGAAAGGTTCTAAGTTTTGTCATCTTTGGTTCGAGATCCATAAGATAATCTCATGACTGATACATAAGGTGGCCTAATTCTTGTTTTAGGGAAGTGTTCCATACCCTTCCTCAAAGGAAATTGGAACTTAATATTGCCTTCTTTCATATTAATCACGGCACCGATAATGCGTAAAAACGGTCTACCAAGAATAATTGGACAAGACGGTTTGCAATCAATACCAAGAACAATAAAATCTATGTGCACATAATTCTTTCCATATGCTTTTTAATAATAGAATCTGCCAAGTGCAAATTTAAAGAACATGATTCAATATCGGTAAGACCAATCACATCACATAAAGATTTTGGAATAGTCGAAACACTAGCACCCAAGTCACCCAAAGCAAAGCACTCATAATTTTTAATCTTGACTTTGATAGTAGGTCCCCACTCATCATGCAATTTTCTAGGAATTGAAACTTCTAATTCCAACTTTTCTTCTAAAGCTTTCATCATAGCATCAACAATATGTTTAGTAAAAGCTTTATTTTGTTCATAAGAATGGGGTGAATTTATCATGGATTGCAACAAAGAAATACAATAAATCAAACAGAAACTATCATAATTGAAGTCTTTGTAATCCAAAAGAGTGGGCACATCACTAGCTAAAGTTTTGACCTCTTCAAACCCACTTTTATCAATTTTCTCAACAAGATTTTCACCCTCCGAAATATCGGGACACCTTCTAGCTAAAGTTGACTCTTCTCCAGTCCCTTTTTCATCAATCTTAATATTACTAAACAAGGAATCAATAGAAGAATCACCAATCATTTTAAGATCTTCATCACTTTTGCGAAACTAATCACGAGAAAACGCTTTTTCTAAAAATTCTCTTTTAGCTCTAAGCATAGCCGTTCTTTCCTTATTTTCATCCATAGAAACATAGGGAGATTTAATTGATTCTTCTACCTTAGGCACAAAAATTTTCATCTTGAGACTTTCCACATCATGAGAAATTTTATCAACACTTCTAGACAAATCATCAATCTTATTCAACTTTTCTTCTATGGTAGCGTTGAAAACTTTTTGCGTGTTAATAATTTCTTTATTATTATTTTCAAGATTAGAGGTGTTCCTATTATTATTATAAGATCGATTTCCATAGGAATTAACATAATTATTAGAGGAATTACTAGGGAGAGGCCTAGGATTAAAATTACATATATAAGAATTTTTGTTGAAATTATTTCGAGAGATAAAATTCACATCTACGACATCACTATTTTTCTCTATCAAAGTAGACAAAGGCATATCATTAAAATCAATAGGAGCACTTTGATACATCTCCAACGTATCTACTTTTTCTCACGCTTTTCCTCTTGTTTTGGACTCTAATTTGCATGATTTGAATGCAACTAACCCCGGACTAACGCTATCTTCAGCAGAACTACCATGGTGTCGTTTTTGTGCAGAAATAAAAGTTCTCGGAATGGAACAAAACTTTTTGAGGAATTTTTATACAATATATAAGGATTGCTAGAGACAAGACCTACCGGAGAGGGGCCCCTGGGTGGGCACGACCCACCAGGGCGCGCCTGCTCTCCTGGCGCGCCCAGGTGGGTTGTACCCACCTGGTGGCGCCGCTGACGACCCCCTGATACTATAAAATCACATATTTCTAGAAAAAATCAGGGAGAAAGAATTATTGCGATCCACGAGACGGAGCCACCACCAAGGACTGTTCTTCCTCGAGAGGGCAGATCTGGAGTCCGTTTGGGGCTCCGGAGAGGGGGATCTTCGATCTTCGTCATCACCAACCCTTCTCCATCGCCAATTCCATGATGCGCCCACCGGGAGTGAGTAATTCCTCCGTAGGATCGTTGGTCAGTGAGGACTTGGATGAGATTCATCTTGTAATCGAGTTAGTTTTGTTAGGGCCTGATCCCTAGTATCCACTATGTTCTTAGATTGATGTTGCTATGAACTTTCCATGCTTAATGCTTGTCACTTTGGGCCTGGGTGCCAAGATTTTAGATCTGAACCGTTTATGAATTCATCACTATATCCATGTTTTAGATCCGATCTTGCAAGTTATAGTCACCTACTACGGTTATGATCCGACAACCCCGGAGTGACAATAACCGGGCCCACTCCCGGTGATTGTAAGTGCATCTAGTGCCACCCCTAGTTGGTTTTGGAGTATTGACGACAAACCTAGTTGAGGGACTAATGTGTTTGTGAGAATTGCAGGATAACACAGGTAGAAGTCCCTCAATTATTCGGTTTTCCTACCAGAGATGACCCCTAAAAATGTATGAAGATATTGATGTCAAAGGTGGTATGTGAAGATACTCACATTGAAGACTATGACAAGAGAAGACATCGCATGAAGCCTATGGAGCTCGAAGACTTAGATCTTTTGTAGTTCTGTTTCTTCTTTGTTAAGTCATAGGAACCACCGTACTGTTAAGTGGGGTCCAAGTGAACCAGTCAGAATGACTGAAGTGATGCTTAACCAAAACCTATGTCTTCGAGTGAAGACTATGAGAGCGAAACTTGTCCAGAGTCGGACAAGTCAGCTTTGCTTGTAGCCCAAGTAAAGCTGCCGCGTGAGTTTGAAATCTGACCATTGGAACACGTGTCAGTTCCTTAGTGACCCAGGGTCATTTCGGGCAAATCGGGTCAGGTTGCCTAGTGGCTATAAATAGCCCACCCCCTACAACCATAAACGGTTGGCTGCTCGGAGTTAGTGTATGGCTTTTGTCGTTTGAGAGCAACCCACCTCGAAGCCTTTGAGAGAGAATTCGTTGCAAGGATAAAGCCCTAACCACCCAGAGCCAAAGAGAGTTAGGCATCACTTAAGTCTTCTTGTCTGTGTGATCTGAAGACTTATTACACTTGAGGACTGTGAATCCTCCAGCCGGTTAGGCGTCGCGTTCTGAGCATCCAAGAGACATTGTGGATTGCCGGTGAACGAAGTCTGTGAAGGTTTGGGAGTCTACCTTGAAGACTTACCAGAGTGATTGGGCGAGGTCTGTGTGACCTTAGCTCAAGGGGAATACGGTGAGGACTGGGTGTCCTGAGCTGCGTGTTCAGGACTGGGTGTCCGGGACTGTGTGTCCTTAGGTTTAAATACCTAGCCGCCCTAACTAGACGTACAGTTGTCACAGCAACTGGAACTGGTCCAACAAATCATTGTCTTCAACGAGTCACTGGTTTCATCCTTCCCTTCCATTTACTTACTGTTGGTCCTTGTGAAGTCATTGTATGATTGCACTATCTTTTGTCTTCACTGAGTGACTGCTTGTTCTGTTTGGCTTCATAATATCTTCCTACCTGATCCTTACTACATTGCTACTATTAGTCATTGTGCTTTCACTCCATTGAAAACTTGACTATGGTTTGCTTAGTGTAGTCTACCTTCCGCTGCATGGTAATAGGTTTATTTCTATCGTTTGTCTTCATAACTTCCACGTTTTGAAGACTTTCATAAAAATCGCCTATTCACCCCCCTCTAGTCGATATAACGCACTTTAAATTGGTATCAGAGCAAGGTACTCCCTTGTTCTGTGTGATTCGGTTTAACCACCTGGAGTTTTAGCTATGTCGACTGCAGGGATAATTAAAGTCTCTGCTCCGTGCCCCGTCTTTGATGGAACTGAATATCCCTACTGGAAGAATAAGATGCGCATGCATCTTGAAGCCATTGACGTCGACCTATGGTATGTCGTCAAGAACGGCGTTCCCAAGGCTGGAGAAGGCGTCACTGCTGCTGACGTCAAGAAGTTCATTCAACTGGACTCTACTGCCAAGAATATCATCTGTGGTCATTTGACCAAAGGACAGTATGACCGCGTGAGTGCTTTGGAAACATCTAAGCTAGTCTGGGACTGGCTCTCCAAAGTCAATGAAGGCGTCTCAACCCAGAGAGATCAGAGAATCAGTGTCCTTCGCAACCTCTTCAACCGCTTCAAGAGAAATGACAATGAGAATGTCCAGCTCATGTTTGATCGACTCACTGACATCACAAATGAGCTTCAAGCCGTTGGCGCTACTGAGATCACCAAGCATGAAGTCGTCAAGACACTACTGAGATCACTTGACAGTTCGTTTGACACCCTAGCCCTGATGATTCAAGAACGTCCTGATTTCAAGACACTCGATCCGTCTGACATACTTGAGAGGCTCAACACACATGAGTTTCAGCTTTCCGAGAAAAGAGATATCTACGGTCCAAACTATGGGGGAACTCGTGCCTTGAAGGCAAAAGCTGTCTCCTCATCTGAAGAAGAATCTGACAGCAGTTCTGATGATCCTGAAGACATTGGAAGGGAACTTGCTATGCTTGTGAAGAAGTTCCAAAAATTCACCAAGAAGAAAGGCTTCAGAAAGTCTTCCCGATCAAGCTCAAGGAATGATGAAGCTTCTGCTCATGACTACAAGAAGAAAACATGTCACAAGTGCAAGAAACCTGGCCACTTCATCTCTGAGTGTCCGCAGTGGGACAATGAGAACAAAAAGAAGAAGAGAAAGGAATATGACTCTGACGACAAGAAGAAGAAATACTCAAAGTCTTCTTCCAAGTCTTCCTCAAAGTCTTCATCACACAAGAAGAGCTCATCTGGCAAGGCACGTGCGTTTGTTGGCAAGGAAATGGATTCAGAGGAGGAGTCCGCTTCTGAGGAGGCGGAGGTGGAGTCTGAGGAGGAGTCCGATTCTGGCGTCGCAAGTCTGGCTACAACATACATTGCCAAGTCCATCTTCAACACTGAAGACAATGACTTCATCACTGACACCGATGCAAATGACAAGGACTACTCCGCTCCTACCTACTGCTTCATGGCACGCGGTGCTAAGGTAAACACACGCACTACTCACTATCAAACATCTAGTGACGATGACTCTGATTGTGGTTCAAAACCCAGCTACAAAACACTTGCTAAAATTGCAACTGAACAACAGAAAGCCATGGAACATATTCAAAAACTGTTAGACAAAAGCGATGATCTGTTAGGCGCTGAAATGACTCGATCTGAGTCCTTAATTCAAGACATAAAAAATCTTCACGTTAAGTATGAGGAACTTGAAAGTCATCATGAAACGCTCTCAACAACTCATGAAAAGCTTTCCTATGATTATCTCCAAAGGAAGCAAGATCTTGAGAAATTGAGAGTGGCTCATGAAGATCTTCAAAAGGAAAATGAGTGACTTCGCGCCAAACAGATCAGTTCTGCTCAGGAAGGATTTGAACCACCATGTCTTAAATACATTGAGTGTGATAATACTACTTCTGTTGCTGAATGTTCTACTGCTGCTACTGTTGCAATATCTTCAACTATTGATGTGGAAACTAACCCCTCTGCTAAGGATACCACTGCTATTGCTGATGAGAATGCTAGGTTGAAGACATTGCTTCAAATAGGGATGTACAAAAGTCTTAAAGGGCATCAGACACTATGTGATGTCCTCAAAAAGCAGATCTTGAACCGAAACCCGAGGAAAGAGGGTGTTGGGTTCGTAAGGAAAATGAATGCTGATGGCTCTTACTGGAAACCTGAGCAGTACCCCAAAACCACATGGGTTGCTGCAAAGGAATCTTCAGCAGATCCATCCACTCTATCTGGCTTCACTTGTGCAAACCCCATTGTCATTGATGAATCCTTTGATGCAAACTATAAACTGTTTAAGAATTAGAATGGTGAAGTGTTTGCCAGGTACATTGGTACTAACTGCAGGAATGGACCGCCTATGAAGAAGATCTGGGTTCCGAAGAAGTGTCTGGAGAATCTTCCTGTGAATGTCATCATGACACCACACGTGAAGAAGACAAACCCCAGACCACAGGCTTCATACGGTCCAAAGGCTTCATACAGACAGAGGACTCACCTGAGTCGCACTAACGCAAATGTTTTGCAGGGAAACCATACTCAGGCCTATGAATATGAGCACGGTTCATCAAACCGCCATGTTCATAAGACCAAGAACTATTCTACTTATTCTTATGAGTATTATTGTCCGCCTGCAAGACTGCTTGCCAAGGCTCCAAAGCCAAAGTTCTCAGATGCTGCACTTAGACTTATTGCTTCTAAGTCACCCTTGAAGATGTGGGTAGCTAAGAAAGCTTAACTCTCTTTTGCAGGGAAAGGTCTCTAGTAGAAAACCAAAATCGTCTGATGCTATTGCTGGGGACCTTAAACATCTTGTAGGGCGCAAGATCAAATGCCCGAATGGTCTTACTATGTACTTCGTTCCTGAATCGCTTGCTACTCTCCCTATTAGTCCTAATCTGGATCTAAGCTTTCATAACCCACTGGTTCGTCAAATGTTTTTGCTTCACAATTCTCTTCGTGAAGCCTATCCCCCTAACTGCACTGTAGGGTACGACACCAACGTCTTCAGAATGGATTATTGATAGTGGGTGTACCAATCACATGACTGGCAAAAGAAGCCTTCTTATGGACTCAACCCTATGTCCATCCGACAAGAGTCACATCACATTTGCTGACACTGGTAAAAGTAAGGTACTGGGTCTAGGTAGAGTTGCAATCTCAAAGGATCAACACATGGATAAAGTCATGCTTGTTGAATCCCTTGGCTTCAACTTAATGTCTGTCTCAATGCTTTGCGATTTGAACATGATCGTAATGTTTGGAAAATATCACTGCCTTGTTCTAATGGAATCTGACAAGTCTCTAGTGTTTGAAGGGTATCAGAAAGATGATTTTTACGTGGTAGATTTCTCAGTAGGACCACAGCTTGCCATATGTCTTCTAGCAAAAGCTTCAGAATGCTGGCTCTGGCATCGGAGGCTAGGGCATGCTGGCATGAGGAACCTCCACACCCTTGTAAAGAAGAAGCATGTCATAGGTATCGAGGGCATCAAGTTCAAGAAAGATCACTTATGCGGTGCCTGTGAAGCAGGAAAGATGACGAGGGCCAAACATCCCTCGAAGACAATCATGACAACCACTCGACCCTTCGAACTGCTCCACATGGATCTTTTTGGTCCCACTCATTACTCAACTCTTACTACTACTGCTTGTCTCTATGGCTTTCTCATTGTTGATGATTACTCTAGATATACTTGGGTGCACATAATCCTCTACAAGACTGAAGTGCAGGATGTCTTCAGACGCTTCGCCAATCGAGCAATGAACAACTATGGCGCCAAGATAAAGCACATCAGAAGTGACAATGGCACTGAATTCAAGAACACTGGCCTTGATACATATCTTGATACTTTGGGCATCACACATGAATTCTCAGCTCCGTACACGCCACAGCAGAATGGCGTCGTCGAACACAAGAACAGAACACTCATTGAGATGGCCAGAACAATGCTAGATGAATACAAGACTCCAAGAAAATTCTGGCCTGAAGCCTTTGATACTGCATGCCATACAATCAATCATGTTTATCTTCACAAGCTTCTGAACAAGACATCTTATGAGCTCCTTACTGGCAAGAAGCCAAATGTCAGTTAATTCAGAGTATTTGGCGCCAGGTGCTAGATCAAGGATCCACATCACACTTCAAAATTTGCACCAAAAGCACATGAGGGTTTTATGCTTGGATATGGAAAGGATTCGCACTCCTACAGAGTCTTCAATCTCTTTCATTATAAAGTGGTTGAAACAGTGGATGTGCGGTTTGATGAGACTAACGGTTCACAAAGAGAGCACCTCCCAAATGTGCTAGATGAAGTTCCATCCAGCGAATCAATCAAGCTTATGGGAACTGGAGAAATCATACCCTCTGAAGCTCAACCTGAAGAGGAACTTATCATCTCTGCGCCTGATCAACCTGAAGACAATCCCACTAATAATGACAATGATCAGCAAGAGCAAAACCTTCGCCCTGTACATCCTTGTGTTGCCAATGAAGTGCAGATTGAGAGAATAATTGATAGCATCAATGCCCCTGGTCCGCTCACTCATTCAAGGGCAACTCAGCTAGCAAATTTCTGTGGGCACTTCGCATTCATCTCAATAACAAAACCCAAGAAAGTTGAAGAAGCCTTCATGGAACCTGAATGGATTCAAGCTATGCAAGAAGAGCTTCAACAGTTTGAGCTGAATAATTTATGGAACCGGTTAAGCGTCCTGATCCTCGGAAGCACAACATAATAGGCACCAAATGGATATACCGCAACAAGCAAGATGAGCATGGTCAAGTTGTCAGAAACAAAGCTCGTCTCGTTGCTCAAGGATATACTCAAGTGGAAGGCATTGACTTCGATGAAACATTTGCTCCTGTGGCCAGACTGGAAGCCATACACATACTGCTAGCCTATGCAAATCATGATAACATACTTCTATATCAAATGGATGTGAAGAGCGCCTTTCTCAATGGCAAGATTGAAGAAGAAGTGTATGTTGCACAACCGCCTGGCTTTGAAGATCCAAAACATCCTGACATGGTATACAAGCTCAACAAGGCGCTGTATGGCCTCAAACAAGCCCCTTGGGCTTGGTATGACACACTCAAATACTTCCTGAAGAGCAAAGGCTTCACACCTGGTTCCCCCGACCCCACTCTCTTCACGAAGACATATGATGGTGAACTGTTTGTGTGCCAAATATATGTGGATGACATCATCTTCGGCTGCACCAATCAGAAGTACAGTGAAGAATTTGGATATATGATGCAAGAGCAATATCAGATGTCCATGATGGGAGAGTTGAAGTTCTTCCTCGGTCTTCAAATACGATAGCAACGCAACGGCATCTTCATATCTCAAGAGAAGTATCTCAAAGATTGCCTGAAGAAGTTCGGTATGCAAGACTGCAAAGGCTTCGCGACGCCAATGCCAGCCAAACATCATCTGGGTCCCGACGACAATGGTAAAGAGTTCGATCAAAAGGTATACCGCTCCATGATTGGTTCTTTACTTTATCTATGTGCATCTAGGCCAGATATTATGCTTAGTGTTTGCATGTGTGCTCGATTCCAAGCGGCACCAAAGGAGTCGCATCACTTAGCTTTGAAGTGAATTCTTCGATATTTGGCTCACACCCCAACTCTAGGATTATGGTATCCAAAGGGCTCAGAGTTTGATTTGGTTGGATTCTCGGATGCTGATTATGCTAGTGACAAAGTGGATCGCAAGTCTACATCAGGCACATGTCACTTTCTGGGACGATCACTTGTATGTTGGTCTTCAAAGAAGCAGAACTGTGTATCTCTCTCCACTGCTGAATCTGAATACATTGCTGCTGGATCTTGCTGCGCTCAGCTTCTGTGGATGAAGCAAACACTCAAGGACAATGGCATTCATCTGAAGCAAGTGCCACTCTACTGCGACAACGAAAGCGCCATCAAGATTGCCAACAACCCAGTTCAGCACTCGAAGACAAAGCACATTGAAATTCATCATCACTTTCTCAGAGATCATGTTGTGAAGGAAGATATTGATATCATACACGTCAACACTGAAGAGAAATTGGCAGATATCTTCACCAAGCCCTTAGATGAGAAGAGATTTTGCAAGTTACGGTGTGAGCTAAATATCCTGGAATCCTCAAATGTCCTGTGATCAGGCACACATCCTAACACTTATGCATATTGATGACTTAGATGTGCAACACACGAAGTAAAGTATATCTTCAATCAATGAAGACATACATTCTAAGTGTGAATACATTAATGTGGAATTTGACTTCGGAACGCCACGGTAATTGTGCGCCGTGTCTGGGTCTAATACTTCCTATACGGTGGGTAACGCCACCACCAAAGGTTCTGTTCGAAGTGTTTCACTCATGGCGTTACATTTGCTATGTCTTCACATTTGGTTTGGCTTAAATTTCAACATGTCTTCATGATTATCTTCTCTATGTTGAATATGTATATACTAGCGTTCTGTCCTCTACAGCATTCACTTATAGCTATGTCTTCATGTTGAGTCTTTTGAACTAAGTGAATGTGATCGGACCCTAACCTCTCTATGCTCTCTATCTCAAACTCCATCTCTCCAAGTCATATGCATTCTATTGAAACTGTCGAATGTCTTCTTTGCGTCCTTGTCAGCAGAAGATACAGAGACAAACATTAAGTCCGTTTTCAATGCTCATTCCTTCACCAGAAACCCGGAGAAGTGGGAACAACCACCCGACAATCCAGGCGTGCGTGGGACGTGGAACAACCTCCAACATGCTGCATGATGGCCACGTGTTCCTCAGATGTGAATCGCCTGGGGCACCTATGTAATAACACTGAGCCGCCCCTGTCCCTATAAATACACGCCTCACCGCAGTCATTATCTCTTCTTCCACACTCGCACGAACCCTAGCGCCACCGCTAACTCTTGACGACGCCGGCGACGAAGCGCTTCGCTGCCGCAACCTCTCCGACGCCGTCTTCACGCCGACCGCGGACATCGTCTTCTCCGTCGTCGCCGTAGGTGTCCTCCGTCGCCAAGTTAGGGCACGGACGATCGAACTGCTCGGCCTCCTCTTCCACTCCGTCTAGCAGTTCTTCATGTGGTAAATAAAACTTCCTTTTTACAGCCCCCTTGATCCTATAGCTTCGTCACTTTCTACGACAAGCAGTTTCTGTTCACACAAGTTGGATCTCTTACATACTGCATCTCATAATATGCCTAGTATATTCACTTGTATTTCACAAAGTATTTAGATTCCTCACTTGTACTGATCCATGGATTCATACAAATCTGGAACCAACTCCTTATCTATGAGTGAATGTCTTCGCACAATGAGGTCAATGTCTTCTAAACTGATTTATCTTCGAAATCTTCTGAGAATGCATATGACCTCTTCCCCTTCCCTCGCACCGTAATGCTGTCACAGGTACATGTCCGTGGGAGAATCCCTTGGTTCTCATAGTCTGGATTCATTTGCAGAATACTTACAGCATCACATAAATTCTCCCGAAGCCAGTTCCTGTTTGTCCAGCAAGCGAAAACCTTTGAAGCCTTTGAACGTATTGAAGCCTTTCAGTTTAAAGTTCATGGCTTCAGAGAAATTAGCAAGGAAGGGTGGCAGAAAGCGTCGAGGAGAAACATCAAGAGATCTGCCCGATGACCTCTTAGAGCTGTACAAGACAGATCCTGAAGAGGATTACAATCAGCGCAAGACACGAATCCAATGGATTCGACACTATTGGGCAGAACAGTGGTTCAAGTACAGATTTATGACAAAGGAATATGCTGAAAAGAATGCCATCAAGCGACCATGGGGAGACATCCTCTACAAAAATCTTCAACCCAGGACCAGAGATGAAGCCATTGAACAAGGCTTCTATCCCTGCATGGTCTGTGGACCACAGCCTGAGGATGCTGACCCATCGTCACTGCTATGGCGTCGTGATGACAATCTGTTTAAGCGAAACTTCTAGTTTGCCCAGAACTCAGCGAAGCAGAACAAGAAGTCTTTAGGACTAGACTTCAACCCTGGTCCCTCTGCTCCCCGTGCTGATGGTATTCGTGAAGCTGAACCCAATCTTCTTGGGCCCTTCTACAACTTGGAAGGTCTCATCACTCATCGTGGTTCAAGGGACAGCCGTGAATGAGCCTGTAGATGACGCTGAATCAGATGAAGCGCCTGCAGTGCCGAAGCCAAAGAAGTTGAAGCAGCCTAAAGCTTCAAAGCCTGCCTCTGCACCAAAAATCTCACGAGCGAAGCCATTGGCAACTGCACCTCCTGAAGACAGTGTGCAGTCTGAAGAATTGTCAAGCATCTCCAAGCCCCAGAAGGTCAAGATGGCTCTGCCACACACCGGCCAAGAGCTGACAGCTGCTGCCATTCTGCGCAACGATGCCATTGATCTGTCCAGTGATGAAGATCTTGCAGATGACGCTCTTGAGCAACTCATCAAGAGCAAAGAAGAAGCAGAAATCTTCAATGATCTGCCTCTCTTTGATGTGTCAATCATCCACAACTTCATTGATGAATGGTTTGACACGTCCAACATCAGCTTCGAAGATCTGCAACTACCCATTGGCCTTAGTGTCGCCTTCCATGGCGCCATTGCTTCAGAGCTAGCTCTCACTTAGCGCATCGTCGAACTGAAGCAAAAGATTGACTATGAAAAGGCTTAGTTCAAGAAGCATATGGCCAAGCTCAGCGTGCAAGAGGTGAAAAACTTCAAGATTATGCTGCACGAGCTCAAAGAAGCCTTTCTCAAGAAACGCGCAGAAGCTTAGGGTTCTCGGGAGCGCATGAAGAGCCTGGCTGACAAGTGTGTGCAAGGCTACAACGAGGCTGAGAAGCACAAGGCCCTTGGGCGTCCGGGCATTGATCCCAGGATGGCTGCTAAGTAGAAGAAGAAGCCCATTGTGGCCGAACCCAATGCACCAAGGCAGGAAGTAGATCCCATTGTCTTCCCAACTAGCATGACTGGCTCGAAGCCAAAGGCCTGGTCAACCGCTTCAGAGCTGAAGAAGACGAGGACTGCTGAGGCTGAAGCTAGGAAGAGGAAACATCATGAAGCCTCTGCTACTGCCCCCTCCAAGAAGAAGAGGAAGACCAAGAAGGAACGGGCTGCTCCCACAGAGCCCTTGATTGTTGAACCCATCTCCATGGTTCACCCTGACGCTGAACCGCAAGAACGTCAACTAACTGTCCATGAGCCTGCTTTCACAAAGGCTCATGAAGCTGAAGACTTTCCAGTAGCTGATCCCGTCGCTGCTGAAGACATTGGTCACCATGACCATGTTGAAGATGATGCAGTCCTTCCTCAGCTCGAGCACCAACAGGTATCATCGCCTGTGATAACGCACAGCGAACTCATCAGCAATGGTCGTCCTCTGATGCCAATTTCTCAGGATGCTTCATGGGCTGATCGCCCACAAGAGGAAGAAGACTTTGAGGCCCAGCCAACTCCAACTCCACAGGCGTCGCCAGCGTTGCGCAGGCTTCGCAAAGGACCAAGGCCTCCAGTCTCTGAGTCTGAAGCTAAAGCTGCGGAAGACATTCCGGCTGCATCAGCCGATGAAGAAGAGGCCCCACAAGCTGCTACTCCCCTGTCCCACCAAGAAGCTATTCTCGAGGAGAACGTGACTGCGACCGACCCTCCAGCTCGTCAAGTGGAGGTTGAAAATCTTGAGGCTGCCACTACCAACACCAATGAAGCCACTGACGCTGTCATGGCTGAAGCTAATGTGGAGCCTTCACCAACCCAAGCACCAGAAGTCAGCGAAGCCACTGATCCCACTGCTTCTGTTCCTGCGCCTACTGCCGGTCCTCAGTTCGACTATCATGTTGAGCACAGGCCTCAGGTACAGAAGCCAATCCCAAGATTGCCCGGGTTTCCAGGTCCTGCATCAGCACTTGGATCCTTAAAAGTCAATGGCTTCAGAGCAGACAACACATTCTTCAATAGCTCCAGGAACCCCTACTCAAGGGAAAGAATATCATCTGATCGGTTCTGGAGCTATCCGCAGCGAAGCTATTACTCCTGCATTCTATACAATCAAGGTCGCATCTTCCCACACAAGCGTCTTAACATTGAAGCAATAGCTGGTCTGCCCTGTCTGGAAGAAGCTCTGGATTGCTTCAAAGAGGTTGGATTGCTGCCGTTCGTCACCGATCAAGAGCATTGGAATGAAGAGTTGCTGCTCCAATTCTATGCCACACTTCACATCCGCGGGTACAACAGAGATCCGAAGACTTGGGTCCTGGAGTGGATGACAGGAAACGTTCATCACGAAGCCAAAGCCTTTGACATCATTGAGCTCACTGGTCTACCCACTCCTGGCGATCTCTACGAATCTGGCTATCAACTTCACAGTGAAGCTATGGAGAGCATCTTTTAGGAGCCTGAACCTAACATGAGTCAGATGCTCAGTATGATGAAGCCATTGCCCCAAGATGCTGCATATCCCCAAGAGTTCTTTGTTGAAGACCTAGAGTATCTGCCAAGGACTATTTATCACATCATAAGGTGAACTCTCTGGCCCATCAAAGGACACTCTCCACATGCCAAGCTGGAAGGTGTAATGAAGACTTTGGTCTTCTATATTCTTCATGGCAAATGCTTCAATGCCCAGGACTTCTTCATTCGCCAACTTGCTGCATCAGGCTCTGATCTTTTTGGCTTGAAGTTCTACGCCCCATGGGTAATGCGGCTGATCAAACTTCACTCCGCTATCTCATATCAGCCATCTGCTTGCAATCATCGGATCTTTCTGCCTGATGTGGATATGTCTATTGAAGCCATCTATCCTGAGCCTACCAAGGAACCTCTAAGTCTTCAGAATGCGGAGCATCAAAGTTTTTCTCAGAACATTGAACGAGTTGAAGCAGTCACTCGTGTGTATCCTTTGGCTGGAACTACACGTGCACCACATCCTGCCCTTACTGAAGCCACCGACAGCACAACTGCCCAACGACCCAGGAAGCGCACTCGTGTTCTTAATGACTGAGAGCTTCTAGTGGCTCTTCATCAGAAACAGGATAGGCATCATGACTGGCTGAAGCATCAAATGCAAAGCCTCTTGGTGGATGTCAACTGTATTCGCACTCTTGCCACCAAGAATGCTTTTGTTGCCCATGAAAACTCTCGACGCACATGGAAGGGGCTGACGCTGATGTGCTCTGAAGATGATCTTCAAGAGGATGGCTTCTCTGAACGCTTCAAGTTTGACTCCACACCTCCTCGAAGGGCAGTGCTGCGACGCACTCCATCTCTCAAAGACTCTGAGTTCTCTTCCTCTGCTGCAACTGTGAATGCCAGAGTGATCGAGGATGAAGACGATGCCACTTCACCGCCACCTCCTTCAGCATGCTTCGACACTACTCCAAGTTCTTCTGCACCGCCGAACACCACCGACGACCCTGCTGCTTCACCTACTCTTCATGGGAACGAGTAGACGCTCTATGTCTTCAAACCTTTTTGGTCCTTACTGACAAAAGGGGGAGAAGCATATGAGTTTGATAGTCTTCAAGCGGGTCCATATGGGCGGGTGCTTTATATTTTGCTTCGTGTTTACAACTCTCGTTTTGATACATTTGGTTCTTTGAGTTGTAACACTTAAACTCAATGGTCGTCTGCTGCTTATTTGCCACTTTGTGATGAGATGATAAATTTCGCATGTGCGACGATAAATTCCGCACTTAGATCATTTTGCAGACGTCCATTTTCCATTATGCATGTCATTATCTTCAGATGCATAATGAATTGTCATCATAAGTTGAAGAGGATCTCCACAAGTACAACCTGCCATGTGCATTTGCATTCCAAAAGAAAATTACTTATATGCACATCTTCAGGGGGAGCCCTTGCAACTTATGAAGACAATTCCTTATCCTTTACAATTTCACATATTATATTCCCCGTTGAAAACTTCAACTAGTTTGTCATCAATCACCAAAAAGGGGGAGATTGGAAGTGCATCTAGTGCCAGCCCTAGTTGGTTTTGGAGTATTGACGACAAACCTAGTTGAGGGACTAATGTGTTTGTGAGAATTGCAGGATAACACAGGTAGAAGTCCCTCAATTATTCGGTTTTCCTACCAGAGATGACCCCTAAAAATGTATGAAGATATTGATGTCAAAGGTGGTATGTGAAGATACTCACATTGAAGACTATGACAAGAGAAGACATCGCATGAAGCCTATGGAGCTCGAAGACTTAGATCTTTTGTAGTTCTGTTTCTTCTTTGTTAAGTCATAGGAACCACCGTACTGTTAAGTGGGGTCCAAGTGAACCAGTTAGAATGACTGAAGTGATGCTTAACCAAAACCTATGTCTTCGAGTGAAGACTATGAGAGCGAAACTTGTCCAGAGTCGGACAAGTCAGCTTTGCTTGTAGCCCAAGTAAAGCTGCCGCGTGAGTTTGAAATCTGACCATTGGAACACGTGTCAGTTCCTTAGTGACCCAGGGTCATTTCGGGCAAATCTGGTCGTGTTGCCTAGTGGCTATAAATAGCCCACCCCCTACAACCATAAACGGTTGGCTGCTTGGAGTTAGTGTATGGCTTTTGTCGTTTGAGAGCAACCCACCTCGAAGCCTTTGAGAGAGAATTCCTTGCGAGGATAAAGCCCTAACCACCCAGAGCCAAAGAGAGTTAGGCATCACTTAAGTATTCTTGTCTGTGTGATCTGAAGACTTATTACACTTGAGGACTGTGAATCCTCCAGCCGGTTAGGCGTCACGTTCTGAGCATCCAAGAGACATTGTGGATTGCCGGTGAACGAAGTCTGTGAAGGTTTGGGAGTCTACCTTGAAGACTTACCAGAGTGATTGGGCGAGGTCTGTGTGACCTTAGCTCAAGGGGAATACGGTGAGGACTGGGTGTCCGTAGCTGCGTGTTCAGGACTAGGTGTCCGGGACTGTGTGTCCTCAGGTTTAAATACCTAGCCGCCCTAACCAGACGTACAGTTGTCACAGCAACTGGAACTGGTCCAACAAATCATTGTCTTCAACGAGTCACTGGTTTCATCCTTCCCTTCCCTTTACTTACTGTTGGTCCTTGTGAAGTCATTGTATGATTGCACTATCTTTTGTCTTCACTGAGTGACTGCGTGTTTTGTTTGGCTTCATAATATCTTCCTACCTGATCCTTACTACATTGCTGCTATTAGTCATTGTGCTTTCACTCCATTGAATACTTGACTATCGTTTGCTTAGTGTAGTCTACCTTCCGCTGCATGGTAATAGGTTTATTTCTATCGTTTGTCTTCATAACTTCCATGTTTTGAAGACTTCCATAAAAATCGCCTATTCACCCCCCTCTAGTCGATATAACGCACTTTCAGTGATGACCGTAGTTTGAGGAGTTCATGTATTCACTATGTGTAAATGCTTTGTTCCGGTTCTCTATTAAAAGGAGGCCTTAATATCCCTTAGTTTCCAATATGGACCCCGTTGCCACAGGAGGGTAGGACAAAAGATGTCATGCAAGTTCTTTTAATAAAGCACGTATGACTATTTACGGAATACAAGCGTACATTATATCGATGAACCGGAGCTAGTGCTGTATCGCCCTTGGTTATAACTGTCTCATGATGAATATCATCTAACAATTCACCGATCCAATGCCTACGAATTTATCCTTATTGATCTTGCTGCATTACTATTGCTACCATCACTGTTACTGTTACTATTGCTGCTCTCACTACTATCAAAACTACCAAACTACTTTGCTACTGATCACTTTGCTGCAGATAATTAATCTCCAGGTGTGGTTGAATTGACAACTCAGTTGCTAATACCTTCAAATATTCTTTGGTTCCCCTTGTGTCGAATCTATAAATTTGGGTTGAATACTCTACCCTCAAAAACTGTTGCGATCCCCAATAATTGTGGGTTATCAAGACCTAGGCACCGTTGCCGTGGAGCATATCTATATTTGTTGAGTCAGTTGGGATTATTATCATATTATCACTATGAAGAATCTAAAGGATCCAAAGACTAAGATTTATCCCTCTAAGATGAGGGGAGGTAAGGAACTGCCATCCAGTCCTGCTTTAGATTCACCTTCTGTTATGAGTAAACTTGCAACACCACCACATGCTATTAATTCTGATATGTCACAAGTTATTGATGATGCTACTTCTACTATGAATGATGCTTATGATGATGCTAGTACCTTGCTTGATAATGATGATGTGCCACTTGGTGAATTTCTTGATAAACAAATTGCTAGAGTAATACAACATGATGTTGTTGAATCTGATGATGAACTTGAAACTGAAACTCCTGAAACACCTGCTAGAACTAGCCTTCCTAGATATGAATTGCCTAAGGTACTGGACGGTTATGTTATGAGTGAAGAAGCAACTAGAGATATTCTTGCTTGCAATGATAGAGATGATCTAGAGAAATTACTACAAAAGTATAAAGAAAAAATCTTTGAATGCTAGAACGAAATGTGATCCTAAGTTTGCTACTTCACCTATCTGTATTACTGATAAGGATTATGAATTCTGTGTCGACCCAGAGTTAATTACTTTGCTTGAATCTGATCCTTTCCATGGTTATGAAACTGAAACTATTGTGGCACATCTTACTAAGTTGAATGACATAGCCACCCTTTTTACTCATGATGAGAAAACTCGTTATTACTTTATTCTCAAATTATTTCCTTTCTCGTTAAAGGGTGATGCTAAAGCTTGGTACAATACTCTTGCTCCTAGTTGTGTGTGTAGTCCTCAGGATATGGTTTATTACTTCTCTAAACAATATTTTCCTGCTCATATGAAACAAGCTGCCTTTCATGAAATATTTAACTTTGTGCAAAGTAAAGAAGAGAGTCTCCCACAAGCTTGGGGGAGGCTTTGCCAGTTGCTTAATGCTTTGCCTGATCATCCTCTTAAGAAAAATGAAATACTTGATATCTTCTATAATGGACTAACGATGCTTCCAGGGACTTCCTAGATAGTTGTGCTGGTTGTGTTTTCAGGGAACGAACTATTGCTCAAGCTGTAGAATTATTGAATAACATATTGAAAATTATGATGATTGGACTGTTCCTGAACCACCGCCTAAACCCACCCCGAAGAAGAGGGGTATATTATATCTCAATCCTAAAGATATGCAAGAGGCAAAGAAATCTATGAAGAAAAAAGGTATTAAATCTGAGGATGTTAAAAATTTACCTCCTATTGAAGAAATACATGGGATTAACACACCACCAATGCCTAAGGTGGTAGAGGTAAATTCTCTTATGAAGTTTAATGATAATGATAATCCTCACAATATGCATCCTAGTCAATGCCTTCATGAGTTTGAAAACTACATTAGAAAACAAGATCACTTCAATGCAAAGGTTATGAAACAATTGAAATACAATTCTGATATGATTGCCCATTTGAGTGCTTGTTATTTAGAATATCAAATGATGTTAGAGGTGTTGGAAAACATGCTTCTATGGTTCAAACCCAACTAGAACAAGTTGCCAAATCTCAAAGAGAATTACTCGATGAAATGAATCATAATATGCATGACTTTCTTGTTAGAGTTGCAACTAGAGGAGGTAAAATGACTCAGGAACCACTTTATCCCGAGGGACACCCTAAAAGAATTGAACAAGATTCACAAAGAGCTAGCACTAGTGCACCTAGTCCTTCTAAGAAGAAAAATAAAAATAAAAATGATAAGACTTTGCACACTTCTAGTGAACCTGAAATAGAAGAACCTCCTGATAATGAAAATGAAGTTTCTATCTCAGATGTTGAAACTCAATCTGGTAATGAGCACTCACCTAATGAAAAAGATAATGATGAGGTTCATGAATACTCTCAACCAACAAATGATAAAGAACCAGATAATGATATTGAGATAGAACCACCTGTTGATCTTGATAACCTACAACCTAAAATAAAAGATATGCCAAAAGAGACTTTGTGGCTAGGAAACACGATAAAGAAATAGAACCATGGGTTCAAAAACCTATGCCTTTTCCACCCAAGTCAACTAAAAAGAAAGATGATGAAGAATTTGAACGCTTTGCTGAAATCCTGAGGCCAGTCTTTTTGCGTACTCGCTTGACTGATATCTTGAAATGCCTCCTTATGCAAAGTATATGAAAGACATCATCACAAATAAGAGAAAAATACCGGAAGCTGAAATCTCCACTATGCTTGCTAATTATACTTTTAAAGATGGAGTGCCTAAAAAACTTGGAGATCCGGGAATACCAACTATACCTTGCTCTATCAAACAGAATTATGTGAAAACTGCTTTGTGTGATTTAGGAGCTGGTGTTAGTCTTATGCCTTTCTCTTTATATAAAAGACTTGACTTGAATAAACTCACACCTACTGAAATATCTTTGAAAATGGCTGACAAATCAACTGCCATACATATCGGTATCTGTGAGGATGTGCCCGTTGTTGTTGCCAATGTTACTATTTTGACTGACTTTGTTATACTTGAGATGCCCGAGGACGACAACATGTCGATTATCCTTGGTAGACCCTTCTTGAATACTGCAGGGGCTGTTATTGATTGCAATAAAAGCAAGGTCACTTTTCATATCAATGGTAATGATCATACGGTGCACTTTCCGAAGAAACAATTCCAAGTGAATGGTATTAATGTTATTGAAAAATCTCCGACAATCACTATTGGAATTTTTCAAATACCTCTACCTACTGTTAAAAGGAAATATGAAATACTTATTGTTGGGGAAATTCATATCCCCATTGAGGTAACTTAGTGATTTATGAAAGTTGTTCGGTTTCTTACTAATCGAAAGTGGTTGTTAATAAGACTTGATCAACCTTATTAATGAATAATTTTTGAACGCTATGAAGTTGGTGAATTTAGTAAGCACTACTTTCTGTCCCTACTTTTTATTCTCTGTTTTTATTAGTTAAATAAAATACAATGCCATGTTTTGTCTATTTTCTGAATTTCCCCCGCAATAAAAAATGACCCAAATATAAAAGTTCCGAGAATGCCCTGAAAATTTTATATGATTTTTCCTTGAATATTTAAGAATTTTTGGTGCAAAAATAACCAGAGGGGGTGCACCAGGTGGGCACAACCCACCTGTGCGCGCCAGCACCCCCTGGCGCGCCCTGGGGGTTGTGGTCCCCACGTGGGCCCCCTCACTTATCTCTTCGTCCCACATTGTCACCTACCTCAAGAAAAAAATCACTCTCCTTCTCTCTCCCGAGTTCTTGCTCATTTTGCTACCAATTTCGATCTCTTTGCTCGAAGCTCCATTTCTGAAACTGTTTCGGGAGATTGTTGGTTGATATGTGACTCCACCATTTGTCCAATTAGTTTTTGTTTTAGTGGTTTATACTTTGAATAATTAGCTACTCTTGTTGTTACTATAGATGTGCTTGCATGTTGAATTCTTAGTGTTCTAAGTAGTTTGAATGCTTGCTATGGCCTCTATGTATCCCTATGAGTAGTTGCTATTAGTTTTGTGAAGTTTTGTTGGAAAAAATTTGTGGATTGAAAATTCAGATTTTTGTTCATAGGAAAAATTGTACGCGGACATGATGAACCTATTTGGAAGGAGTTCTTCGAGGAGACGATCCTCGGGGGGGCATCCTCTAGTGACAGTTCTGCCCGCCGGTCTAATTACGTTGAACCAAGTGAAAGTTTCACGCGAGATGCAGCCACCAAAACATGCTTATGGCCTTGTGATGAGTATATGATGCAAGTGGGCATTAAGGAGGAATTTGAGCAATATGTTCACAATGCCGGTCTCGGTCCGTACCTCTCAGATAAGTGTGAACAGCGCCATCTTCTCACTGAATCATTTGTCAAAGGATTTAAATATTTTCCACATGAGTCTAGGGTGTCGTTTATGCTTTATGATGAACCATATACCATTTCACTAGAGAACTTTGCTTAGCATTGCAAACATCCATTTTAGGGTTCGCTTGATGAGCTAGCAAAGGCTGAGTATGAGTATTTCTTGACTAGCCTTTGTTACGGTGAAAATAGGGCAGTGAGACAAGGAAGAATAAAGAGCATTCACTTCCCCGCAATTCAGTACCTTGCATTATTTAACGGGAAATGCATAGTAGGCAAGCAAGACTGTAGCATACTTTGCTCGCCGGACTTGAGCCTCATTCACACCGCTCTCACTGGTGAAAGGAATTATAACCTTGGAGCGATTGTTGCACATAGACTTCAGCATAACACCAAAAGTGGCTGCTTTTATGGTGGAATTTATGCCATGTGTTTAGCACGAGGACTGGGTGTTTCACATTTGCCCTTTGACCCTATCCTACCCACTTGATATTTACATTTTGATGCTCTAAAAGAGCATAAGGTTCTCTCGGGAAGGGCTAATAACTTCACTTATAATTTGTTGTTTAACCAATCACATGTTGTTGACACATATTTGCATGCGCCTGCTCTCTTTGATTATGACAACAAGGAAATATATTTTGTTCTTGAGAGCGAGACCCGAGCTCACAACGCAGAAGTATTGGTGGCACAGTGTGCTGAGGCCTCCGGCCCGAGAGCCTCCGTGAGCTACCACGCCGACTACTACCCTCCAGTCTACTGATTTACTACCAAGTTAGACCAAAAGCCTAAGCTTGGGGGAGTATGTGTTTCTCATCGACATTATATTCATGTTCACATATCATTTCATTTGTCGATGTTCACACTTTTTCATTGTATCATCCATGCTTAGATTTATTTTTCTTGCTTTCTTCTTATGTGTTTGAAAAACTTAAGAAAAATAAAAAAAAAATAGTTGTAGTAATTTACTTTCTATGCATGCTTAGTAGTAGTACTAAAAAGAAAATCCAAAAAGATTTCATTGTTCTTCTTTTGCTTGTTGGGAGCTTTCCCGTGTAAATAGTTTTTCTCGTTTTTGCCTTTTTATTTGCTTGTTAAAGAAAACCAAAAACTCCACAAATATTTCAATGTGTTTCTCTGAATTTATTTTCTCTTATTCGAGTTGTACCGAGGAGAAGACCACGATGAAAATGTTGAGTGGCTCTCATATGAATAACTGTTGAACTAATAAGAGCTCATTTTACCTTGTCTTCTCCCGTTGAATAAAATGTTTTGCAGATTCCAGCTTAGTCCATGGCACTCTTGCACTATTATTATTTTCATATCATTCGGTCATGCAAGTGAAAGGCAATAATGACGATATTCGATGAGCTGGCCGTGGCAAAGAGAAGCTGGTATGAACTCGACTTGTCCTGTCTGTGTAAATAAGTTTAACCTAGTGCCCATGATTCAGCCCGTTATGATTAAACATGTTTGCAATGACAATTAGAAATTATAGTTTCTCATGCCATGCATAAGTAGCTGGGACTTAATAATGATTTATCTTGGATATCAACATAGCGTTAAAATGATTGTGATGAAGTATGATGATATGGTATCCTCCTCTGAATGTTCGAGTGGCTTGACTTGGTACATGTTCATGCATGTAGTTGAATCAAAACCAACATAGCCACTATAGTGTTTATGTTCATGGTCTTTATATCCTACTCATGCTAGTGTCCAATGTTACTTATGCATAATGCCTGGTCGTGATCGTTGTTCCTCTTTAGCTGACCGCTTCCCAATCCTAAAATTGCTAGCCTTCGCTTGTACTAAGTGGGGATTCTGCTTGTACATCAAAAACCTTGATCCAAAAGTTATTTCGGATGAGTCCACCATACCTACCTATATGCGGTATTACCCTGCCGTCCTAAGTAAATTTGCATGTGCCACCTCTAAAAACTTCCAAAAAACTATCCATTTTGTGTGCCTGGATCGTTCATGGAACGACATGAGGTGGTCGATATCTGATACTTCTCCAACGTATCTACTTTTCCAAACACTTTTGCCCTTGTTTTGGACTCTAACTTGCATGATTTGAATGGAACTAACCCGGACTAACGCTGTTTTCAGCAGAACTACCATGGTGTTATTTATGCGCAGGAGCAAACGTTCTCGAAATGACCTGAAACTTCATGAAGACACTTTTCAGAAAATAAGAAAAATACCTGCAAAAGATGAAGGCTAGGGGGCCCACCGTCTTGCCACGAGGGTGGGGGGCGCGCCCCCTACCTCGTGGGCCCCCTGTTGCGTCTCCGACTCCAACTCCAACTCCACCTCCACCTCCATATATTGAGTTTTGATGAGAAAAAAATCAGAGAGAAGAAATCATCACGTTTTACGAGACGAAGCCGCCGCCAAGCCCTAAAACCTCTCGGGAGGGCTGATCTGGAGTCCGTTCGGGGCTCCGGAGAGAGGAATCCATCGCCATCGTCATCATCAACCATTCTCCATCACCAATTTCATGATGCTCACCGCCGTGCGTGAGTAATTCCGTCGTAGGCTTGCTGGACGGTGATGGGTTGGATAGGATCTATCATGTAATCGAGTTAGTTTTGTTAGGGTTTGATCCCTAGTGTCCACTATGTTCTGAGATTGATGTTGCTACGACTTTGCTATGCTTAATGCTTGTCACTAGGGTCCGATTGCCATGATTTCAGATCTGAACCTATTATGTTTTCATCAATATATGAGTGTTCTTGATCCTATCTTGCAAGTCTATAGTCACCTATTATGTGTTATGATCCGTTAACCCCGAAGTGACAATGATCGGGATACTTCCAGTGATGACCGTAGTTTGAGGAGTTCATGTATTCACTATGTGTTAATGCTTTGTTCCGGTTCTCTATTAAAAGGAGGCCTTAATATCCCTTAGTTTCCGTAAGGACCCCGCTGCCACGGGAGGGTAGGACAAAATATGTCATGCAAGTTCTTTTCCATAAGCACGTATGACTATATTCAGAATACATGCCTACATTATATCAATGAACTGGAGCTAGTTCTGTGTCACCCTAGGTTATGACTGTTACATGATGGACCGCATCCGGCATAATTCTCCATCACCGACCCATTGCCTACGAGCTTTCCATATATTGTTCTTCGCTTATTTACTTTTCCGTTGCTATTGCTATCATCACTACAAAATACCAAAAACATTACTTTTACTATTGTTACCTTTTGCTACCGTTATCAACACTATCATATTACTTTGCTACTAAACACTTTGCTGCAGATATTAAGTTTCCAGGTGTGGTTGAATTGACAACTCAGCTGCTAATACTTGAGAATATTCTTTGGCTCCCCTTGTGTCGAATCAATACATTTGGGTTGAATACTCTACCCTCGAAAATTGTTGCGATCCCCTATACTTGTGGGTTATCAAGACTGTTTTCTGGCGCCGTTGCCGGGGAGCATAGCTCTATTCTTTGAGTCACTTGGGATATATATATCTGCTTATCATTATGAAGAATTTGTGAGATCCAAAAACCCAGATCTATCCCTCAACTACGAGGGGAGGTAAGGAACTGCCATCTAGCTCTGCACTTGATTCACCTTCTGTTTTGAGTAAGCTTGCGACACCTACACCTTCTTCTGCTATTCGTTCTGATATGTCGCATGTTATTGATGATGCCACTTCTACTATGCATGATACTTATGATGAAACTACCTCTATGCCTGATACTACTGTGCCACTTAGTGCTTTTCTTGATGAACAACTTGCTAGGGCTAGAGAAATTGAAAATATTGAATCTGATGATACTGATGAAAGTGATGATCAAGAACCACTTGCTATTCCTAAGGGTTATGTATTTGATCAAGATGCTTCTTTAGCCATTTTAGCTTGCGAAAATAGAACTGAACTTAAAAAATTATTAGCTAAATAGAGTAAGCAATCCCTAAATGATAGAATGAAACCTGACCCTGCTTTTGCTACTTCACCTATCTTTGTTACTGATAAGGATTATGAATTCTCTATTGATCCTGATATAATTACTTTGGTTGAATCTGATCCTTTTCATGGTTATGAATCTGAAACTGTTGTGGCACATCTTACTAAACTGAATGATATAGCCACCTTGTTCACTAAAGATGTGAAAACTCGCTACTTTTACATCCTTAAAATATTTCCGTTCTCATTAAAGGGTGATGCTAAGATATGGTTTAATTCTCTTGATCCTGGTTGTGTGCGTAGTCCCCATGATATGATTTATTACTTCTCTGCTAAATATTTCCCTGCTCATAAGAAACAAGCTACTGTAAGGGATATATATAATTTTGTGCAAATTGAAGAAGAGAGTCTCCCACAAGCTTGGGGGAAGCTTCTCCAATTACTTAATGCTTTTCCTGATCATCCTCTTAAGAAAAATGAAATACTCGATATCTTTTATAATGGACTAAGTGATGCCTCCAGAGATTACCTGGATAGTTGTGCTGGTTCCGTTTTCAGGGAAAGAACACCGGATGAAGCTGAAATTCTATTGAATAATATGTTGGCAAATGAAAATAATTGGACACCTCCGGAGCCAACTCCTTAGCCTATTCCTAAACCAACTCCGAAGATGAGGGGTATTCTATTTCTCAGTCCTGAAGATATGCAAAAGGCAAAGGAATCTATGAAAGAAAAGGGTATTAAAGCTGAAGATGTTAAGAATTTACCTCCTATTGAAGAAATACATGGTCTTAATTTACCGCCTGTTGAAGAAACATATAATCCAAATCCTTTACCTATTGAAGAAACTCATGGTCTTGATAACCCGACAGAGGTAGTAAAGGTAAATTTTCTCTATAGATATGATAAAGCTGTAATCCCATTTAGTAAGTTTGCTAGCCCATGCTTAGATGAGTTTGATAAATTTATGGCTAAGCAAGAAGATTTTAATGCTTATTTTGGTAGACAATTAAAATACAATTCAAATATGCTTGGACACTTGGGTGATTATATGGCTAACGTTAAAAGTGAACTTAATCTTATTAGTAAGCATGCTTCTATGTTACCACTCAAGTAGAACAAGTACTTAAAGCTCAAAATGATTTGCTCAATGAATTGCATAGTAAAAATAATGATAATGTTGTTAGAGTGGCTACTAGAACTGGTAGAATGACTCATGAACCTTTGTATCCTGAAGGCCATCCTAAGAGAATTGAGCAAGTTTCTCAGAGAAATAATATAGATGCACCTAGCTCTTCTAAAAAGAAGAAAAACAAAAATGATAGGACTTTGCATGCTTCTAGTGATCCTATTGTTGAAACACCTGAGAATCCAAATGATATTTCTATTTCCGATGCTGAAACACAATCTGGTAATGAACCTGAAACTAATGGTAATGTTAATAATAATGATCATGATGATGCTCAACTTAGTAATGATAATGATATAGAAATTGAACCTGCTGTTGATCTTGATAACCCACAATCAAAGAATCAACATTATGATAAAAAAGATTTTGTTGCTAGGAAACATGGTAAAGAAAGAGAGCCTTGGGTTCAGAAACCCATGCCTTTTCCTCCTAAACCATCCAAGAAAAAGGATGATGAGGATTTTGAGCGCTTTGCTGAAATGATTAGACCTATCTTTTTGCGTATGTGATTAACTGATATGCTCAAAACTAATCCTTATGCTAAGTATATGAAAGATATTATTACAAATAAAAGAAATATACTGGAAGCTGAAATTTCCACCATGCTTGCTAATTATACTTTTAAGGGTGGAATACCAAAGAAACTTGGAGACCCCGGTGTACCCACTATACCATGCTCCATTAAAAGAAATTATGTTAAAACTGCTTTATGTGATCTTGGAGCCGGTGTTAGTGTTATGCCTCTCTCTTTATATCGTAGACTTTAGTTGAATAAGTTGACACCTACTGAAATATCTTTGCAAATGGCTGATAAATCAATTGCTATACCTATCAGTATTTGTGAGGATGTGCCTGTTGTAGTTGCAGACGTTGCTATTTTAACGGACTTTGTTATTCTTGATATTCTCGAGGACGATAGTATGTCTATTATTCTTGGAAGACCCTTTTTGAATACTGCAGGGGCTGTTATTGATTGCACTAAAGGCAATGTCACTTTTCATGTTAATGGTAATGAGCATACGATACACTTTCCGAGGAAACAATCTCAAGTTCATAGTATCAACTCTATTGGAAAAATTCCATCGATTATATTTGGAGGTTTTTAATTTCCTCTTCCTACTGTCAAGAAGAAATATGATATTCTTATTATTGGGGTTGTACATATCCCCGTTGAGGTAACATAGTGTTATTCGAAATTTCTCCGGTTCCATGTTATTCGGAATGAGTTCGTTAATAAGACTTGATCAACCTTGTTAGTGGATTCCTTTTGATGATCATGAGATGGATGAAACTAGAAGGCACAACCTTCTGTACCCCACTTTTACTTTCTGTTATTTATATAAAATAAAATAAATATCTGTCTGTCTGTTATCTGATTATCCGTGCAATATAAAAATACCTAAAAAATAAAAGTTCTCCAAATGCCCTGAAAATTAAATATGATTTTTTCTAGAATATTTGAGGATTTATGGAACAAAGAACACACCAGGGGGCCAACCACCTTGCCACGAGGGTGGAGGGCGCGCCCACCCCCCTAGGGCGCGCCCCCCTGCCTCGTGGGCCCGCGGTGGCCCTCCTCCACTTATTCCCGCACCCACACACTTCATCTTCCTCCCACAAACACGAAAACCCAGCTCAAACCCGAGTCCAAGCTCGGTTTGCTGCCATTTTCGATCTCCTTGCTCAAAGCACCTCTCACAAAACTGCTTGGGGAGATTGTTCCTTGGTATGTGACTCCTCCATTGTTCCAATTAGTTTTTGTTCTAGCGCTTTATTCATTGCAAATTTTTTGCTGCTTAGGTGACCCTGTTCTTGAGCTTGCATGTCAAATTTATATGGTCAAAAGTAGTTTTGATACATGATATAGGCCCTAGGCACTTGTAGGAGTAGTTACTATCAATATTATCGAGTTTGGTTTACTTTTATTTCGAAGTTACTAAAAATTTTCAGAATTTTTCAGAGGAAGAAAAATGCTTAGGAAAATGTTCCAAGGTGGTTCTTCAAAGAAGCAAGGACCCAGGCTTGCAATGCGTGATGCTGACGAAGAGCCACCGAGAGACGCTCCCGTGCGTCCTTGTGAGTGGCCGTCTGAAAATTTTATGGATCAAGCGGGAATAAAAGAAGAATTCAACGCATATTTGTGTAACGCTGATCTCGTGAGCTTCGAGGAAGAGAAGTGCAATTAGTATCATGAGCTCACTAGCTCCTTTGTGAGGAGGTTTGAATTTCCCACTTCACATAATTCTCCAACTGTCCTATTTGATCTTTATGATAAATCTTATACCATGGACTTAGAGGATTTTACCACTGCATGCAAACTTCCACAATGGGGTAGTATAAGGGATCCTCGCAAATCTGAATTTAGAGATTTTCTTGCTGATATAACTGTGGGAGAATCTAGAGATATTACACAAGCTACCATAGGGAGCATTTACTTTCCTGCCATACATTATTTTGCTCTCTTCATAGGTAGATGCATAAATGGTAAAGATGAGGCATGTCACGTGTGTGTCCCTGACCTCAGTATTCTTAGGAGTGTTGTGTTAGGAGACAAGTCATATAATTTGGGAGCCATTGTTGCACGTAGGTTGCATCTTAATTGACGTAATGGAGATTTCTTTGGTGGAATTTATGCAACCTGCGTAGCTAATTTTCTTGGTATAGATGTGCGCAAAAATGATATTGAATTACCTCCTGCCTATCTAGATTTTAATGCTATAGTTCACCACCAGTTTGTCGAGAGGAAGGAATCACCTCTCCAGTATCGACTAATCTTTGACAGACGCCGTGTTGTCCGTATTACTCTCCCTGTTCCTGCTTTCTTTGATTATTAGGAAAGAGGAGGATATACTATTACCAGAGAGTAGGAAAATGAGTACATGAGGAGAGAGGAGGCTGCTCGTCGCCACGCTGCAGCTCAGTAGGCGATAGCTGCTGCATCACAGTACGACCCCAACAACTATTATTATGGATATCCGCCAGGCCAGCCGTGGCCATAGACCAACTTAGGCCAAAAGCCTAAGCTTGGGGGAGTACGTATTTCCCACCGACATTACATTTATGCTCACACACTCATTGCTAGATGTCGGTGCTAGTTTATTTTCCTTTTTATGCTTTCTTCTTGTGTGTTTAATAAACCTTAAGAAAAACCAAAAAATTAGTTGTAGCTTTTAATTAGTTTACTTTCCATCCTTGTAGTAGTAATTAAAAAGAAAACCCAAAATATTTCATGTTCTTCTTTTGCTTGTTGGGAGCTTTCCCGTGTAAATAGTTTTATTTCTTTTCTTTTCTTTGGGGGTCGATAGGAGAAGACCATTATTAAATTGTTGAAGGGGTTCTTATATGCATTATTGTTTATCTGACAAAAGAGCCCATATTGCATTGTCTTCTCCTGTTTATTGAATGCCTGCAGATTCCAGCTTAGTCCAATGCACGTGCACTATTATTATTATTATTATTATTCACATCGTTCGGTCGTGCAAGTGAAGGGCAATTATGATGATATATGATGGACTGACTGAGATGAGAAAAACTGGTATGAACTCGACCTCTTTTGTTTTTGTAAATATGGTTAGTTCATCGTTCCTCATTCAACCTATTATGAATAAACATGTTTGCAATGACAACTAGAGATCATAGTTTCTTGTGCCATGCTTGATTAGCTATGAGTTATAATGGTTTACCTTGCGTGCCAACATGCTATTAAAATGATTATGATGTGGTATGATAGGGTGGTATCCTCCTCTGAATGATTTAAGTGACTTGACTTGGCACATGTTCACGCATGTAATTGAAACAAAATCAACATAGCCTTCACGATATTTATGTCCATGGTGGATTATATCCTACTCATGCTTGCATTCGATGTTGATTAATTTTACTGCATGTTCATGACTGTTGTCGCTCTCTAGCTGGTCGCTTCCCAGTCTTTTGCTAGCCTTCACCTGTACTAAGCGGGAATACTGCTTGTGCATCCAAACTCCTTAAACCTCAAAGTTATTCCACATGAGTCCACTATACCTACCTAGATATGGTATATACCTGCCGTTCCAAGTAAATTTGTATGTGCCAAACTCTAAACCTTCAAATAAATATCATGTTTTGTATGCTCGAATAGCTCATGTATCAACTAGGGCTGTCTGTATCTTCCATATTAGGCGGGTTATTCTCAAGAGGAGTGGACTCCACTCGTCACTCACGAGATAAATGGTTGGTCACCGGGATGCCTAGTCCCATGCTTTATGCAAACTAAATCAAAATAATTGCAAACAAAACTCCTCCTGGGACTCTTGTTAGTTGGAGGCACTCATTGTTTCAAGCAAGCCATGGATTGATGCTTGTGGTGGAAGGGGGAGCATAAACTTTACCATTCTGTTTGGGAACCGCCTATAATGTGTGTAGCATGGAAGATATCGCCATATCTTGGTTGTTATATTGACAATGAAAGTATACCGCTCAAAATATTATTCACCTCTGTTTCAAAAACGAGCTCTGGCACCTCTACAAATCCCTGCTTCCTTCTGCGAAGGGCCTATCTATTTACTTTTATGCTGAGCCATCATCCTCTTATTAAAAAGCACCAGTTGGAGAGCACCGCTGTCATTTGCATTCATTACTGTTAGTTTACATTGAGTATGACTTGACTGGATCTCTTTTACCATGAATTACAATGTCTAGTCAGTCCTTGGTCTTTAAAGGTGCTCTACATTTATGTTTTGCGCTCTCAGAAAGGGCTAGCGAGATACCATCCTGTCATATCATATTATGATTGTTTTGAGAAAGTGTTGTCATCCGAGTTTTATTATTATGGCTCGCAAGTTGATTATGCTATTGATATGAGTAAACTTGAGACCTATGCATTATTGCGAATGTGGTTAGTTATAATCTTTTCTGAAAACTTGAATATTGGCTTTACATATTCACAACAACAAGAGCAAACAGAGTTTGTAAAAGTTTTTCTTTATCACTTTCAGTTTGTCAACTGAATTGCTTGAGGACAAGCAAAGGTTTAAGCTTGGGGGAGTTGATACGTGAGGGAGTCCTGGATTAGGGGTCTCCGGACAGCCGGACTATCTCCATTAGCCGGACTGTTAGACTATGAAGATACAAGATTGAAGACTTTGTCTCGTGTCCGGATGGGACTCTACTTGGTGTGGAAGGCAAGCTAGGCAATACGTATATGGATATCTCCTCCTTTGTAACCGACCTTGTGTAACCCTAACCCTCTCCGGTGTCTATATAAACCGGAGGGTTTTAGTCCGTAGGACAACAATCACAACATACAATCATACCGAAGGCTAGCTTTTAGGGTTTAGCCTCTCTGATCTCGTGGTAGATCTACTCTTGTAACACCCATATCTTCAATATTAATCAAGCAGGACATAGGGTTTTACCTCCATCAAGAGGGCCCGAACCTGGGTAAAACTTCGTGTCCCTTGCCTCCTGTTACCATCCGGCCTAGACGCATAGTTCGGGACCCCCTACCCGAGATCCGCCGGTTTTGACACCAACATTGGTGCTTTCATTGAGAGTTCCTCTGTGTCGTCGTTGTTAGGGTTGATGGCTCCTACTATCATCGATAGAGATGCAGTCCAGGGTGAGACTTTTCTCCCCGGACAGATCTTTGTATTCGGCGGCTTTGCACTGTAGGCCAATTCGCTTGGCCATCTGGAGTAGATTGAAAGCTACGCCCCTGGCCATCAGGTCAGATTTGGAAGTTTGAATTACACGGCCAACATCCGTGGGGACTTGATCTTCAACGGATTCGAGCCACAGCCGGGCGCGCCGCACTGTCGTGATAGGTATGACCTAGCTCTGCCATCGGACGGTACCCCAGAGGCCGCGCCCGCATCAGCTCTGACCCTTAGCTCGGAGCCAGCTGCGCTAATCGAGGACGGGTGGCTAGACACCACCTCAGGGGCTGCAGTCTCAACGGCGATCGAGCCGAACACCAGCATAATCCTCTGCGCAGCCCATGACTCCAAGGTGCCGGACTCTTCTCCGGACCCCGAACCATCCGCGCCCCTGCCAATCGAATCCGACTGGGCGCCGATCATTGAATTCACCGCTGCGGATATCTTTCAGCACTCGCCCTTCGGCGACATTCTGAATTCACTATGGTCTCTCTCTTTATTAGGAAAGCCCTGGCCGGATCATGGCCAAAAGGACTGGGATACGGACAACGAAGAAATTCGACGCCCACCCACCACCCACTTTGTAGCCACTGTCGATGATTTAACCGACATGCTCGACTTCGACTCCGGAGACATCGACGGTATGGACGACGATGTAGGAGACGAACATGAGCCAGCACCTATAGGGCACTGGATGGCCACCTCGTCGTATGACATATACATGGTGGATACACCCAATGAAGGCAACGGCGACGAGATAGCGGAGGATGACCCCTCCAAGAAGCAACCCAAGCGCTGACGTCAGCGGAGCCACTCTAAGTCCCGCCAAAGAAAAAGTGGTGATACCAGCACAAGAGATAATAACACTCCAGATAGCACCGAAGACAATAAAAATCCCCTACAGCAAGAGTTAGATCAGGAGGATGAAGGATCCAGCTCTCCTGAGAGAGCGGCTGGCGGAGAGGAGGAGGATGACAATTACATGCCCCCCTCCGAAGACTAGGCAAGCCTCGGCAACGATGAATTCGCCGTACCAGAGGATCCTGTCAAACAAGAGCGCTTCAAGCGCAGGCTTATGGCCACGGCAAATAGCCTGAAGAAAAAGCAGCAACAGCTTCAAGCTGATCAAGATCTGCTAGCTGACAAATGGACTGAAGTCCTCGCAGCCGAGGAATATAAATTCGAGCGTCCCTCCAAGAGTTACCCAAGACGCAGGTTACTACCCCGACTAGAAGAAGAAGTGTATGATACGGCTGATCGGCCACCTCGTGGCCGCGATAGAGAGGCATTCCTGCCAGAAGCTCAGCCTCCGCCCCAACGCCATCCAAATAAAAAGGCATGGGGAGATACGCCAGACCTGCGAGAGATATTGGAGGACAAAGCAAAGCATTCAAGATCGATCTACGGATCACGAGGGCGCACCACTCTACGGGATGATAAACGTCACGCCGGATACAGTAAAAGCAAATCCGGCCGGGCCGAACACAGCAGGCAGGACCCATACGAGCTACACTGCGATATAGCCTAATACAGAGGTGCCGCACACCCCTTATGCTTCACAGACGAAGTAATGGAACATCAATTCCCAGAAGGTTTCAAACCAGTAAACATTGAATCATACGACGGCACAACAGATCCCGCGGTATGGATTGAGGACTTCCTCCTCCACATCCACATGGCCCGCGGTGATGACTTACATGCCATCAAGTACCTCCCACTAAAACTCAAAGGACCAGCACGGCATTGGCTTAATAGCTTGTCAGCGGACTCCATTAGCTGCTGGGAAGATCTGGAAGCCGCATTCCTCGACAACTTTCAGGGCACTTATGTGTGACCACCAGATGCCGATGACTTGAGCCACATAATTCAGCAGCCAGAAAAGTCGGCCAGGCAATTCTGGACTCGGTTCCTTACAAACAAAAACCAAATCGTTGACTGTCCGGATGCGGATGCCTTAGCGGCTTTCAAGCACAACATCCGAGACGAGTGGCTAGTCCGCACCTCGGTCAGGAAAAGCTGAAATCTATGGCAGCCCTCACGACGCTCATGACCCGCTTTTGTGCAGGAGAAGACAACTGGTTGGCTCGCAGTAACAACATATCAAAGAACCATGGTACCTTAGATACCAAGGACGGCAACAGTAGGTCACGTCGCAACAAGCATAAGTGCCGCATTAACGGCGAAAGTACTGATGATACGGCAGTCAATGCCGGATTGAAAGGCTCTAAACCCGGTCATCGGAAAAAGCCATTCAAACAAAGTACACAGGGTCCGTCCAGTTTGGACCGTATACTCGATCGCTCGTGTCAAATACACGGCACCCCAGACAAGCCTGCCAATCACAACAACAGGGATTGTTGGGTGTTCAAGAAGGCCGGTAAGCTAATTGCCGAAAACAAGGACAAGGGGCCGCATAGCGATGACGAGGAAGAACCCGGCAGCCGCACACAGGAGGACAGAACAGGTTTCCCCCGCAAGTGTGGATGGTGAACATGATATACGCAACCCACATCCCCAAGAGGGAGCAGAAGCGTGCGCTCAGGGACGTATATGCGTTGGAGCCAGTCGCCCCAAAGTTCAACCCTTGGTCCTCTTGTCCGACCACCTTCGATCGCAGGGACCACCCCACCAGTATCCGTCATGGCGGATTCGCCGCACTGGTCCTAGACCTAATCATCGACGGATTTCACCTCACTCGAGTCCTCATGGACGGCGGCAGTAGCCTGAACCTGCTTTATCAGGACACAGTGCGCAAAATGGGTATAGACCCCTCAAGGATCAAACCCACAAAGACGACCTTTAAAGGCGTCATTCCAGGCGTAGAGGCCCACTGCACAGGCTCAATTACACTGGAAGTGGTCTTCGGATCCCCGGATAACTTCCGAAGCGAAGAGTTAATCTTCGATATAGTCCCGTTCCGCAGTGGTTATCACACGCTGCTAAGACGAACCGCATTCGCTAGATTCAATGCGGTACCACATTATGCATACCTCAAGCTCAAGATGCCAGGACCTCGCAGAGCTATTACAGTCAATGGAAACACAGAGCGCTCTCTCCGAACAGAGGAGCACACCGCGGCCCTCGCAGCAGAAGCGCAAAGCAGCCTCTCAAGGCAATCTACCAGTTCGGTGTTTCAAAGCCCGGACACCTTCAAGCGCGCTCGGGGCAATCGGCAAATAGACCGCCTGGCGCGATTTGAGCTCGCGTAGCAATACGACGGCCACCCCAATCCCAGCCCAACGACGTTGTTCGTGCCACGCGTACATAATTATGCATTAAAAATACCATGGGCACAGATGGGGAGGTGGAGGCACAACTATGGTACTCCCCAAAACGTGGCCTAAACTGCACCAGGGGCTTCCCGTTTGGTTATTTTTCTTTTTCTTTCAGGACTTCAATCTCTGGAAACACTGTCCGAAAGCTCTATTGCCGAACACATGATACAACAACCAAGGAGGCCAACGACTACGAAATTCCCAGGTGGATTACATATTTCATATAATTCCTCAGCTCGCCCTTGGAAGGGACATAGTCCTACTCTTTCGCTCATTACACTATCTCTATCACTCTGCTTTAATGCAATTTTTAATATACAATGCATGACATTACGACTATTATCGCATTTTTGTTATATGTATACATATCTATGTGTTCCTTAATGACGCCTAGCAACCGTACACTCTGGTACGGCCAATGCACCAGGGGCTTACGTACCCACAATATGGTGTGAAAAGTCCGAACACTTTCACAAGTGCGGCACCCCGAACTTATAGCATTATATGCATCAGCTCCGAATCATGTCTTTGGTCAAATGTTGGGTTTGCCCGGCTCCTATGTTTTGGTACCTTACGTTCCGCTCCATCGGCTAAGGTAGCATTAGGAGAACTACTGCGATTGTGCCCCGGTTCTGCCGAGCCGAGCACCTCAGTAGAGAAAGCTAAAAATGACTGTCATGATAAGGAGAGAGACTGGTCACTGTTCGGCGAGGTTTTTCAAGTCCCTAAAGACTTATGCCGCTTAGGGCGAGGGGCCGGCTCCGTCCGGCTTACAGGCATGTATCACGCCCCGAATTCGGCCTTCCGAACACCAAGGGCTTCGCCGAAATTTAAAATTATAGAATTCTATGGCTAAGTGAGAGTGATAAAGCAATATTAGTCTGGTTGCCTTGTTCGTTGTGCTGCGCACCTCCCTCGAAGGACCCAAATATGGGAACAAGAGTGCTCAGGTTTATCCCGAACACCCCATCACTAGCGACATGGGGGCAGAAGCCGAGGACTAGCCATCTCTCAGATTGGATAAACAGCCAAACAGAAGGTAATATTTTAAATTCACAAAAGCATTGCATAGCGAATACGATACAAGTTTTCATACATACCGGACAAAACGAGCAAGTCTCATTCAAATATTACATTTTGCAAACACTCATCCGCGATAAGACGGGCGCCCGGCAGAACACCCTCGTAGTACATCCCGGGGTGGCGGTGCTCCTTACCCTCCAGCGGCCCCTTCTTGATCAGCTTCACGGCGTCTAGCTTGACCCACTGCGTTTTTACATGGGCAAAGGCCTGGCGTGCACCTTCAATGCAGATGGATCGCTTGACGACCTCCAGCTGTGGGCAGGCATCCACAAGCCGCCTCACCAGGCTGAAGAAGCTGTTCGGAAGGGCGTTGCCAGGCCACAACCGGACTATGAAGCCCTTCATGGCCTCATCGGTCGCCTTATGTAGCTCGGCCATCTGCTTCAGCTGGTCGCTCATTGGCATCGGATGTTCGGCCTCAGCATACTGAGACCAGAACAGCTTCTCTGTCGAGCTTCCGTCCTCGGCCTGGTAGAACAGTGTGGCATTGGACACACTGCGGGGCAAACATGCGAATGCTCCTGAAGAGCTCCGGATTCGGGTAAGTAATCGATAATTCACCCTTACATGCTTGCTTTGCATATAGAAAGCCTTACCCGCCGCTATCTTCTTCATCACATCGATCTCCTGAAGGGCCTTCTGGGCCTCGGCCTTGGCACTCTTCGTGCTCTCACGGGCCGCGGCAAGCTCAGACTCTCTCGTCTTCAGGTCAAGCTCCAACTCCTCGTGCTTGGTCACGAGAGCCTGGAGCTCTTGCTGCACCTCGCCCACCTGAGCCTCGTGCCTCTCTCGCTCGGTGCGCTCCTGGGCCGCCTTTTCTTCGGCCTGGGACAGCGCTTGCTTCAGGGTCGCCACCTCCGCCGTGGCCCCTGGCAAACATACAATGATCCTGTCATTTAGCAATCGCGTCCTTTTTCTCATCTACAGACGGGGTATTACTTACCCTTGTTCTCCTCGAGCTGCCTCTTAGCAAGGCCAAGCTCTTTCTGGGACCCCTCGAGGGCCTCCTTCAGTACGGCGACCTCCGCAGTCAGTGCGGCAGACGCCAGCAGCGAAGCCTGCATATGCATATTGACATACTTATATTAGACTCCTGCGATATTATTTGATCCTCTGTTCGGCTTTTCTTTGTGAACACTGAACAAACATCAAGGGCTGCCTATGCGGTAATATTTCTACTACATTTTAAAACACTTACCTCGAAGCCTGTTAGAAGGCAAGTACAGGCTTCAGTCAATCCGCTCTTGGCGGACTGAACCTTCTGGATCACCGCACTCAGGATAGTGCGGTGCTCCTCCTCGATGGAAGCGCTGTGGAGCGCTTCCAACATAGTGTCCAGTGCCTCTGCATGGACAGAGGCCACTGGCACAGGCGTCTCACCTCCCTTAGAAGGGAACAACCTACCCGAGCTCGGAGCCGTTGGAGGGTCCGGCGCGGTGTTCGGCTAAGGGCCGAACTCGGAGCTCTTGCGGACCCCATCCCCTCGGACCCGGAGTCCGGAAGGTCGCCTTGAGGCGCCTCCGGGACTGTCCCCCCTCGATCCGGTGCCTCTTGAGATAGCACCTCGGTGTCGTCGGCTGGATGAGGGGAGGTGGCGGTCGGGACTGGATCGCTATCCATGTCCGACGCGCCCAGGGAGCCGTCCGAGGATACCTCGATATTGGCTCGGGGCGGCCTGCACAATTGAGTTCGGTGTTAGGGAAAGCAATGCGACAAAGGAATCCTATGGGTTACTTTGGTATCCGAATACTTACGATCTCCCCTGGGGCTTGGCCCTGGGCAACCACTCGTCTTCACTTTTGTCGGCGGCGGTGGAGCTGTCCGGAAGGAGCGTCCTTCCCTTCTTGGACCCTCCGGTCTCTCCAGTTGGGGCGGCCTTCCTTTTCTTGTCTCCCCCAGTCAGTGGGGGAGCCTCTTCTTCCTCTTCCTCGTCTTCGGGGGAAGAGTGCGCCACAGATTCGTCGGACGGTGAGTCCGACGGCTCCTGGCGTCGGGAACTCTTTCGAGCTCCCTTGGCCTTCTGGGTCTTCTCCGGCACCTTATAAGGGGCCGGAGTCAACATCTTCACCAGAAGGGCGTCTGCAGGGCCTTCGGGCAAGGGAGCCGGACAGTCGATTTGTCCGGCCATCTTCTGCCAGTCCTGTTAACGGCACGGGAGTTTAGATCTCGCATAGAGTCAATCTATATAGAAAACAAGTATCCTTTGAAAGGTAAAACAACTTACCGCACTGGCGTGGCGCTTTGCGCTGAATCCGCGATCCTCAGTAATGGAGGGAGGGACCGCGGTGCCCATTAGCAGCACCCTCCAGGCATCTTCATGAGTCATGTCGAAGAGCCTGTTCAGAGTTCGGTGCTGCGCCGGATTGAACTCCCACAAGGTAAACTCCCGTTGTTGGCATGGGAGTATCCGGCGAACGAGCATAACCTGGACTATGTTGACAAGCTTGAGCTTCTTATCCACCATGTTCTGAATACATGACTGGAGTCCGGTCAGCTCTTTTGAATTACCCCAGGACAGGCCCTTCTCTTTCCAGGAGGTGAGCCACATGGGGATGCCAGATCGGAACTCGGGGGCCGCTACCCATGCGGGGTCGCGCGGCTCGGTGATATAGAACCACCCCGATTGCCACCCCTTTATGGTGTCCACGAAGGTGCCCTCGAGCCATGTGATGTTGGGCATCTTGCCCACCATGGCGCCTCCACGCTCCGCCTGACGGCCGCTCACTACCTTTGGCTTGACATTGAAGGTCTTCAGCCATAAGCCGAAGTGGGGCTTGATGCGGAGGAAGGCCTCGCACACGACAATGAACGCCGAGATGTTGAGGATGAAGTTCGGGGCCAGATTGTGGAAATCCAGGCCGTAATAAAACATGAGCCCCGGAAGAAGGGATGGAGAGGGAATCCCAGTCCGCGGAGGTAATGGGTGAGGAATACCACCCTCTCATGGGGCTCGGGGGTGGGGATGAGCTGTCCCTCATCTGGGAGCCGGTGCGCGATATCGTCGTGCAGGTATCCGGCTCTCCTCAGTTTCTTGACGTCTCCCTCCATGATGGAGGAGACCATCCACTTGCCTCCCGCTCCGTACATGGTTGGAGAAGGTAGAGATGGAAGTGAGGACTTGGGCGCTAGATCTCGAGTATGTTAGAGCGGATGAGCGGAGGAGGAAGAAGGCGTGGATAGAAAGGTGAGTCCTTATCCCTTTATATGGGCGGACAAAATTAAACGTCCCCACTTGCCTAGTAAAACTCGCTTATCCCCCAAGCGCCGCAATTGATGGCGCGGTTGGGTTACCCACGCCCGTATTGATGAGAATCCCGTAATAAGGGGACACGATCTCTGCCTTGACAAGACGTGTCGAAAAACTGCCTCGCGTTATGTGCGAGGCTCGTTAAAAGAAATGGTTCGAATAGTCACCGGACCATGACATGACGTCATGCTGTCAAAACAAGCCAGCAAATTAGATCTGCGAAAAAACATTATTCTCTCTATCGTGAAATGTGGGACTTATTTTGCAGGGTCGGACACTATCCTCGTATTCAACTTCTTCTGTAATGTATTCGGAGAAGGAACCCGCCTTGCAATGCCGAAGACAACTGCGCGCCAGACTCATCGTCATTGAAGCCTGGTTCAGGGGCTACTGAGGGAGTCCTGGATTAGGGGGTCTCCATTAGCCGGACTATCTCCATTAGCCGGACTGTTAGACTCTGAAGATACAAGATTGAAGATTTCGTCTCGTGTCCGGATGGGACTCTACTTGGCGTGGAAGGCAAGCTAGGCAATACGTATATGGATATCTCCTCCTTTGTAACCGACCTTGTGTAACCCTAACCCTCTCCGGTGTCTATATAAACCGGAGGGTTTTAGTCCGTAGGACAACAATCACAACATACAATCATACCGTAGGCTAGGTTTTAGGGTTTAGCCTCTCTTATCTCATGGTAGATCTACTCTTGTAACACCCATATCTTAAATATTAATCAAGCAGGACGTAGGGTTTTACCTCCATCAAGAGGGCCCGAACCTGGGTAAAACTTCGTGTCCCTTGCCTCCTGTTACCATCCGGCCTAGACACACAGTTCGGGACCCCCTACCCGAGATCCGCTGGTTTTGACACTGACAATACGTCTCCAACGTATCTACTTTTCCAAACACTTTTCCCCTTGTTTTGGACTCTAACTTTCTTGATTTGAACGGAACTAACCCGGACTGACGCTTTTTTCAGCAGAACTACCATGGTGTTATTTATGTGCAGGAGCAAACGTTCTCGGAATGACCTGAAACTTCACGGAGACACTTTTCAGAAAATAAGAAAAATACCTGCCAAAGATGAAGGCTAGGGGCCCACCGTCTTGCCACGAGGGTGAGGGGCGCGCCTGCCCCCCTAGGGCGCGCCCCCTACCTCGTGGGCCCCCTGTTGCGTCTCCGACTCCAACTCCACCTCCATATATTGAGTTTTGATGAGAAAAAAATTAGAGAGAAGAAATCATCGTGTTTTACGATACGGAGCCGCCGCCAAGCCCTAAAACCTCTCGGGAGGGCTGATCTGGAGTCCGTTCAGTGCTCCGGAGAGGGGAATCCATCGCCATCATCATCATCAACCATCCTCCATCACCAATTTCATCGTAGGCTTGCTAGACGATGATGGGTTGGATGGGATCTATCATGTAATCGAGTTAGTTTTGTTAGGGTTTGATCCCTAGTGTCCACTATGTTCTGAGATTGATGTTGCTATGACTTTGCTATGCTTAATGCTTGTCACTAGGGCCCGAGTGCCATGATTTCAGATCTGAACCTATTATGTTTTCATCAATATATGAGTGTTCTTGATCCTATCTTGCAAGTCTATAGTCACCTATTATGTGTTATGATCCGTTAACCCCGAAGTGATAATAATCGGGATACTTACCGGTGATGACCATAGTTTGAGGAGTTCATGTATTCACTATGTGTTAATGCTTTGTTTCGGTTCTCTATTAAAAGGAGGCCTTAATATCCCTTAGTTTCCGTAAGGACCCCTCTGCCACAGGAGGGTAGGACAAAAGATGTCGTGCAAGTTCTTTTCCATAAGCACGTATGACTATTTGGAATACATGCCTACATTATATCAATGAACTGGAGCTAGTTCTGTGTCACCCTAGGTTATGACTGCTACATGATGAACCGCATCCGGCATAATTCTCCATCACCGATCCATTGCCTACGAGCTTTCCATATATTGTTCTTCGCTTATTTACTTTTCCGTTGCTATTTCTATCATCACTACAAAATACCAAAAACTTTACTTTTACTATTGTTTACCTTTTGCTACCGTTATCACCACTATCATATTACTTTGCTAATAAACACTTTGCTGCAGATATTAAGTTTCCAGGTGTGGTTGAATTGACAACTCAGCTGCTAATACTTGATAATATTCTTTGGCTCTCCTTGTGTCGAATCAATACATTTGGGTTGAATACTCTACCCTCGAAAACTGTTGCGATCCCCTATACTTGTGGGTTATCAATATCTTCCGTACTAAGCATGCTATCCTCAGGTTGAGTGTTTATTCACTTGCCATCGCACGAGGAAATGGGTGGTAGTAGGGATGCCCAGTCCCAAACTACAAAATACAAAAAGGGTTCATCCCTTAAATAATCAAACAAAAACTCCCAATGGAGCCAAAACCTTTACTTTCCGCTTGGGACCACCACTAGCGTGCTTAGCATGGAAGATGTTGATAACTGATAGTCATGAAGTGAATAAGAAGGGTGCATGTCTCAAAATTTCATTTATCTCTGTTTTAAAAATTGAGCTCTGGCACCTCTACAAATCACTGCTTCTCTCTGCGAATGGACTATCTGTTTACTTTTATGTTGTGTCATCACCTTCTAAAAACAAGCGCCAGAAACTAAGTAGAGCACAACGGTCATGATTTATGCATTGTGTGTAGCTAATGTTGGGTGCATCATGACTGGATTTTTTCTACCATGAATTACAATGTTTAGTCGCTGCTCGAACTTTGGAGGTGCTCTGCATTTATGTTTTGCGGTCTCATAAAGGGTTAGCGAGATACCATTATTGTTATATTATATCATGGTTGTTTTGACAACGTGTTGCTGTTTGAGATATCTTATTATTGCTCCCTAGCTGATTATGTCATTGATATGAATCGTTATAATCTTTAAGAGTTATTGTCAACATGGTTAGTTATAATGCTGGCTGAAAACTAGGGTGTTATTTAAGCTTATTTATGCAAACAAGAGCAAAAGAGTTCATAAAAGTTTTTCTTTCTCACTTTCAGTTTATCAACTGAATTGCTTGAGGACAAGCAAAGGTTTAAGCTTGGGGGAGTTGATACGTCTCCAACGTATCTACTTTTTCTCATGCTTTTCCTCTTGTTTTGGACTCTAATTTGCACGATTTGAATGAAACTAACCCCGGACTGACGCTGTTATCAGCAAAACTACCATGGTGTTGTTTTTGTGCAGAAATAAAAGTTCTCGGAATGGAACGAATCTTTTTGAGGAATTTTTATACAATATATAAGAATTTCTGGAGCCAAGACCTACCGGAGAGGGGCCCCTAGGTCGGCACAACCCACCAGGGCTTGCCCCCTCTCCTAGCGCGCCCAGGTGGGTTGTACCCACCTGGTTGCCCCGCTGACGACCCCCTAATACTATAAAATCACATATTTCCAGAAAAAAATAGGGAGAAAGAATTATCGCGATCCACGAGACGGAGCCATCGCCAAGCCCCGTTCTTCCTCGGGAGGGCAGATCTGGAGTCCGTTTGGGGCTCCAGAGAGGCGGATCTTTGATCTTCGTCATCACCAACCCTTCTCCATCGCCAATTCCATGATGCTCCCCACCGGGAGTGAGTAATTCCTTCGTAGGCTCGCTGGTCGGTGAGCAGTTGCATGAGATTCATCATGTAATCGAGTAAGTTTCGTTAGGGCATGATCCCTAGTATCCACTATGTTCTTAGATTGATGTTGCTATGACTTTGCCATGCTTAATGCTTGTCACTTTGGGTTTGAGTGCCATGATTTCAGATCTGAACCGTTTATGAATTCATCATTATATCCATGTTTTAGATCTGATCTTGCAAGTTATAGTCACCTACGACGGTTATGATCCGGCAACCCCGGAGTGACAACAACCGAGCCCACTCCCGGTGATGATCGTAGTTTGAGGAGTTCATGTAGCTTGTTGGAGGCCACAAAGGGGGCTGATGTATGTTTCAATGTGAAGCATGAGGTTTTCTCAGCTCATAAGATAATCTGTGCGATGCGTTCGGCGGTTTTCAGTGCAGAGTTCTACGGGCCAATGAGGGACAAAAAAGGCGCAGCATAACTATCGAACATTTGCAGCCTGCTGCTTTCAGAGGACTGCTTCACTTCATTTACAAGGACTCGTTGCCTCCGATGGATGAGCTCAATGATGAAGAGTATGAAGAAATGCTTAGGCATTTGCTTGTCGCCGCAGATAGGTATGCCATGGAAAGGATGAAATTGATGTGCGAGGGCAAGTTGTGCGAGGTTCTTTGTGCCGAGACTGTGGTGACCACGCTAGCTCTAGCCGACCACCACCATTGCAGCCAGCTCAAAGATGCTTGCATTGAGTTTATGAACTCTTCAAACATAATTTGTGATGTGGTGGCCAGTAAAGGGTATGAGCAACTGAAAAGGGAATGCCCTACTATCATTGTGGATATTTGGGAGAAAACAGGAAAGAGTCGCAAACTTTAGTATGCTGTTCGTGGATTAACTTCAGTACAAAAAAGGCACACCCATGACATTTTGGGCCGAACAATTTTTTTTTCTGTCATACTTATGACACTTCTATGACGATAATGGTGACAAAACCCGGTATAATCATAGATGTGGTGGGCTCCTACTTCTATGAAAAAAAATCATGACAGAAAATGGGCTTTTCGTCCTGGGCGGGACGGAGACGCAGCTGCATGACATTCTTTGGGCCGTCCATGACGAAAAAAACCATGGTAGAAGCGAGGGCAAGGAAAATATCGGGGTGTTCCCAGTTACGGTGGGTGGTCGGGGCCGAGCGATGCATGGAGGTTTGCGCATTTCTCTCGTACACGCACGCGCGTGGGTGCGAGGCGTTGGGCTCTAACTGAACCCGATCGAGGTGTTCGCCTACTGAACCCGAGCGATTGCACTGCAGGCTACGCGTTACTGAACCCGAGCGACAATCGATGGCTGTTAACTAAACCCGATCGACCGATTCCTTCGCTACTGCTGCTAACTGAAGCCGATCGATGCTGCCTCTGGATGAACAGTGAGCGTTGCTTGGGGGGTTTGGGTGAACAGTTCCCGGTGGGGGTGGATGAACAGGGCCCCGTGGTGTTGCCTTTGGATGAACAGGACCCCGATCGATCGAGTCGGTTGGGGCTAGATGAACAGGACCCCGTGGAGGGCTGGATGAACAGTAGACGACGGAGGGCTGGATGAACAGTAGCCCGTGGAGGGGTGGTTGAATAGGAGCCCGTGGAGAGGGCTGGTTGAACTGTAGCCGGTGGAGTAGCGCACGGTGGAGGCTGGATGAACAGGAGCCCGTGGATGAACAGGAGCAGGTGGAGGCTGGAGGAGGTCGATGGTGGATGAACAGTAGCCCGTGGAGGCTGGAGGGGGTCGACGGTGGAGATGAACAATATCCCATGGAGTCCCGTTTTGCGGTACACCACACCCCTCCCGATGAACAGGACCCCCGTTTCGACCGTAGCGCTCCAACACAAGTCCGTTTCCTCCGTTTCGCGGTACGCCACACCCCTCCCGATCAACAGGACCCCGTTTCGACCATAGGAGGTCCGTTTCCTCTGTTTTGTGGTACGCCAGACCCCTCCCGCTGAACAGGATCCCGTTTCAAACGTGTCCAGTCAAACACATGGCCGTTTCCTCCGTTCTTCGGTACGCCAGGCCTTGTTTCCGTCGGCTGTTCCGTCCAAGCCCTCCCGATGAACAAGACGACACATTCCATCCGACCCAGCCTGTTGGCTCCCCATGAACACGACGATGACGCAGTTTCTCCATTCCGACCCAGCTATGTACACGAGCCCTGGCCGTACGTATGCACGAGTAGGCGTTCGAGACCCCGCCCGTATGTACGTACGTGGCCGTATTTTCTTTCTTGCACATTGTCCGCTGTACGTATGCGTACATGCTACGTGCGCGCCTCTACTACGACACGTGCGCGCCTCTACATCGACCAGTATGTACATACATGTTCGTGACTAGAATGACAACGCTACGTACGCTTTGACGAGGTGGGTCCTAACTGTCAGGTACTTCCTTGCGTGCGAGGATGTAGCTGGTGGGTCCCAGCAGTCAGGGGGCGAATCATTTTTTTGCCCGGACGCACTTCCTTGCATGCAAAGATGTAGCTGGTGGGTCCCAGCAGCCAAGGGGAAATGTTTCTTTCACGAAATACGGTGGCCCGTCCGGTGGGTCCCCGCTGTCAGGTGGAGGAATAATTATTTTGCGTGTAATAAGGAGGCACTTCCTTACTGCGGCCTTGGACCCAGCTGTCAGCCTCTCCACGTACAATCCACATCCGATGGAAGCCGTTCCTTGACCACGTTGACCACGCCGCGCCGAAAGCACCAGTGCAGTGGACGACGGCGAGGCCTAGGAAGGGGACGACATGGAGCCGGGGAAGACGCGGCAGTGGATGCCCATGCGGAGAGGAGTACGAGGGTTCACTGGTTCGGCTGCGGTGTGAGGCTATCGTTGCCGCAGAATAATGATGTCTACTACACAACCTTCTTCTTGTAGACGTTGTTGGGCCTCCAAGTGCGGAGGTTTGTAGGACAGTAGCAAATTTCCCTCAAGTGGATGACCTAAGGTTTATCAATCCGTAGGAGGCGTAGGATGAAGATGGTCTCTCTCAAGAAACCCTGCAACCAAATAACAGAGAGTCTCTTGTGTCCCCAACACACCCAATACAATGGTAAATTGTATAGGTGCACTAGTTCGGCGAAGAGATGGTGATACAAGTGCAATATGGATAGTAGATAATAGTTTTTGTAATCTGAAAATATAAAAACAGCAAGGTGACGAATGATAAAAGTGAGCGTAAATGGTATTGCAATGCGTTCAAAAAAGGCCTAGGGTTCATACTTTCGCTAGTGCAAGTCCTCTCAACAATAATAACATAATTGGATCACATAAATATCCCTCAACATGCAACAAAGAGTCACTCCAAAGTCACTAATAGCGGAGAACGAACGAAGAGATTATGGTAGGGTACGAAACCACCTCAAAGTTATTGTTTCCAATCAATCCGTTGGGCTATTCCTATAAGTGTCACAAACAGCCCTAGAGTTCGTACTAGAATAACACCTTAAGATACACATCAACCAAAACCCTAATGTCACCTAGATACTCCAATGTCACCTCGAGTATCCATGGGTATGATTATACGATATGCGTCACACAATCTCAGATTCATCTATTCAACCAACACAAAAGGACCTCAAAGAGTGCCCCAAAGTTCTACCGGAGAATCACGACGAAAACTTGTGCCAACCCCTATGCATAGGTTCATGGGCAGAACCCGCAAGTTGATCACCAAAACATACATCAAGTGAATCACGTGGTATCCCATTGTCACCATAGATACGCACGGCAAGACATACATCAAGTGTTCTCAAATCTTTAAAGACTCAATCCGATAAGATAACTTCAAAGGGGAAACTCAATTCATTACAAGAGAGTAGAGGGGGGAAGAAACATCATAGGATCCAAATATAATAGCAAAGCTCGCGATACATCAAGATCGTATCACCTCAAGAACACGAGAGAGAGAGAGATCAAACACATAGCTACTGGTACATACCCTTAGCCCCGAGGGAGAACTACTCCCTCCTCGTCATGGACAGCACCGGGATGATCAAGATGGCCACCAGAGAAGGATTGCCCCCTCCGGGAGGGTGCCAGAACGGGTCTAGATTGGCTTTCGGTGGCTACGGAGGCTTCTGGCGGCGGAACTCCCGATCTATTGTGCTCACGGATGTTTTTAGGGTATATGGAGATATATAGGCGGAAGAAGTACGTCAGGGGGGCCACGAGGGGCTCACGAGGGTGGAGGGCGTGCCCAGGGGGGGTGGGCGTGCCCCCTGCCTCGTGACCTCCTCGCAGATCCCCCGACGTGCACTCCAAGTCTTCTGGGCTTCTTTCTTTCCAAAAATGTGTTCCGTGAAGTTTCAGGTCAATTGGACTCCGTTTGATTTTCCTTTTCTTCGAAACCCTAAAACAGGGTAAAAACAGAAACTGGCACTGGGCTCTGGGTTAATAGGTTAGTCCCAAAAATGATATTAAAGTGTATAATAAAGCCCATAAACATTCGAAACAGTAGATAATATAGCATGGAGCAATCAAAAATTATAGATACATTGGAGAGGTATCAGCATCCCCAAGCTTAATTCCTGCTCGTCCTCGAGTAGGTAAATGATAAAAACCGAATTTTTGATGCGGAGTGCTACTTGGCATAATTTCAATGTACTTCTTCTTAATTGTGGCATGAATATTCAGATCCATAAGATTCAAGACAAAAGTTTAATATTGACATAAAAACAATAATAATTCAAGCATACTAACTAAGAAATCATGTCTTCTCAAAATAACATGGCCAAAAAAAGCTATCCCTACAAAATCATATAGTCTGGCTATGCTCTATATTCACCACACAAAATATTTAAATCATGCACAACCCCGATGACAAGCCAAGCAATTGTTTCATACTTTTCATGTTCTCAAACTTTTTCATTCTTCACGCAATACATGAGCGTGAGCCATGGACATAGCACTATAGGTGGAATAGAATGGTGGTTGTGGAGAAGACAAAAAGGGGAAGATAGTCTCACATCAACTAGGCGTATCAACGGGCTATGGAGATGCCCATCAATAGATATCAATGTGAGTGAGTAGGGATTGTCATGCAACGGATGCACTAGAGCTATAAATGTATGAAAGCTCAAAAAGAAACTAAGTGGGTGTGCATCCAACTCGCTTGCTCATGAAGACCTAGGGCAATTTTGAGGAAGCCCATCATTGGAATATACAAGCCAAGTTCTATAATGTAAAATTCCCACTAGTATATGAAAGTGACAACATAGGAGACTCTTTGTCATGAAGATCATGGTGCTACTTTGAAGCACAAGTGTGGTAAAAGGATAGTAACATTGTCCCTTCTCTCTTTTTCTCTCAATTTTTTTATTATTGTTTTGGCCTTCTCTTTTTTATGGCCTCTTTTCTTTTTTTATTTGGGCTTCTTTGGCCTCTTTTATTTATTTATTTTTGTCCAGAGTCTCATCCCGACTTGTGGGAGAATCATAGTCTCCCTCATCCTTTCCTCACTGGGACAATGCTCTAATAATGATGATCATCACACTTTTATTTTCTTACAACTCAAGATTTACAACTCGATACTTAGAACAAGATATGACTCTATATGAATGCCTCCGGCGGTGTACCGGGATGTGCAATGACTCAAGAGTGACATGTATGGAAGAATTATGAACGGTGGCTTTGCCACAAATACGATGTCAACTACATGATGCAAAGCAATATGACAATGATGGAGCGTGTCATAATAAACGGAACGGTGGAAAGTTGTATGGCAATATATCTCGAAATGGCTATGGAAATGCCATAATAGGTAGGTATGGTGGCTGTTTTAAGGAAGGTATATGGTGGGTTTATGGTACCGGCGAAAGTTGCGCGGTACTAGAGAGGCTAGCAATGGTGGAAGGGTGAGAGTGCGTATAATCCATGGACTCAACATTAGTCATAAAGAACTCATATACTTATTGCAAAAATCTATTAGTTATCGAAACAAAGTACTACGCGCATGCTCCTAGGGGGATAGATTGGTAGGAAAAGACCATCGCTCGTCCCCGACCGCCACTCATAAGGAAGACAATCAATAAATAAATCATGCTCCGACTTCATCACATAACGGTTCACTATACGTGCATGCTACGGGAATTACAAACTTCAACACAAGTATTTCTCAAATTCACAACTACTCAACTAGCATGACTCTAATATTACCATCCTCATATCTCAAAACAATCATCAAGTATCAAACTTCTCATAGTATTCAACACACTCATAAGAGAATTTTATTATTCTTGAATACCTAGCATATTAGGATTTTAGTAAATTACCATGCTATTAAGACTCTCAAAATAATATAAGTGAAGCATGAGATTTCATCTATTTCTTCAAAATAAAACTACCACCATGCTCTAAAAGGATATAAGTGAAGCACTAGAGCAACAACAAACTACTCCGAAGGATATAAGTGAAGATCAATGAGTAGTCGAATAATTATGCAACTATGTGAAGACTCTCCAACATTTAAGAATTTCAGATCTTGGTATTTTATCCAAACAGCAAGCAAAGCAAAAGAAAATGACATCTAAGAATAGCAAACATCATGTGAAAAAGCAAAAACTTAGGATCAACCGATACTAACCGATAGTTGTTGAAGAGGAAAGGTGGGATGCCACCCGGGGCATCCCCAAGCTTAGACGCTTGGGAATTCTTGAAATATTATCTTGGGGTGCCTTGGGCATCCCCAAGCTTGAGCTTTTGTGTCTCCTTAATTCCTTTCACTAGTCGTCAACCCGTGCATTCGCACGGGCTAGTTTAGTAATCTGCAATAGGTTGACTTTTGAGACTACATTTCATTTACCGGGAGTAATTAAATTGGGAATTCTCAAATTTCTATTGGAACAGTTCCATCTTGTCCTATGACCATACATGTTCAACAGTCAAATCTTATCGTAGTTAAAATTTTATACTTAAAATAACATAATATGAAATGACTCGCATATACTCAAATGTTCTCCATCTAGATAAATATAATCCAATTATTTAACAACCTCTAAATCTTGGTATATGATCCCTTCAACACATTGAAATTAAATTTTGTTGATTGTTCATTAACTTGGCACCTATTCCGACCAGTCTCTGGACTACTTAGGAAGTTTACTTTATATATAAGATGAAAGAGCCTCACAAAATCAACAACACAAACAATTAGACCTTTTTAAACAGAAAAGGAATAGATGCACGCATCAACGACCATTTTTTAGTACTTCTTTTCTTGTTCGAAACTTTTTTCATTAGAAGACAAAAGCCTAGTCCATACCTAATAAAATAAACCATGCATAGAGAAAATGGTCATTCCGTTTAGCTTGTGTACATGTTGAGATGGTTGCACTTCGGTGCATCTGCTTTGCTTCGATCACATCAAAATGTATTGATCTAAACATGTTCACTTTCATTATATTAATCATTTCCTAAAAATAAATGCTAATATAATAACATATAGACAAAAGTAAACTGTTCTGGTCTCTATTTTGAATTCACACGAAATTTGTCTAGTAAGGTATATACAGAGACCTTACTAAAATAATTTTGTATATAATGAAACCAAAAGAAAACGTAAATCCATATATAGCGAAATACTGATACAATATTTACCTGAAATCTTATTTATATAATCAAACAAATCGATGCACATACCTCGTATCCATTATCTGCACCCTATATATGTCGTTCCAACAATTTAATATGCATGTTATTCCTAACGTGGTAGTTTGCCGAGTTATCTTTTTTCGAAACTCAGCAATGGCTGTTTAAAATGTTTGTTGAGTGCCCAATAATAAGAACTTAGAAAAGTTCAAGATTGCTCACGTCCGTCCAACCAAGTGTCGTTTGCCGAGAACAGAACTGGGCAAACACAATGCCAAGTTGTTTCTAGGCTTTGCCGAGTATGCTGCAAACTTGGCGAATTCGGCGATTCCAGTAGTGACATGACATTAATAATAAAGTTTATCATGTTCACGTTCCAAAACAATGAACAGTGTAAAAGAAAGTAACTATCATTCCTGAATGAAGACTATTCTTGGGTGCATGCTTAGTTTTGTTGCTTGTATGTAAGATTGACCTTACTAACATGTCACCCTGGAATTCGGTTGCATTTAGTTGGGGTACGGGAGGTGTATTGGGTTTGACTACCATGGAGTTATTTCATACGTTTACATAGGTATGGGTTACTGGACAAATAATCTGATCATATATACGTTGCAAAATAAGAAACAAAACATGTTTAACATATCTGTCTACTCTCAAAAACGAAACACGTATTTACCATATTTTTACCCTAGATTAACTTACAAAAATTATTGTGCGTGGACTGATATCAATTTCAATTGTTACTTATTAGCAATACAAAGTCAGAAAATATTATACTACCTCTGACTGTTAGTACCCTAACAGTCAAAAAACCAATTCGAGAGAAGATAGGCAACTCTTACCTCCGATGCATTAGGCAGTGCAAAGTTTGGCAAGATGGTGACCTGATGAGATCTAGGATTCATGCATGGCCTATTTTGCATGGCGGGGTTGCCATAGTTCTGCTCAAATTCAGTCTCACGCATTCAGAAAGGTTAATTAGAATCCATCCAATTCTGTGATCTGGTGGCTTTTGTGGATAAGGTCAAAAATTCTTCCTGCATGAAAAATCTATTGCATGGAATATGAGCATTTTCTACCTTGCTGATAATAACCCCTGTGCCCAACAACGATGCTAGCCTGCGAAATGATTCACTGGTCGTCCTGGAAATTGAGAACATTAATCGCATATTATGCCTGGAAACTGAATAAAAGATTAATCGGTTGGAATTCTTATAAAACACATTAATCAGGCCCAACATAGAACGTGAGAAACTAAATGCACATATAGGATAGAACCTCAGAAGCACAGTCCAAGTATAAGACGTCACAAAAACAAACTGGACTGCGAGATAACTTCTTTTTTACTCATACCATGGGCATCCGTAGTCCCTCAATGGACAACTTCATGGGCTCGATTGAATAGTTGTGCATTGATACGTCCATACAATCAAGGGAGACATTGATCATATTAATAGAATTGGCTGTTTTACAGTACGTGTCAAAATGAGGAATAGGGGGGGGGGGTGTTCAATGCAGATTTGATGGTAGAAGAAAATGTGTCATGATAATTAGGGTATAAAATATGAAAAATTGAGAAAACAAAAGAGAGACAAAATCAGTGATAAAAATATGAAACTTGTTTTGTTGAGTGAATCCCCATGCTCCAAATAATAAAAAATCACATAGCCTGACTGATTTGAGAGGGTATAATTATATATGTATGCTTTTCAGCTATCACGGACTAACACCTGTAAGTTGTTTGTCTTGCCTAGTTAATTACTTTATGAACCACAATGTTTCTTAGATAACGCTACCTGCAGACAAATAGCTTGTAGAGGTGCATGTTAAAAAGACACTGTAAGTAAATAAGAAAATATTATACTACCTCAGATCAAAAGTTTCTTCACACGCTTAATCCATCACCAGACCACTTGCTTAATGGTGAGCTTATCACCGCGTCCTCGGCCTCGACGGTGCTGCAGCAAAGAAGAGCTTCCCATATGCACCCTGGATGGATAGGCTAAACAATGTTAGAACTGACATACTGCAGACAAACAACATTATATTTACCTAATCAAAAGATTGGGTTGGGTGATGTTTAAAAGATCACTGTATAGTGGATGGTCCTGCATTGCACTTCATCGACCAATTTTGTATAACCTGTGGAGGCACCCAATTATATAATCAGTAGATGACGTTCATTATCTGCATTGAAATCTCGCTTTTCTCAAAATTGTCACTGGATCGAACTCACTGCATTATCTTCATCATCTGCAACACACACACACACACACACACACAGAGAGAGAGGGGCTAACCGCACCAGGAGAAAGTGGCGAAGGCCTATCCGCAACGCCCAATTATGTATAACTTGTGAGGCAGCCAATTTGATGATGTTCATCACCTACATGCAAATCTTGCTTTTCTCATATTTGCCGCTGGATCTAACTTGATGTGTTCTCTCCATCATCTGCAACAAACACAAAGAGAGAGAGGCTAATGGCACAAGGAGGAAGAGGCCAAGGCCTATCCGCCATGAATTGGTGGAATTAGATTTAGTCTGGAGATGTGATTTGCTGCTGGATCTAACACGCCGCCAATGAAACGAAACGCATGAGAAAGACAATTGTGGGGGATAGAGAGAGAGGAGATGCCTGCGGGGAGGAGAACGCACTGAGGTTAGGCGATGGAGACCACAACCAGGACCATAGCCAGATTGCGGCAGGAGGCGACCGCATATGGAAGGGGCGATGGAGACCTCGACCAAGAGCTCTCGATCAGGGTTTAGGCTGAGGCGATTCCTTGAGTAGACAAATCGTGGAGGCTAGGGAAAGTAGATCGGGACTCTTATTTAGTTTTGGAAGAGGCCGTGGAGTATGTTAAGTTTTTTTCGGTGGAAGGATGTGAGGCTTTTTTGGGTACAATTGAGATTAGATTTTTTTTCTTTTTTGTTGGAAGGACGTGAAGTTTTTTTTTGAGGATTACATGAAGCTTTTATTAGGTACAGTTGAGATTGGATTTTTGTTCTTTAGTTTGGACGTGAAGTTTAGGTACAATTGATATTGGATTTTTTTTTTCTTTAGAGAAAATGTCTTTTTCTGACAGAGGATTTTATGATCAGATCTACACCGTTATAATTCGGTCCCACCAGATGAACGGCTCGTAAAATCTAATTAACGTGGTAATTTTGTGGAAGTCTGTAATTAGTATAGGTATATAGATAGATAGATAGATAGGTAGATAGATAGATAGATATCACGGTCTCCCTAAATCTCAAAAGCTTCATCCACACAAAACTGAACAAGGACTCGTGAGGTAAGTTAGTATAAACCATTGCAAAAACCTTATCATACTCTACTGTAGCAGATCACTAAAATTATTATTCAACATTGCATACTAAATTCCTCTGCATATTTAATAGTCCTATCCTCAAATAGAATCATTAAAGAAGCAAACATATGCAAACAATGCAAACATAACAGCAATCTGCCTAAACAGGATAGTCTGTAAAGAATGCTGCAACATCCATACTTCCCTAGCTCCAAAAATTATGAAATAAAATTCCCACTGTAGTAAACTTATCAGAGCTTAATATGCAAAAGGTTTCAACATTTTATCACATTCTGACTTTTCTAGGGAATTATTGCAACAGCGGTAAACTTTCTGTTTTCAAACAGCAACATGTATACTTATAACATAAGCATAGTAAAGGATATCAATGCCACTTTTATTGAGATAAAAGATGCAATACAATGTTCTAAATAACTGCAAGCAAATCCTAATAAAATAAATTGATGCTCCAAGCAAAACACATATCATGTGGCGGATAAAAATATAGCTCCAAGTAAAGTTACCGATGAACGAAGACGAAAGAGGGGATGCCTTCCGGGGCATCCCCAAGCTTAGGCTCTTGGATATCCTTGAATGTTACCTTGGGGTGCCTTGGGCATCCCCAAGATTAGGCTCTTGCCACTCCTTATTCCATAGTCCATCAAATCCTTACCCAAAACTTGAAAACTTCACAACACAAAACTTAACAGAAAACTCGTAAGCTCCGTTAGTATAAGAAAATAAATCACCACTTCAAGGTACTGTAATTAACTCATTCTTTATTTATATTTGTGTTAAACCTACTGTATTCCAACTTCTCTATGGTTTATAAACTATTTTACTAGCCATAAATTCATCAAAATAAGTAAACAACACATGAAAAACAGAATCTGTCAAAAACAGAATAGTATGTAGTAATCTGGATCAAACTTATACTTCTGGAACTAATAAAATTCTCAAATAAATTTCTGGACCTGAGGAATTTATCTATTAATCATCTTCAAAAAGAATTAACTAAATATCACTTTTCAAATAAAAATGGCAGCAATTCTCGTGAGCGCTAAAGTTTCTGTGTTTTACAGCATGATCAACAAGACTTTCCCCAAGTCTTCCCAAAGGTTCTACTTGGCACAAGCACTAATTAAAAGCATAAAACAACATATAAACAGAGGCTAGATGAATTATTTATTACTAAACAGGAACAAAAAGCAAAGAACAAAGATAAAGTTGGGTTGCCTCCCAACAAGCGCTATCGTTTAACGCCCCTAGCTAGGCATGATGATTTCAACGATGCTCACATAGAAGATAAAAATTGTAACATAAAGAGAGCATCTTGAAGAATATGACTAGCACATTTAAGCCTAACCCACTTCCTATGCATAGGGATTTTGTGAGCAAACAATTTATGGGAGCAATAATCAACTTGCATAGGAAGGTAAAACAAGCATAACTTCAAAACTTTAAGCACATAGAGAGGAAACTTGATATTATTACAATTTCTACAAGCATATGTTCCTCCCTCATAATAATTTTCAGTAGCATCATGAATGAATTCAACAATATAACCAGCACCTAAAGCATTCTTTTCATGATCTACAAGCATAGAAAATTTACTACTCTCTGAAGGAAATATGCCCTAGAGGCAATAATAAAGTTATTATTTATTTCCTTATATCATGATAAATGTTTATTATTCATGCTAGAATTTTATTAACCGGAAACATAATACATGTGTGAATACATAGACAAACAGAGTGTCACTAGTATGCCTCTACTTGACTAGCTCGTTAATCAAAGATGGTTATGTTTCCTAACCATGGACAAAGAGTTGTTATTTGATTAACGGGATCACATCATTAGGTGAATGATCTGATTGACATGACCCATTCCATTAGCTTAGCACCCGATCGTTTAGTATGTTGCTATTGCTTTCTTCATGACTTATACATGTTCCTATGACTATGAGATTATGCAACTCCCGTTTACCGGAGGAACACTTTGTGTGCTACCAAACGTCACAACGTAACTGGGTGATTATAAAGGTACTCTAAAGGTGTCTCCAAAGGTACATGTTGGGTTGGCGTATTTCGAGATTAGCATTTGTCACTCCGATTGTCGGAGAGGTATCTCTGGGCCCTCTCGGTAATGCACATCACATAAGCCTTGCAAGCATTGCAACTAATGAGTTAGTTGTGAGATGATGTATTACGGAACGAGTAAAGAGACTTGTCGGTAACGAGATTGAACTAGGTATTAAGATACCGACGATCGAATCTCGGGCAAGTAACGTACCGATGACAAAGGGAACAACGTATGTTGTTATGCGGTCTGACCGATAAAGATCTTCGTAGAATATGTGGGAGCCAATATGAGCATCCAGGTTCCGCTATTGGTTATTGACTGGAGATGTGTCTCGGTCATGTCTACATTGTTCTCGAACCCGTAGGGTCCGCACGCTTGAGGTTTCGATGACAGTTATATTATGAGTTTATGAGTTTTGATGTACCGAAGGAGTTCGGAGTCCCGGATGAGATCGGGGACATGACGAGGAGTCTCGAAATGGTCGAGACGTAAAGATCGATATATTGGACGACTATATTTGGACATCGGAAAGGTTCCGAGTGATTCGGGTATTTTTCGGAGTACCGGGTAGTTACGGGAGAAGCAATGGGCCTTGATGGGCTTTAGTGGGAAGAAGAGAAGGGGCCAAGGGGATGCTGCGCCCCCCTCCCCTCTAGTCCGAATTGGACTAGGGAAAAGGGGGCCGGCCACCTCTCCTTCTCCTCCACTTCCTTCTCCCTTCCTCCCCTCTTGGTGGACTCCTACTAGGACTTGGAGTCCTAGTAGGACTCCACATCCTGGCCGCACCTAGCCTTGGCCGGCCTCCTCCTCCTCCATCCTTTATATACTAAGTCAAGGGGCACCCCATGAACACAAGTTGATCCACGTGATCATATTCTTAGCCGTGTGCGGTGCCCCCTTCCACCATAATCCTCGATAATATTGTAGCGGTGCTTAGGCGAAGCCCTGCGACTGTAGTACATCAAGATCGTCACCACGCCGTCGTGCTGACGGAACTCTTCCCTGACACTTTGCTGGATCGGAGTCCGGGGATCGTCATCGAGCTGAACGTGTGCTAAAACTCGGAGGTGCCGTAGTTTCGGTGCTTGATCGGTCGGGCCGTAAAGACGTACGACTACATCAACCAAACGCTTCCGCTGTCGGTCTACAAGGGTACGTAGATCACACACTCCCCTCTCGTTGCTGTGCATCACCATGATCTTGCGTGTGCGTAGGAATTTTATTAAAAAATTACTACGTTCCCCAACAGTGGCATCCGAGCATAGGTTTTATATGTTGATGTTATATGCACGAGTAGAACACAAGTGAGTTGTGGGCTATATAAGTCATACTGCTTACCATCATGTCATACTTTGGTTCGGCGGTATTGTTGGACGAAGTGGCCCGGACCAACATTACGCGTACGCTTACGCGAGACCGGTTCTCCCGACGTGCTTTGCACAGAGGTGGCTTGCGGGTGACAGTTTCTCCAACTTTAGTTGAACCGAGTGTGGCTACGCCCGGTCCTTGCGAAGGTTAAAACAACACCAACTTGACAAACTATCGTTGTGGTTTTGATGCGTAAGTAAGATTGGTTCTTGCTTAAGCCCGTAGCAGCCACGTAAAACTTGCAACAACAAAGTAGAGGACGTCTAACTTGTTTTTGTAGGGCATGTTGTGATGTGATATGGTCAAGACATGATGCTAAATTTTATTGTATGAGATGATCATGTTTTGTAACCGAGTTATCGGCAACTGGCAGGAGCCATATGGTTGTCGCTTTATTGTATGCAATGCAATCGCGCTGTAATGCTTTAATTTATCACTAAGCGGTAGCGATAGTCGTAGAAGCATAAGATTGGCAAGACGACAACGATGCTACGATGGAGATCAAGGTGTCGCGCCGGTGACGATGGTGATCACGACGGTGCTTCGAAGATGGAAATCACAAGCACAAGATGATGATGGCCATATCATATCACTTATATTGATTGCATGTGATGTTTATCTTTTATGCATCTTATCTTGCTTTGATTGACGGTAGCATTATAAGATGATCTCTGACTAATTATCAAGAAGTGTTCTCCCTGAGTATGCACCGTTGCGAAAGTTCTTCGTGCTGAGACACCACGTGATGATCGGGTGTGATAGGCTCTACGTTCAAATACAACGGGTGCAAAACAGTTGCACACGCGGAATACTCAGGTTATACTTGACGAGCCAAGCATATACAGATATGGCCTCGGAACACGGAGACCAAAAGGTCGAGCGTGAATCATATAGTAGATATGATCAACATAGTGATGTTCACCAATGAAACTACTCCATCTCACGTGATGATCGGACATGGTTTAGTTGATTTGGATCACGTGATCACTTAGAGGATTAGAGGGATGTCTATCTAAGTGGGAGTTCTTAAGTAATATGATTAAATTGAACTTAAATTTATCATCAACTTAGTCCTGGTAGTATTTTGCAAATTATGCTGTAGATCAATAGCTCACGTTGTTGCTTCCCTGTGTTTATTTTGATATGTTCCTAGAGATAATTGTGTTGAAAGATGTTAGTAGCAATGATGCGGATTGGATCCGTGATCTGAGGTTTATCCTCATTGCTGCACAGAAGAATTATGTCCTTGATGCACCGCTAGGTGACGGACCTATTGCAGGAGCAGATGCAGACGTTATAAACGTTTGGCTAGCTCAATATGATGACTACTTGATAGTTTAGTGCACCATGCTTAATGGCTTAGAATCGGGACTTCAAAGACGTTTTGAACATCATGGAGCATATGAGATGTTCCAGGAGTTGAAGTTAATATTTCAAGCAAATACCCGAGTTGAGAGATATGAAAGTCTCCAACAAGTTCTATAGCTAAAAGATGGAGGAGAATCGCTCAACTAGTGAGCATGTGCCCAGATTGTCTGAGTACTACAATCGCTTGAATCAAGTGGGAGTTAATCTTCCAGATAAGATAGTGATTGACAGAATTCTCTAGTCACCATCACCAAGTTAGTAGAACTTCGTGATGAACTATGATATGCAAGGGATAACGGAAACAATTCCCAAGCTCTTCGTAATGCGGAAATTGATGAAGGTAGAAATCGAGAAAAACATCAAGTGTTGATGGTAGACAAGACCACTAGTTTCAAGAAAAAGGGCAGAGGGAAGAAGGGGAACTTCAAAAAGAACAGCAAGCAAGTTGCTGCTCAAGTGAAGAAGCCCAAGTCTGGTCCTAAGCCTGAGACTAAGTGTTTGTACTGCAAAGGGACTGGTCACTGGAAGCGGAACTACCCCAAGTGATTGGCAGATAAGAAGGATGGCAAAGTGAACATAAGTATATTTGATATACATGTTATTGATGTGTACTTTACTAGTGTTTATAGCAACCCCTCAGTATTTGATACTAGTTCAGTTGCTAAGATTAGTAACTCGAAATGGGAGTTGCAGAATAAACAGAGACTAGTTAAGGGTGAAGTGACGATGTGTGTTGGAAGTGGTTCCAAGATTGATATGATCATCATCGCACACTCCCTATACTTTCGTGATTAGTGTTGAACCTGAATAAGTGTTATTTGGTGCTTGCGTTGAGCATGAATATGATTTGATCATGTTTATTGTAATACGGTTATTCATTTAGGTAAGAGAATAAATTGTTGTTCTCTTTACAGGAATAAAACCTTATATGGTTACACACCCAATGAAAATAGTTCACTGGATCTCGATCATAGTGATACACATAATCATAATATTGAAACCAAAAGATGCAAAGTTAATAATGATAGTGCAACTTATTTGTGGCACTGCCGTTTAGGTCATATTGGTGTAAAGCACATGAAGAAACTCCATGCTGATGGGCTTTTGGAATCACTTGATTATGAATCAGTTGATGCTTGCAAACCATGCCTCATGGGCAAGATGACTAAGACTCTGTTCTCCGAAACAATGGAGCGAGCAATAGATTTGTTGGAAAATCATACATACTGATGTATGTGGTCCGATGAATATTGAGGCTCGCGACAGGTATCATTATTTTCTGATCTTCACAGATGATTTGAGCAGATATGAGTATATCTACTTGATGAAACATAAGTCTGAAACATTTGAAAAGTTCAAAGAATTTCAGAGTGAAGTTGAAAATCATCGTAACAAGAAAATAAAGTTTCTACGATCTGATCGTGGAGGAGAATATTTGAGTTACGAGTTTGGTGTACATTTGAAGCAATGCGGAATAGTTTCGCAACTCACGCCACCTGGAACACCACAGCGTAATGGTGTGTCCGAACGTCGTAATCGTACTTTACTAGATATGGTGCGATCTATGATGTCTCTTACTGATTTACTGCTATCGTTTTGGGGTTATGCTTTAGATACGGCCGCATTCACGTTGAATAGGGCACCATCGAAATCCGTTGAGACGACGCCTTATGAACTATGGTTTGGCAAGAAACCAAAGTTGTCGTTTCTGAAAGTTTGGGGTTGCGATGCTTATGTGAAAAAGCTTCAACCTGATAAGCTCGAACCCAAATCAGAGAAATGTGTCTTCATAGGATATCCAAAGGAAACTATTGGATACACCTTCTATCACAGATCCGAAGGCAAGACTTTTGTTGCTAAATTCGGAAACTTTCTGGAGAAGGAGTTTCTCTCGAAAGAAGTGAGTGGGAGGAAAGTAGAGAACTTGATGAGGTAACTGTACCTGCTCCCTTATTGGAAAGTAGTTCATCACAGAAATCTGTTCCTGTGACTACTACACCAATTAGTGAGGAAGCTAATGATGATGATCATGTAACTTCAGATCAAGTTACTATCGAATCTCGTAGGTAAACCAGAGTGAGATCCGCACCAGAGTGGTACGGTAATCCTATTCTGGAGGTCATGTTACTTGACCATGACGAACTTGCGAACTATGAGGAAGCGATGATGAGCCCAGATTCCGCGAAATGGTTTGAGGCCATGAAATCTGAGATATGATCCATGTATGAGAACAAAGTATGGACTTTGATGGATTTGCCCGATGATCGGCAAGCCATAGAAAATAAATGGATCTTCAAGAGAAAGACGGACGCTGATATTAGTGTTACTATCTACAAAGCTAGAATTGTCGCAAAAGGTTTTCGACAAGTTCAAGGTGTTGACTACGATGAGAGTTTCTCACTCGTATCTATGCTTAAGTCTGTCCGAATCATGTTAGCAATAGCCGCATTTTATGAAATCCAGCAAATGGATAAACAAAACTGCATTCCTTAATGGATTTATTAAAGAAGAGTTGTATATGATACAACTAGAAGGTTTTGTCAATCTTAAAGGTGCTAACAAAATGTGCAAGCTCCAGCGATCCATCTATGGACTGGTGCAAACATCTCGGAGTTGGAATATACGCTTTGATAAGTTGATCAAAGCATATAGTTTTATACAGACTTGCGGTGAAGCCTGTATTTACAAGAAAGTGAGTGGGAGCACTACAACATTTCTGATAAAGTATATGTGAAAGACATATTGTTGATCGGAGATAATGTAGAATTATTCTGCAAAGCATAAAGGAATGTTTGAAAGGAGTTTTTCAAAGAAAGACCTCGGTGAAGCTGCTTATGTATTGAGTATCAAGATCTATAGAGATAGATCAAGACGCTTGATAAGTTTTTTCAATGAGTACATACCTTGACAAGATTTTGAAGTAGTTCAAAATGGAACAGTCAAAGAAAAAGTTTCTTGCCTGTGTTACAAGGTGTGAAGTTGAGTAAGACTCAAAGCCCGACCATGGCAGAAGATAGAAAGAGAATGAAAGTCATTCCCTATGCCTCAGACATAGGTTCTATAAAGTTTGCCATGCTGTGTACCAGATCTATTGTATACCCTACACTGTGTTAAGCAAGGGAGTACAATAGTGATCTAAGAGTAGATTACTAGACAGCGGTCAAAATTATCCTTAGTGGAATAAGGAAATATTTCTCGATTATGGACGTAACAAAAAGGTTCATCGTAAAGGGTTACATCGATGCAAGTTTTTGGCACTGATCCAGATGATTCTAAGTCTCAATCTGGATACATATTAAAAGTGGGAGCAATTAGCTAGAGTAGCTCCGTGCAGAGCATTGTAGACATAGAATTTTGCAAAATACATACGGATCTGAATTTGGCAGGACCGTTGACTAAATTTCTCTCACAAGCAAAACATGATCACTCTTTGGGTGTTAATCACATAGCGATGTGAACTAGATTATTGAATCTAGTAAACCCTTTGGGTGTTAGTCACATGGAGATGTGAACCAATCACATAAAGATGTGAACTATTAGTGTTGAATCACATGGCGATGTGAACTAGATTATTGACTCTAGTGCAAGTGGGAGACTGAAGGACATATGCCCTAGAGGAAATAATAAAGTTATTATTTATTTCCTTATATCATGATAAATGTTTATTATTCATGCTAGAATTGTATTAACCGGAAACATAATACATGTGTGAATACATAGACAAACAGAGTGTCACTAGTATGCCTCTACTTGACTAGCTCGTTAATCAAAGATGTTTATGTTTCCTAACCATGGACAAAGAGTTGTTATTTGATTAACGGGATCACATCATTAGGTGAATGATCTGATTGACATGACCCATTCCATTAGCTTAGCACCCGATCGTTTAGTATGTTGCTATTGCTTTCTTCATGACTTATACATGTTCCTATGACTATGAGATTATGCAACTCCCGTTTACCGGAGGAACACTTTATGTGCTACCAAACGTCACAACGTAACTGGGTGATTATAAAGGTACTCTACAGGTGTCTCCAAAGGTACATGTTCGGTTGGCGTATTTCGAGATTAGGATTTGTCACTCCGATTGTCGGAGAGGTATCTCTGGGCCCTCTCGGTAATGCACATCACATAAGCCTTGCAAGCATTGCAACTAATGAGTTAGTTGTGAGATGATGTATTACGGAACGAGTAAAGAGACTTGTCGATAACGAGATTGAACTAGGTATTAAGATACCGACGATCGAATCTCCGGCAAGTAACATACCGATGACAAAGGGAACAACGTATGCTATTATGCGGTCTGACCGATAAAGATCTTCGTAGAATATGTGGGAGCCAATATGAGCATCCAGGTTCCGCTATTGGTTATTGACTGGAGATGTGTCTCGGTCATGTCTACATTGTTCTCGAACCCGTAGGGTCCGCACGCTTAAGGTTTCGATGACAGTTATATTATGAGTTTATGAGTTTTGATGTACCGAAGGAGTTCGGAGTCCCGGATGAGATCGGGGACATGACGAGGAGTCTCGAAATGGTCGAGACGTAAAGATCGATATATTGGACGAATATTCGGACATCGGAAAGGTTCCGAGTGATTCGGGTATTTTTTGGAGTACCGGGTAGTTACGGGAGAAGCAATGGGCCTTGATGGGCTTTAGTGGGAAGAAGAGAAAGGGCCAAGGGGATGCTGCGCCCCCCTCCCCTCTAGATCCTGGCCGCACCTAGCCTTGGCCGGCCTCCTCCTCCTCCATCCTTTATATACTGAGGCAAGGGGCACCCCATGAACACAAGTTGATCCACGTGATCATATTCTTAGCCGTGTGCGGTGCCCCCTTCCACCATAATCCTCGATAATATTGTAGCGGTGCTTAGGCGAAGCCCTGCGACGGTAGTACATCAAGATCGTCACCACACCATCGTGTTGATGGAACTCTTCCCCGACACTTTGCTGGATCGGAGTCCGGGGATCGTCATCGAGCTGAACGTGTGCTAAAACTCGGAGGTGCCGTAGTTTCGGTGCTTGATCGGTCGGGCCGTGAAGACGTACGACTACATCAACCAAACGCTTCCGCTGTCGGTCTACAAGGGTACGTAGATCACACTCTCCCCTCTCGTTGCTGTGCATCACCATGATCTTGCGTGTGCGTAGGATTTTTTTTTAAATTACTACGTTCCCCAACACTCTCCACATAAGAAAGATTCTTCTCATGAATAATAGTGGGAGTATCATAAGAGACTCGAATACAATAAATTGCTTCCACATTAAAAGAGTAATGTTCAGAGAAGGGGTAATCATAATCATGACAAGTTTTATAAATATAATCACTACTTTTTATAGCATAAGTATCATCACAATAACCATCATAAGTAGGAGGCAAGCTATCATCATTATAAACTTGCATATCAAAACTTGCGAGACTAAAAATATCATCTTCATTAAGCGTAGCATCCCCAAGCTTGGGACAAACATTAATTGCAGCAAATATATTCTCAAATATGTCATCCTCATCAAACATAGCTTCCCCAAGCTTGGGCCTTTTCGTATCATAAGCATAATCACTCTCATCATTAATAGTATGGATAGCACCAATAGTATAGCAAACATTATTATCATATTCTTCCAAGCAAGTACCAAAAAGATTTTCAAGATCATAAGAAGTATCATTATCTTCCCAATCATAATCATCACAACAAGCAATAGGCATAACGAGATCATCATAAAGTGTATCATCTTCATTTTCATGAGGCACAACAATAATAGGAGAAACTTTATTTGGGAGAGATACCTTTTTACCTCTCTTCCTTTTTCTTTTCTTCCTCTTCACCACATCATGTGGGGGTTCAATCCTCTTTTTGGAGCTCCTTATTAATGAGATTGGTTGAGTAGAAGGCTCCTCCTCGTTACATGATTCATCATAAGAAATAATAGGAGGATATTGGGAAGTCTCTTCCCTTTCATTAGTATTCTCTTCATCTTCTATTTGTTTTCTTTTCTTTATGTAATTGGCAATATAAGGATTTTCAATGCAATTCACCGCACAATACATATAAATCTCTTCCAGATCAATATCGAGGAATTTCTTGAGGTTATATTCTGGAATATGCTTAGTTTGACGCTTCAATTCTTCATAACCCAAAAGCAAAGTTAGTTCATTATAATGCGCAAGGGAAATCAAGTCATCACAATTTTTGGACACGATTCGATCATGAAACAATTTGCATTTGATATTTAAATGACCATGTTCATTGAAAAGTTCACAAGTACGGTAAAGATATTTTAAATTTTCTGCACTCACAGCAAGACTTTCTTGCAACATTTTAATTTCTAAATATTTATGCCTCTCGCAATATCTATCTTCCCTATTTGGTGCGTACTTGCAAACCCAATGCACTCCACAAAAATTGACATGTTTATAGGAGGCAATTTCATCATAACTAGTGCAATCATCATTAGCATCATGGATATTCAAAGAATTCGTACTAACAACATTGCAATCATGCTCATCATTCACATATTTAGTTCCAAACAATTTAATGCATTCTTCTTCTAACACTTTGGCACAATTTTCCTTTCCATCATACTCACGAAAGATATTAAAAAGGTGAAGCTTATGAGACAAACTCAATTCCATTTTTTATAGTTTTATTTTATAAACTAAACTAGTGATAAAACAAGAAACTAAAAGACTCGATTGCAAGATCTAAAGATATACCTTCAAGCGCTAACCTCCCCGGCAACAGCGCCAGAAAAGAGCTTGATGTCTACTACACAACCTTCTTCTTGTAGATGTTGTTGAGCCTCCAAGTGCAGAGGTTTGTAGGACAGTAGCAAATTTCCCTCAAGTGGATAACCTAAGGTTTATCAATCCGTAGGAGGCGTAGGATGAAGATGGTCTCTCTCAAGCAACCCTGCAACCAAATAATAGAGAGTCTCTTGTGTCCCCAACACACCCAATACAATGGTAAATTGTATAGGTGCACTAGTTCGGCGAAGAGATGGTGATACAAGTGCAATATGGATAGTAGATAATAGTTTTTGTAATCTGAAAATATAAAAACAGCAAGGTGGCGAATGATAAAAGTGAGCGTAAACGGTATTGCAATGCGTTGAAACAAGGCCTAGGGTTCATACTTTCGCTAGTGCAAGTCCTCTCAACAATAATAACATAATTGGATCACATAACTATCCCTCAACATGCAACAAAGAGTCACTCCAAAGTCACTAATAGCGGAGAACGAACGAAGAGATTATGGTAGGGTACGAAACCACCTCAAAGTTATTCTTTCCAATCAATCCGTTGGGCTATTCCTATAAGTGTCACAAACAGCCCTAGAGTTCGTACTAGAATAACGCCTTAATATACACATCAACCAAAACCCTAATGTCACCTAGATACTCCAATGTCACCTCAAGTATCCGTGGGTATGATTATACGATATGCGTCACACAATCTCAGATTCATCTATTCAACCAACACAAAAGGACCTCAAAGAGTGCCCCAAAGTTCTACCGGAGAATCACGACGAAAACGCGTGCCAACCCCTATGCATAGGTTCATGGGCGAAACCTGCAAGTTGATCACCAAAACATACATCAAGTGAATCACGTGGTATCCCATTGTCACCATAGATACGCACGGCAAGACATACATCAAGTGTTCTCAAATCTTTAAAGACTCAATCCGATAAGATAACTTCAAAGGGGAAACTCAATTCATTACAAGAGAGTAGAGGGGGGAAGAAACATCATAGGATCCAAATATAATAGCAAAGCTCGCGATACATCAAGATCGTATCACCTCAAGAACACGAGAGAGAGAGATCAAACACATAGCTACTGGTACATACCCTCAGCCCCGAGGGAGAACTACTCCCTCCTCGTCATGGAGAGCACCGGGATGATGAAGATGGCCACCAGAGAAGGATTGCCCCCTCCGGGAGGGTGCCAGAACGGGTCTAGATTGGCTTTCGGTGGCTACGGAGGCTTATGGCGGCGGAACTCCCGGTCTATTGTGCTCACGGATGTTTTTAGGGTATATGGAGATATATAGGCGGAAGAAGTATGTTAGGGGGGCCATGAGGGGCTCACGAGGGTGGAGGGCGCGCCCAGGGGGTGGGCGCGCCCCCTGCCTCATGACCTCCTCGCAGATCCCCCGACGTCCACTCCAAGTCTTCTGGGCTTCTTTCTTTCCAAAAATGAGTTCCGTGAAGTTTCAGGTCAATTGGACTCTGTTTGATTTTCCTTTTCTTCGAAACCCTAAAACAGGGTAAAAACAGAAACTGGCACTGGGCTCTGGGTTAATAGGTTAGTCCCAAAAATGATATTAAAGTGTATAATAAAGCCCATAAACATTCAAAATAGTAGATAATATAGAATGGAGCAATCAAAAATTATAGATACGTTGGAGACGTATTAAATAACAGGGGGTGAGGGTGAGTGGAGGGATGGCCTGGCCAGCAGTGGGAGTAGTAGGGGGTGGTGAGGCCTCCGCGGCAGCACAGCCGACAACGGGAAACAGGAGCAGGCGGCACGACCGGAGCTGCTTTGGGCGGCTGGAGCAGGAAGACCAGAGGTAGAAGAAGCACGACGACCATTGGATGGACATCGTACGGTCACTGCAGCTAGAATCGTGCATATTGACTAAGTTGACAAAGCCCTTGGTACACGTCAACTTAGTAGGCCCACAGGTCAGCTTTCGAAATGGTGCGCTCTAGATGTCAGGGGGAGGAATCATTTTTTGGGCGGGTGAAGCTAGAATATCCGAGATTGAAGAAGAAGCACGGCATCCGTTGGATGGACATCCAACGGCCACTGCTGCTAGAACCGTGTGTTGACTATAAGTTGACAAAGCCTTGCATACGCGTTGCTACCTCTTGAGCACTGCGTTGGTTTTCCCTTAAAGAGGAAAGGGTGATGCAGTAAAGTAGCGTAAGTATTTCCCTTAGTTTTTGAGAACCAAGGTATCAATCCAGTAGGAGATCGCGCTCGAGTCCCACGCACCTACACAAACAAATAAGAAGCTCGCAACCAACACGATAAAGGGGTTGTCAATCCCTTCACGCTCACTTAAGATAGTGAGATCTGATAGATATGATAAGATAATATTTTTGATATTTTTATGATAAAGAGAAATAAAGATGCAAAGTAAAATAAAAGACAATAGAAATAGCAAAGTGTTGGAAGATTAATATGATGGAAGATAGACCCGGGGGCCATAGGTTTCACTAGTGGCTTCTCTCAAGAGCATAAGTATTACGGTGGGTAAATGAATTACTGTCGAGCAATTGATAGAAAAGAGAATAATTATGAGAATATCTAGGCATGATCATGTATATAGGCATCACGTCCGTGACAAGTAGACCGAAACGATTCTGCATCTACTACTATTACTCCAGACATCGACCGCTATCCAGCATGCATCTAGACTATTATGTTCATAAGAACAGAGTAATGCTTTAAGTAAGATGACATGATGTAGAGGGATAAACTCATGCAATATTATATAAACCCCATCTTTTTATCCTCGATGGCAACAATACAATACGTGCCTTGCTTCCCCTGCTGACACTGGGAAAGGAGACCGCAAGATTGAACCCAAAGCTAAGCACTTCTCCCATTGCAAGAAAGATCAATCTAGTAGGCCAAACCAAACTGATAATTCGAAGAGACTTGCAAAGATAACCAATCATACATAAAAGAATTCAGAGGAGATTCAAAGATTGTTCATAGATAAACTTGATCATAAACCCACAATTCATCGGATCTCGACAAACACACCGCAAAAGAAGATTACATCGAATAGATCTCCAAGAAGATCGAGGAGAACTTTGTATTGATATCCAAAGAGAGAGAAGAAGCCATCTAGCTAATAACTGTGGACCCGAAGGTCTGAAGTAAACTACTCACACATCACCGGAGAGGCCATGGAGTTGATGTAGAGGCCCTCCGTGATCGATGCCCCCTCCGACGGAGCTCGGGAAAAGGCCCCAAGATGGGATCTCTCGGGTACAGAAGGTTGCGGTGGTGGAATTAGGTTTTCGTGGTGCTCCTGGATGTTTGCGGAGTACGTGGACTCATATAGGAGGAAGAAGTAGATCGGTGGAGCAATGAGGGGCCCATGAGGGTGGAGGGCGCGCCCACGGGGGTAGGCGTGCCCCCCTGCCTCGTGGCCTCCTCGATTGTTTATTGATGCCCACTCCAAGTCTCCTGGATGACGTTTGTTGAGAAAATCACGTTCCCGAAGGTTTCATTCTGTTTGGACTTCGTTTGAAATTCCTTTTCTGCGAAACACTGAAATAGGCAAAAAAAACAGCAATTTGGGTTGGGCCTCCGGTTAATAGGTTAGTCCCAAAAATAATATAAAAGTGTAAAATAAATCTCATTAACATCCAAAACAGATAATATAATAGCATGGAACAATAAAAAATTATAGATACGTTACAGACGTATCACGCGTCAACTCTTTTTTTTTTTAGGGGACGCATCAACTTAGTAAGGCCACAAGTGTGTGGCAGAGAACTATAGCCCATTTGAGATTTGTAAGAATGTGCGGCCAATTTTTGAATTCTAATGGAATTTACTACAACCCATTTACAGTTTGTTAAAAGTACAACCCATTTCAACCAACCGTTCAAAATAGAATTCAATAAAATTTCCCACATTTTGATGGGATCCGAAATATTTTTAAATTTCTAGTCAGATTAAGTAAAATTCCAATATAAATTTATATTACGTAAAAATCCAATGAAACATTACGCTCGCAACAATTAATGAAATTAAAATTTTCAATATCCAAAAATAATATTTTATAAAGTAATTACGTGTTTGGTGCATTTTTTATAGTTACTGCCCAGTTTTTATAATTACATCCCATTTATTATTTATTAAAGCACATTTTCTTGTTAAGCCTAATGCATCCCTCCTAAGAAAGATTTGCAGCCCAGCGGGGCGGAGAATAACAACTTGACCTTGCCTGGATATTCCTAAAAAAAGAATAGCTGGGCTAGCCATTTTCAGCTTGAAAAAATTTAATATCTAGGTTGGATATCTGGCCTGGGCTAGACGGGCCACAGCCCGCCCAGTTAATACCTGCAGCAATGTTTTCGTTGTTGTTCAGAGGAGAAAAAATATTATCTGGGCTAAACATCGCTCAAGAAAAACTCTGCAGTGCTCACACCTCAAAAACACAAATACTGCTCGAGCTGCTTGGTCCCAGCTATCGGCCGCTTCTTGTGCAATTCTCTCGTTTATTGACTACATAGGTTGACAATGGTGTGGGACCGTGATGTCGGAAACCAGGAGGAAGCAAAAAATATAGTTTTATATACTAATAAGGAGGCACTTGCGTACGTGCGGCTATGGCCCTGGTGGGTCCCCAGTATCATCCTCTCCAAGTAAAGTCATCTCCTCATCCTCATGTCCGTTGACCATGTTGACAATGCGAGACGGCGGCGCCACGACGAGCGCAACAACTCGAAGGACAACGGAGAGGGCCTCGCGGGCCCTATGGATGGTCTGATACAGCGCCTGCTGCTCATTCGGGAAGCCAGGATCATAGGGCCACATGTCCGTGATGGCATTGTCGTTCGCTTGTTCACCGGTGCTCGTTGAGGAGACGGAGGTTGCAGCACAGGTCCTCCTGCACTGGTAGCTCTTCCGCCATTAGGGCGTCGAAGTGTGGCCGCACCTGCTCTATGGTGAACACGGCATGAACCGGCTTGGACAGTGGCGCCGGCTCCTGGTCGAAAGCGACGTCCATTGTTTGATTGTCGTCACTCAGATCGGGGAGCTAGCTGGCGAGCCAGCATGTCCGGCTGCTGGACCAACCCGATGCCAAGCACGAGTTTGACTGCCCTGGCCCACCCAGACCGCCTCCCTCGCCCGCGCACGCTTTTCGCCCGAAACGGTCAGTGCCGCCCGTCCCGCTTCCCGGTGCAGGCGATTGCTCCGCCTTCAAACGACACAAGTGTCGTCCGTCCGTCCTTCTACCGCCCATATTAATGATACGCGGTTGCCGAGGCGGCTACTCCGGCGCCACATGTCCATCCCTCCGTCGCCCACTATTGCTATATAAACTGCTGCGCTGGCTATAGCCGCAGTCATCCGCATCCGTTCCCTTTCTCCTGTCCACACCACTACTGCCCACCATGGCTTCCTCGCGCTCTAGCGCTCTTCGGGACGGGCGGACGATGGACCACAAGGAGATGGCAGCCATTGCCGCCGACTGGCTGGCCGGTAGGCAGCCGGAGGACGACGACGTCCCAATGGAGAACATGGTACTCGATGATCTGGCGCCAACCCCCTCCTCCGCGCCATCCTCGCCGGTGCATTGCACCATGACCATCGGCGAGGCCCGTGCCCAATATATGGACACGGTGAGGCAGAAGCGTGAGGAGCAGTTCCGGGAGGTGCATGCCGACGCCGCCTACAACCACCATCTCCTCCAGGAGCATCTGCAGGCAGAGGAGCAGATCGCCGCGGAGCGGGCGGAGCAGGAGGCGCTGCTCGACTCATACCCGCGAGGGCCGCCTCAAGCGCTGGCAGTACCGCATGCGGGTGGCGGAGGCTGCGGCCGCCTACAAAGAGGGTGATGAAGTGGGCGAGGCGCTGTTTCGCAAGACCGAGGATGAGGCATAGGACAATGCCGGCTCCGACGAGTCCTCGCTCCACTGGCGTCGACGAGGCCCTGCTCTGCCGAGGCCCCGCAGCGCCAACAACGAGGCAGAGGACACCGCCGGCTCCGCCATGGCCCCACCCTGCCGGCAACAAGGGGGAGGATTTCCCCCGCTCCGCCAAGGCGCCGCCCGCCGGCAACGACATAGAGGACATCGCCGGCTCCACCAAGGCCCTGCCCCACTGCCAATGAGGCCGCGCCACACAGAAAACGAGGAAGAGTAGAACACAGTAGGTCGCCGCCGCTCGCGTCCAAGTAAGGCCACCGCTGCTACCCTCCGGATGAAGCCAAGCTAGGCGGGTTGACCACTGACGGTCGGTTAGCTTCTTGGTGGCAACGTGGAGTCGGAGAGCTATGTTGGAGAAAGATGCCTTTTTAGTTGAAGAATGTATGGAATGTAATGAAATCCAGCATGTTTATATGAAATCCGACCGTGTATGAATGAATTTATTTCGATTAGTTCAAATTCTTATATCACTGGCATTGGATGAACATGCAAAACAATACGTACTGGCATTATTCCCAGGGTGATCACCTCGTTTGCAGCAGTTTCACATGTACTCCCTCCGGTCCTTTCTAGTCTGCATACAAGTTTTGTCTGCAGTCAAAGTATCTCTACTTTGACCAATCTTATAGAAAAAAGTATGCACTTTGACAATGTGTGAAGTAAAAAGGAACAGAAAGGGTACAAAGAGTTTGAGCAGCTTTTTAGCCAATATTTATTTCACAACTAAAGAAAAAATGGATCGATGCTGCTGACAGCAAAGGGCGTCCCATTCAAAAATATCAAATGCATGTCTTCTTGCTAAAATCAATGAGCAAATTTGACAAGGTTGTCCCATTCCAAAATATCAAATGCCTACGATTGTGGAATGGGCAGGGTTTGCCATCAGTTCAGACATTGACATGGCACCTTGTGCTAAATAAACCAGCTGTTCTTTTTGTGCAATTCTACCAAAATCAACCAAATTCGCGCGTAGCTTGTATGATTTCGCCCTTATGTGTTGCAACTCCTTTAACTTATCGGCACCTCCTTTCTTGTGGTGGAAATGAATGATTCGATGTATTCGTGAACATTTTGTGCAGTTCCCATTGAAATCAAGCTGAGCAACTCTGTTTGCACAAATACAAAAAAGTGATTAGTATAAAGCAAACTATACTATGAATTGACAGGTTAAACAGGCACCTACATGGTCCATGTAGAGCACACTTTTAGAAAAATGGAACTCACCAGAAAGAATCCTAGAACAACATTGTACTCGCGCATCACAGCAAGAAAATGGAGATTTGTCAGTCCTTCTGACTTGAAGTTAGTTTGGTCTTGTGGGGAGTAATGTAATCATCCTTCAACTGCTCCTTCTGATGAGAAGATAGACAGGGCTTCTTCATCCTGGCATAATCGGAACTAGTCACTTCACGTACTCCATATTCTTCTTTAGAGGAGGATGATCATGTTGTGCAAAGAAAAGAGGACAACTAAATGCTAGCATCCATGTTTGCTCGAAAAAAAGGAAAGGAAATATATAAAACAACACAGATGAAGCGCTTCTCAAGGACAATACCACTTTTTCATGATAGTATCTAAACAGTAGCACAACACCAATAGAGATGACAAAGCTCAATCATATGGATGAAATTAGTGGGCGAGTGTCAACCTTTGTCAGGAGGCTTATTGTGTAGATCATACAGATGAAGCACTTCTCCGAAACCATCTGTTGCTATCTACTATGGTGGCCATGCTTACCATATACTCCTCGATTAGTTTAATGTTTCCAACATCTTCTTGTGCAGTTCCACTAAAATATATGGTATCTTCAAAGAAGATCCCTGTTTGCACAAGTAGAGACAGTTACGTATTACATTAAGAGTGGCATCAAATCAGTGGCAAAACAACTGCTCGTTCCAGCCATAGTAATAAATTAAGATGCAAAACTATATCATTACTTGTGTCATCACAGTTCCAGTGCTTCATTACAGCACCGGGAGTTGATTTTTGTTTTTCTTCCGCTTTTTCTCCCCCTTCATCACTTGGTTCAATAATAGACAAGCTTCACCTTCAATGTAAGATTTGGCATGTCAATTAGGTTGCACAAGTATAGCACTAAACAATGACATTAATTTTCTGATGAAAGTGGCAAAATACAGGCCAACAGTTGTGAAATATCCTTATCTTACCTCAATGGGACATTACGGTGCACATACAGATTGGAAGTCTTGTCTCCATTTGTGCAGTTCACTGAAATCAAGCAACATTACCGTACAAGTAGCAAAACATATGAAAGCACACTACAGAATCATGTGAAAGAAGGCTAGTACTGACCTCTCATGACGCGGAATTCAAACAACTCACAAGAAGAAGATCTGAACCAAATTTGCCAACACGGATAGGAAGTAAGATCTCCTCTTGTGCAGTTCCACTAAGATCAAGCAATCAAGCAACGTTGTCGGTGTGACATTTTGGTTGAACTGCACAAAACACTCTTAAAACAAAAGTGTTTTGTGCAGTGCAACAAAAGGTCACAATGGCAACGAGGTGAAGTAGATAACCCTGTTTACACAGAGGTGCAAAGGAAACAACTAGTGGTCAATAACGGTGGATGACACAGAAGCCAACAAAAAGAAGCATCTACCTTATCTAAATGGGAAAGAAAGCAAGCCAGTAGCATTTATCAAATGGTGGCATTGATTAATATTAACAGAGAGATTATATTAACAATAAAATTCGTTAAACATGTAATTTGCTTTTAACTGTGGCATTGCATCAATTTTCCTGCGGCATTATTAGAGGGTGTTTCTTACAGGGACATTTTGGTGGAGGACTTAAAAAAACTCCGTGTCAGTCCCATCTAAACCAAACAGGAGGGACTTTTAGGGACTAAAAGTGGGCATTTGGGACTAAAGAAAGAAGACCCCGAGGGAGAGTCTTTTTGAGACTTTTTCCAACAGTTGCCCCTGCCACGCATCGCAACTTGTTTCTATTAGTTCATTACTAGGGGTAACATGGTCTTTTAGCGTGTCATTTAATAACCTCTAGTCCATGTTTAGTCCCTGGAACCAAGAAGGTAGGGACTAGGGAGTTTTTAACCAAACAGGGCCTTAGATTAACAACAGCTAAAGAGTTACATGGGACAGTGGACGCACCAGCACCATGTGCATCTACCGATGTAATGGGGTGATGCACAGTCTGTTGCAAGAAAGAACAAACAACCAAGGAGCATATTTCTGTTGGTCCCTGTTTTGTTATCTTTAGACACCTTTCCCTATGTGAGCGCAGCAAATCTAGTCCTGCTCAAACTCTACAGCCTTGTCCCCAAAAACAAAAGATCAGTTCGTTACAGATGTTGGTACTGCGTTTGTCATTGTTTTCCCTTTTCGACCAACGTAGGTGTTGGATAGCCAGTTTGTACTAGTACTTCCCCCCTTCCTTTCCTCTTTGAACCACGTCCTAGATTTATGCTATACAACTTTCCCCACTACTTTCCCCCATTCCTTTCCTCTTTGAACCACGTCTTAGATTCATGCGATACAACTTTCCCCACTACTTTCCCCCTTCCTTTCCTTTTTGAACCACGTCCTAGATTCATGCTATACAACTTTTCCCACTACTTTCCCCCATTCCTTTCCTCTTTGCACCACGTCCTAGATTCATGGTATACAACTTTCCCCACTACTTTCCTGTTTGATCCAACACCTAGATTCGAGTGCAGAAGCGGAAAAAGATCACATGTAGTTAGAGCAATGCATATGGAATAAGTAAATTATACCTTAAGGTTCTTGGGGTGTGGTTCGGTGGGCGATCGGAGGCCGTTCGGCCCACACTATGTATGACGATGAAGAAGAAGGGGTCAGAGGCCCTCTCGCCCGCCGCTGGGTGAAAGTGAACAGCTGCGCCGGTAGTGGATTCCCTCCCTCGCCGACGGCGACAGTGTTAAGCCTCCTTCCCTTCCCGGTGAATAGATCCTGCTGGCTCTTTGACTAGCAGTGAGGGGAGAGAGAGAGGCCAACGAAATCTTGTTTAGATCTGGAGAGGGTGAGAGAGTGTGAAGAGAGCAACTACAAGCAGACCAACAGTGAGGGAAGAGAGAGAGGCCAACGAAGTCTTGTTTAGATCTGGAGAGGGTGAGAGAGTGTGAAGAGAGCAACTACAAGCGCTGAGGCTCCAGCGTGTATATATATACTTGAGAGTGTGTGAAGAGTACAAACCCTAGAAAACAAGCGCCGAGGCTGCAGCTGATCGTATAGCTCCGTATCCATCCATTTTGAGCAGTCAAAGAATCCTCCTGGCACGAATTATGCTCAAGTGCAGTTATCGAACCCGAGACCTCAAGTTTGATGAGCGAACAGGCTAACCAGCTACACAACCCACCCGTTATGTTCAACGAGAGGAAAATAACCTTTTATACATTCCTGCATTCGTGTGACAAGCATGCCGTGTTTTTTGTGTGGGAGTCATTGGGATTTAAATCATAATCATGTCATGTGGCTTTGGTTGTAAGACTATCCACAGTGGTGCAGAAATAATGCAGCCTTAGTCACCTTACCTCTCTCCACGTAGTATGTTCGGTCCCACCAGTCATAGGGTGGAACAAACAAATTAATAAGGACAATTAAAAGCGCCAGCGGTGTATCTTACCTCACACATCTCGCTACTGCTCGGGAACACGGTCCAATTTATCCCTCTGTTCACTCACGTACTATTTTAAGTGAATCCTTATTATAACATGTACACAATTTTGGGCACTTGTATTCGACCTAAGTCAGTGTGCCACCGTATCTCGTACGACTCCCTCCGTCTAGGTGTAATAAGTCACGTTAGAAGGTGCAGCGGGACCTAAGGTGCAAGAATATTGGAGGAGAAGGAGAAACTTGACCGGTCATTCCTCCAATCAAAGCCCTGATTTCTGTCTCTAAACGCAACAATTAATCCAAACAACTAAGAGATGTCGTTTTAGCTACCATGCAGGGCCATGTATTAACTCGCATGCAAGCCGACTTTGATTTCTTAACTGATCAACGCATAGTTGCGCTCCATGCATTGGGTTTCTGGGGGAGATAACAAGGCAGAGTAAGGAGCGTTTGGTTAAATTTCTTAGGCTAGTCATAGTGGTGAGTAATTTGGACTAGTAACATGCATATGTTACTAGTCTATGTTACTACTACGCGAAGTTTGCCGTCGGAAGCGAGCCGATCTGGCTCTCCTGAGCTAGCAAGGTTTTTCTAGCCCACCCAAGCTAGCTGGCCCACAAAGGCTAACATATTTTAACAGTTCCAAACGCCTAACCTTGCCCGGCTATGCTATAAGCTGTTCTTGCTAAGGATCCAAACGCTCCCTAAGTAACAACGCTTGCTAGCAACGAGGCCAGGAGGGGATTGAGATGCGAAGTTAATTGACGATGCCTAAACATTTTGGGAATATCTGATTTCCGTAAGATGACTTAACACCTAGACGGAGGGACTCCTACTCCTCAGTCCAGGTTTGATGGAATATTCGTCACCTCTTCGCTTCTTGTACGTACTCCATTTGTATCTCACTTCCTGTGGCTTCGCACTCGCATGATTTTCCTACTCTATGAACCTGTGTGTGCGTGTGTGTGTGTGTTTAACAGCATGTGTGTGTGTTAGAGGGAGCGACAGATCGACCTACTCCTACAGAGAGGTGGTGTGTAGTGTACGATTTTAGCCGCGAGAGTCGATGCATCCTCTCGTTTCCGGGCGTCCGGTAGGGACAGGCGGACAGCTGCCACGCCCGCTCCTGACCAGCCTGGCCCACCCAAAGCCCCTCCATCGCCAGCGCGCACTTCTCGCCCGAAACGGTCAGCGCCGCTCCACAGAATCGGTGCCGCATTCATGCCCGGGTAGAGCAGACGCGACCTCTCACTGGCGCCTACGTTGAAGAGAGACGCTGATTCAAGAGTGATGGTTGCTTCGTTCGTCCAACTTACTACTGGGTCTATGTGATTTGACGGCTCATTGGTCATTATTACTGAGGTGGTAGGACTGCTGGATGTCCCACGCTTTCGGCGAAAGGAGGTAGTACTACTAGATTACAATTTTCTCCATTCTTACGGTGGAGGAGTGCAAGAGCAGTGAAAACACGCAGGCTCAGTGATTACATGGCCTACCTCACACTATCACCATATTTTCTGGACACCATGCACCACCTAATTAACTCTTTACATAGTACTCCCTCCGTTCCTAAATATAAGTCTTTGTAGAGATTCCACTAGGTGGACTACATACGGAACAAAATGAATGAATCTACACTTAAAATGCATCTATATACATCCGTATGTGGTTCATGGTGAAATCTCTACAAAGACTTATATTTATGAACGGAGGAAATACTAGTATAGTACGTACTGTAATTTATCAGCGAGATAGTACAATGCTATGAAGCTTCCAGCTTCTTTACATGTATCTTGCGTCCAAGGTTGCCCGTTGCAACATTTCATCAAATACAAAGGAGACTAACATGCATGCTATTCCATCTCAATGATTGACAAATCATAGCAAATATGTACTCCCTCCGTTCCGAAATAAGTGTCTCAACTTTATGCAGGGGGTGTTTGTTTCTAGGGAATTTTTAGTGTAGGGACTAGAAAAATTCCCTCTTAGAGACTTTTTAGCCAAACAGGAGGGACTACTCGGGACTAAAACTTGCTTTTTGGGACTTAATGAAGAAGACTCTCAAGGAGAGTCTTTTTTGGGACTTTTCCAACAATGCCCCTCCCTGCACCCATTGCCCCGCCGCCCCATGGTGTTGTTTGGTTGTTATTTTTCTGTATACTGGGGGTAACATGGTCATTCAATAACCTCTAGGGAGGGATTAGGGACATTTTAGTCCCTGAAAACAAACAGGGAGGGACTTTTTAAGGAGTAGGGACTTTTTAGTTGGGACTAGAAAAAGTCCTAGGACTTATGAACCAAACAGGGCCTCAATATGGAATACATACGGAGCAAAATGAGTGAATCTACACTCTAAAATACGTCTATATACATCAGTGTTTGGAGTATGTACTAGTAGTTCATATTGAAATCTACTAAAGGACATATATATTCTAAACAATATGATAATCTCTCTAACCAAGGTAGTAGTAGGGACGAGGAGTAAACGGAGGGAGTAGTAAAATTTTCTCATCGTCCTGCGAGCCACCGCGTGCGTGGCGAGGGAGCGGGCGTAAGGCATACAGTACTACTACTAGTAAGCAAGCTTCACCTCATCCTACGAGCCACCGCACCCGTGGGCGGGGGAGACGGCGTACTAAGCAAGCTTCTCCTCTTTCTACGATTTGACGGGACACATCAAAAGTACTCCAGTGTATAGAGCCTTGCCTCTAAGGTAGGCCCCACATGGTTTGCCTCTTTTTTAACATAACGCGTCAAGTCACAATTTGTTTTGTTCACCCGTGGTAGACGACCCTCCCTCCATCTAGTGGACAACTAGTACACGTGTCAAATTACCACGTGGGCTGCCTTTTCGTACAGAAATGAGCTCCACCGTGTACCCGCGTGGGTCTGGTTGGGAAAGAGACGGGAGTACGTGCGCCGTGTGTGCACCTCTTCTCTTCGTGCATGTCCCCCACCTACGTGGGTGTGTGTGAGAGATACAAACCTAGAAAAATGGCTTGTGCATTTGTGACTGTTTTTGTTTTGGGGGGAGGTTGATTTCGTGAATGTATTTGTGGGAATATGTGTCGATGACATCTCAAACAAAATTTTGCATGCAATGTGTGTGAAATGGAGGCCTATCCATATCATATATAGAGGGCCGGGCGATCCACGAGAAGAGAGGGAGGGTTCATAGATATCGATAGAGTCGAAGAGAGGATCAAGTGGGTGGGTGCGAGATCGATGAAGAGAGCCATCGAAATTGTGTGTGTGTGTGTGTGTGTGTGTGCAAGTCAAAGATATAGGGCAACTGACCTACCAGAACGTCAGATGGCACATGTCAAGTTTGTGTCTGGCAGGGAGACATGACTAGAGCGCTCGATGTATCAGTGTGTGTGTGTGTGTGGGAGGGGGTGGGGGAGGGGTAGGCAGAGGCCTAACTATAGAGGTAGAACGACTCGTATATGTGTTGAGAAGGAGAGACCCATCTAAGTCTTGAGGGAGATCGGTCGACATCCATACATAAGTGAAGGACGGGAAATAGGATGGGAGAGAGAGAGGAGAGAGAGAGGGAGAGAGAGGGGTAGAGTGTTGGATGGGTGATGGAGTTGCTTCTCGAAGATGGTGGGAGAGGCCTACTAGACAAACTGAGGGTGGAACTGCAATATTATCAATAAAAGTGGGGATGTGTTTCTGTGTGTGCCTATGCGTGATAGATCTGTCGGGACGCATCCATGGATGATGAAGGGGAACCATGTGTTTGCTAAGAAAACCTAACTATATCGGTAGATCAATTTGTTGTTTGTCGGAGGAAGGGAGAGATATAACTAGTGAGGTAGATCGATCGACGCATGGGGAAAAACGAGTTATAAGGACCTAGCTAGCTATATGTATAGCGTGAGATCGGTCGGTGTACGTCCATTTGTTAGAGGAAAATAAGGCCCGGCGAGACGGATAGACAGAGAGAATGGAGCTAGGAGGTGGTGCGAGAGGCCCAGCTACTAGCTAGATAGGGGGAGGAGTGTGCCGTTGTGAGATTGATGAAAAGAGGGGCGAGAGTTTACACGTGTGTGGGACCATATGAGAGACAAGAGGCAAGGACACATAAAGGAGAACATTGAAGGTGCGTGTGTATGTTGTAGGCAGACATCGCTGGAGAGGTTTATCGATCGGTGTGTGTTAGAAAGGAGTTGTGGAGACTGTGGGAGAACGACCTAAAGAAAAAATGAATGTGCGCGATGAATAGAATGCTGAGGGAGGGGGAGGGGGAGGTGGGCGTGTGCATGCACGACAGAAAGTTAGTGGTAGCTACAAAGGTTAGAGGACTGTGTGGGTGTAAGAGACTAACAAAGATCATAACTTGATATGAAAGTGGATTCATATATTTTAATAGGAGATCATAGTGTTTTAAACATATGCATGCATGAATATAGCGGTGATACGCGTGTTGTGGTTTGCACATGTTATACCATAATGTGATAATGCATGGCGTTTGCAACTCACAGCTAAATGTCGAACAATCTAAACCATACTATACATCGAACAATCTCACATTTTATTTGAATTTGTGATAATGTGTGGCATTTGCAGCTTACAACTAAATATCGAACAATCTAAACAATACTATATAGAACATTCTCACATTTTATTTGAATTTTGTGGTAATGTGTGGTGTTTGCAACTCACATCTAAATAGTTGTAGGCATAGAGGGCGGGACACCATACATAATGTGATAGACACATTACACATATCAGACATGGTTTAGATTATGAAGATCTAGCTAGAGCTTGAAATGTACTATGATTTGAAATCAACATAAAGTGGATTCAAAGAATCGAGTTCGAGTTCATATATTACACATAGTTCATATGCAACTCGAGACTAATCATGTGGTGTGCTATGAACATAATACACAAACGATGGTTTAACTTGACAATAATGATGATTGTAGATCTTATTAAAACAAAGAAACGAATTCAAATGCTTTGACTTCACAACAATCATTATTGTAGATCTTATTCAAATAGAGAAACGAATTCAAATTTAGTTCATATTGAAGCGGTAGTATATACGTTTGGAATGCACTAAAACGTTCATTTGAATAGTAGGTTGCATGCATTATACACGTAGCGAAATATTTTAATTGAACATAACATGAATTCAAAGTTTTGAATGACATTTGTAGTGCGAATTGATTTGGTACAGTACACGTTAGGCTTGTCCGGAAATTTCAACCCGTGCTTTGTTAGCCCGGAATATTTAAGATATATCTTTGTTTCATTGTGCTCCGACAACACCCTCCATCTCAACCCGCGCCTTGCTATTCCAAAATTACAACGCGCGCGAAAAATCCGACCTCCTGTGAAATCCTGACACGCGAAATACATGTAATACCACTGAACCAAAAGAACTGCCTCAAATCGGTGGGGGTACTTTCGTAACTTACCCCACATTTCGGACAAGCGCGTCCCTAAGCCATGGTTCCCCACTCCTATCCCATCCGTCCACCCATTCGTATACCGAGGCCGGGAAAACCCGCGAAGCCCCACACCCTCCTCCGTCCGCCACCCAGCCGGAACCTCTTCCCCGACGACGTCGTCCACAGCAACACCTTGACGTCCCTCATCCACCGTACCAGATGAGGATCAGTTGTCGATCTGGTCATCCCGCCGGTTCAGCCACCCCGTCCTCCACCTCCAACGTACCGGATGCGAACATGCCGTTAACAGGCTTGCCATGGGCCGGCCCGCCACCTTTTGACCAAGTCAAATGGGTCGCCCTTTTCATAGGAATGGGCCTCTGTTGGGCCGTGCCACGTGTCGACGTATCATAGGCGCTTTGGGTCCAATGAGTGGATGACATCTGTCCCAACGGTGAGCCGACACGTGTTTCTTCCAGCCAATGATGATTTTACACGTGGAAAATCCCCATTAGTTGGGGCTGTTAACGGGTTATCGGATCCAAAACCGGGCCCGATTGCTTAACGGCGTTTCGTTACGGTGGATGTCACGTGTCGGTCACCCTTAACAAAAGCACTTCTGTGACGCGCGATTTATCGTCATGGAAGTGGACACTTCCGTGCTGATAATTTTGGTAATGTCATGGAATATTTCTACGACAACACAGGTATGACTATCTTAATTCTGTCATAAATTTGTCATGGATGTACATGCATGACGAAAAACGTGACCTACTGTGACAAACACATATCATCACAGAAGTGTATTTTTTGTGTGGTGCTTGAGCGTAGTTACTTAAGTTGAAACCTTAGCAACATGTGATTACTTTGTCTATTTCTCAAGTACTTAGATCTTTTGGAGAAGGGTAAGTTTTGCAAAATGTTTGTGATATGTTCTGCCTGTTATATGAACCTATGCTATGTCCGTAACATTCTCTAATATGTTTTGCTCTGTTGACTAGCAGTACGTTTACTGTTTATGTTTTTTCTTTTATGTGCTCATTTCATTTCCTAAAGCAGTGAGTAACTATCTTCCATGACCACATCTATCGTGAAATGAGATAAAACTTCAGCAAATATCAGCATTATTGCAAGTGATTTAGGAAAATGATTAATCGGTGCCGAATTTTTATATGTATATTATGGAGATGATAATCATACACTGTATTCCTAATATGTCTGTTAATATACGAATATCTTAATTGTTTGCATCGTTGTTCCAACCTGAACATTTAGTTTCATTTTTGTTACCATGTGTTTTTTCTTTATTTGGTGGCTGGTAAAACCTTGAGACATTTATTTCCACTTAGCGATTTTTGAACAAAACATGTGCAAAACCAGCTTCTCCAGCCGGCTTTACTGTTCTTTGCCGTTCCTTACCGAGTACTACAATTCTGCATTGTTAAATCAAACAATTTATAGAGACACTATTTTGACTTGATAAGCTCTGGAATAGGTAGCAGATTAGTTGCCCCTCTTGTGATCTTTTCTGCGGCCTACCTGCAGGATTCATGACGAAAAAGAAAGCTAAACTAGTTGTGTTCTTAGTGGAGAAATTTTCTGTAAATGCACTGGTCTTGAGCCTGCATGCTATGTTACAAGATGCTTATTTCTTTTGAAGAGAGATTTACTTGGCATACTTCCTTCAGGATTCTGGAGGTTCTGTTTTTTGGTCCTTCCAACGGACCCTCCACTCCACATTTGTGTTGCTCTGTTCCTGGACTAGTGACAGAGCAAGCTAAGTTGCTTCACTCATACCCGGGATTTCTATACATAGCAACTTGGTTTAATCTACCGGAGTTGTGTTAGGGTTTGTAACACTGACCGAGAGTTATTTCACTTTTTCGCCTCACTTATGGTCAGGTTTTGCTGAATTGGTGAGATTGACCTGTTATTTCTCTTACGGGGGAAATTATATGTATGAGTTAGCTAACTGGCGGCATTGCCTGACGAATGCGCTTTACTGTTGCAGTTCCATGCCGTTATCTGATCCTAGGTTTAGTTTTGAGATTTTGGCGATTAAGGGGGATTGGGGAATCGATGCTCGACGTGGTGTGCCACTGGGCAGTTCTGTCCAGCTTCAGAACGTGAGATGTGATGCATGTGCCACCTATTTCCCTATTGGGATTTAGAATTCAGTGATTTTCCCTATGACATTTTGCCCAAGTTGCCAGGTTTTTGTACTATGTTAGGGGAGGTCAGTTCGCAGATAAACTCTGAGCCTTTGAGCTTTTACACAGAATCTGAGCTTGGCGTGCTTTGATGATCTGCTAGTTGTCTTCAAGAACCTTTTTGGTGTGCAAGAGGGAAACACCCCATCTGTAATTCTTCTATTATTTTCTTCTTCAGACTTCTTCACATAAGAGTCTCGGGAGTCGGATTTAGATCCAGCAGTTGTTGCAAGAATTGCAAAACATCCTTCGACATTATTTTTTGTGAAAGGCCCAAGGCCATATATTGCATATCACAGGTCCTTACAAACACACCCATTTCGCCTAAAAAAACACTCATACAAAAATAAAATAAAATAACATCCAAATACTTGTCATCTTCTTCCTCCTCTGTCCATTGGCGGCGCTGTGAGCATAGCTCCATAATGTCTCCGGGACTCCATCTCGACGTAGCAAACATTTTTAAAAAAAACTAAGACCTTGTAGAAGCAGCGGCCAGGAAGTTGCATGCGTAGACAACATCTTTTGGCATGTGCTGGAAATGATAATGTTGCTAGAGGTACCTTTTTTTAGGATAGTTAGAGCTCGGTGTTGTGGTACTGACAAATCGGCGACAAAAGAGTACAAGTTTTATTGTTTTTAAAGTAAATGAGTAGAAATCAGTCTTTTTTTTTCTAAGTGGGATTTTATTTTTGAGACAATTTTGAGGGGAAGTTATTTTAGTGGCATTCAAGCGGAGCGGATACGGTTCTAGGCTTCTAGCAAGTACCAACGACGTGTTGCTCCTCGCACTCGGGTATTGAACCTGGCCAACAGCATAAGACCTGCGTACTTCCAGCACACAGCGACATGTTCGAATGCTTATATTTTCGTTCATTTCTGGCCTTTTTATTTTGTTTATATTAAAAAAATCTAAAATTATATATTCAAAATTGAATTTACTTATGTTTTAAAAAATTGTTCATCACACATCTAAAATATGTACATGCAGTGTACAAAATATCCCCACTTTTTTAAAATATTGATAGCATTCAAAAAAATGTTTGTGTCATTTAAAAAATGTTCAGTTGTTTACCAAAAAATGTTCATGATTTTAAAAAAAATTATACAATTTTTAAAGGTGTTTGTGTAACATAAATAAAATATTGTACCATTCAACAAAATGTTCTGTAACATTTTTAAAACCATGTTCACATGTTTCAAAAAGTATGTTCTTGAAGTATTAAAAAGAAATACATCAATGTAAAATATGTTTCATATCATGCAAAAAACTGTGCAACGTGTATTTGAAAAAAGAGTTTAACATGTTCGAAAACATTTTTCACATGCATTTCAAATTTTTATACAATACAAAAAAATGTTTGTATAATTTAGAAAATTGTTTTGTACCAGTCACAAATATGTTTCAATGTGTGTTTGAAAAATGTTTTACATGTATTCCAGAATATGTTCAGAACATACATTAAAAAATTTCACCACGTATTTCAAAAAACTTCAATGAGTATAAATTTTCTTGTGTATACGAAAAATGTGCATTGTGTATTGAAAAAGTAGACATTGATTGAAAGAAAGGAAAAAAGGAAAAAGAAAGAAAAGAAGAATGCCAAAGAAAACCTACACAAAAAGCACAAAGAAAAAAAGAGGGGGAAAAAGCACAAAAGCTTCTAAAGCCGGCCATCGCATCTTCATACAAACATTTTCTGAGAGCTACTGTATTGCGCCGGCCCGCTACCGTCACACCAGAGGTGAGGTGAACGATTCTCTTGGTACGGTCGAGATATATCAAAATCACCAGTTAAGGGTTACCCCTTGCAAAGGTCACTCCCCACCTTCTTTGGTGCTGACAAGTGGCTCACTGCATGTCCACCATATATCGCAATTTGGACGTTCCCCTCTTTCGTAGATTCATTTATTCAAAATATTTTGTCTCCTAAACGGTGCGTCCAAATACAGAACCGTTTCCTATGTTGAATTTCTAGCCGATATCTCTGAAACTAGATCCCATGTTAATAGTTTTTGGTGAACTTTTTTTACAAAAAACCTTGGAAACTGAATAAAAATAAAAACAATCCAAAGAATAATAAAAAAAGGCAACAGAAAAATAAATATAAAAAAGCCCGGAGCCAAAAAGCACAGTTGCCGTTTTCAATTTCTTTGGAAGTAAAGGCTATGCTTCTCATGGAAGCAAATCTGTGCTTCTCGCGGAAGCACAGTTGTCCTTTTGCCTTTTTCATGGAAGCACAATTGTGCTGTTCCCTTTTCGAAAAGCACAGTTTGTGCTTCTCGTGGAAGCACATGATGTATTTTTCACTTTTCTAGAAAGCACAACCGTTCTTCCCGCTAAAGCACACGTTGTGCCTCTTTGCGGGAAAGCACTGCTTCCCAGAAAAAAAATTCCTCTAAAACCTAGGAAAAACTAGTCAAAAGCTAAAAATGCCCCAAAAAATGATCTAAAAGTCGGAAACACATACAAAAAAATAAAATAAAAAACCAAAATCTAGAGGGAACCCCTACACGTGACACATGGCGGCGTCTGGGCGCACCATTTTGTACGCTCTCAGGCCAAAAAGCGACCCTTTTGATAGCCCCACAAATGGTAACCCTTAGTTAGTTGCTCCCGAGATATAGACGACACATCCTATATGCCGTCCGCAAATAGAGGTGCCTTCGCCGCAGTAGCCACAGGTGTGCCAACCCAATTCGTGGCAGTGCGTGCTGTAGGTTCGTTTAATATTTCTTTTTGTTTGTTTTCCTATTGCTTTTTTCTTTGTTTTTATGTTTGACCTTTTCTTTCTAGTTCTTTCCATTTTTTGTTTGTTTGGGTTTTTATTAATACATATTAAGAAATTTTTTGATTCATGGTGAAGAATTGATTACTACACGATGAACATTTGTTCGTTTTGGTTTTTAAGTACATGGTGAACAATTCATTAGTATACAATGAATATTTGTTTGTTTATTTGGTTTCCTAATACATGGTGAACAATTCGTTATTGGTCATTGTATATTAAGAAAATGTTCACCTTATATTACAAAAAAGTTAAGTGTTTAGAGAAAAGGTCAGTGTGAATGTAAAAGAAATTCACCGTATATTATAAAAATGTTAATCTTATATTAGCAAAAGTTCATCGTGCGTTATAAAATATTCATCGTGTATTAAGAAAATATCCAACGTATATTAAAGGAATGTTAAATATATATTTAAAAGATGTTCAATGTATATTACCAATAGTTCACTGTATTAAAGAAATGTTCACCATCAGTTAAAAAAAGGTTCAGTGTCTTTTTAAAATAATGTCCACTATATTATTAAAATGTGTATATTACAGAAAATTATTAAAAAGAAAATACACTTTTAAAAAATGTAATGCGCTCACACCTGACTGTTTGACTCCTGCAGGCATTGAATAGGGGGTCTTGATATACCCCTCACAGGGTACCTCAAAACAATGGGAGCAACTAGCGGGTACTCCTTTGGACGCTACCGTAGATGTCACCTTTTGAGCCCCGGGAGCGCGCCAAGTAGTGCGCCCAACCGTCGCCATGTCGCGCTTTGAACGCACCCTTAATTTTTTTTCTGCACGCGCTTTTGTTTTATTTTTCTAGCATTTTGTTTTTTTCTTAGTCTTTTGCAAGTTTTAACACAATTTTCCCTTGGTTCTCGAGAAGTAGTGGTTTTTCAGGAGAAGCACAACATGTGCTTATGCAAGAAGCGCGGTTGTGCTTCTCGAAAAGGGAAAAAACATAGTTGGGCTTTCCCAAAAAAGGAAAAAGCATAGCCCGCGCTTCCATGCGGTACACAATTGTGCTTTTTGAAAAAATAAAAGCACAGTTGTGCTTCTCCAAGAAAAGAAAAAGCACAGTCAGTGCTTCCACAAGAAGCACAATTATGCTTTCCGAAAAGAGAAAAGTACAACCTGTGATTCCTAAAAAGAAAAAGATACAGCATTTGCTTCCGCGTGAAGCACAACTATGCTTCCTAAAAAAGAAAAACATAGTTGTACTTCCACGAAAAAAGGAAAAGCACAACCTGTGCTTCCAAAATTATTTTATGAAAAAGCACTGACCGTTTGTTTTACGAGTTTTGGACCTTTTTCGGTTTTCGTTCTCTTGGTTTTTATTTTTCTAATTTCCTTTTTTGATTTCCATTGTTATGTGACAAAAAAAATATTGTCGAAACCTATTAACATGAGACCTAGTTTCAAAGACCTCGATGTGAGAAGTCCAACGTGAAAGCTGTTCGTGATATGAACGCATAGTTCAAGAGATAAACTGTTCTAGAAAAACGAAACTAAGAAAAATGGAAACTATCAGGTTGAGATCAGAGGCATACATACAGTGGCCACTTGTCCGAACCAGAGAAAGTAAGAGTGACCTTAGCAAAAAGTCCCCCTTAATTAGTGATTTCACGAAGCAAATTTACGAAGGCCCATAGACATTTAATGTTTGTGCCTACTTTATGGCTTCAATATAAGATGCAAAGCCATGGAAAAAAGAGTAGTGTATTATCCCTACTTTATGACTTTGATATCCAAGAACAATGCTCCATCCATTTAGACACACATAAGGTGCAACTTTCCAATAATTATTTGACTACCACTACCTCTGCAATTAAATATAAGACCTTTTCGCAGTTCAAAATTTGAATCGCAAAACCCTCTTATTTTTAGTTAGGAAGGTTTTACTATGCATGATAATATGTTGGTAGAATATGGATGTGGCGTGCTTGCATTCTCCATGTCATCCAATGGCCCCCTCCCCCTTTTCACGTCGGTGTTCTTTTACTTTATAAATAAATCTCATATATTTGTACTTTCTCTTTTCCCAATTCGGGCATGGGACAACCTCAAACGATGTAGGACACAGGTGTAGAAGCCGCCTCAAGTTTTTCCACACATGCCTCCTCCGGCTCTATCGCTTGATAAAACCATACAATAAGCCAGAGTGGTGCAAGGATAGACTTTCGCAATGCTTTTCTTTCCCTTCTTGCAAGGTGACTAGGCAAAGTTTTCCTCCATTCAATCTCCGCTAACTAGCCCACGAATTCGCCTCCCCTTCGCCTGCCGGTTCGGTGGCCAATAGAGAGGAGGCGAATCCAAATGCCTCGGCTCTGGCTAGTAGTTTGGTTGGGTTTTAGTCGTTTCTTCTTTGAGCCAATCTTCCGGGCTCCGATCCTCCAAAAGTTCATGCATCAGGATGGATTACACGAAGCTCCAACGTACATTCATGCCAGCTCTTCAGGGTGGCGTGGTTAGGATTTCTCATCGTGCATACCCAACGATGAGATTTGGTGCCAGGTTCTTTAGATCTATTCAAGAATTCAACAACAACAACCGTGGCTTTATGGCGCTGGTCCTTAGTGGCACGTGCACGAAGACTCCCGGCTGTCATCAGCAAGGTTAGGCCAGCTCCGGTTGGGAGCGAAGGCAAGGACATCGATGTAATTTTTATTATGTTTGGTAGCGGCTGTGGTCGTTCGATGGTCCATGCATATCGATGTAATTTTTATTATGTTTGACGTGATTTGTACTTCGAGTGAATTTTTACAATTGATCTGATCCTTTTATAAAAAAGACAGAGTTCCATAGCGGACATGTCACGGAGTGGGCACGTCCTGAACCCAGGGGCATTTGCACCCACTTTTGAAAAAAAAAGCATTTTAAGCATGTTTTAAAATGTCAAAAAATATAAAAGAAAATTTCATGCATACATGTTGCCAAATGTGTGTGGGCGGCACAAAGTTTTGTAAAAAAATGTCTTTTTGTTGCCTCTACAAAAAAGACAAATTTTAGTGCTTCTAAATAGCGTTTCACGACATAATTTTTTGTCTTTTTTGCATAGGCCACAAAAAAGTTATTTTTTTCGTGAAACTTTATGCATGCACATATAATATGAAGACGTACCCATGCAACCTTTTTCAGATTTTTTTAGTATTTAGAAATGTGTTTTTCAAAGTGGGTTCATATGTATCCGGATTCATCCATGCACTTCCCACATGTCACCTCGTTGGTTGAACAACGGCTCTCCTAGTCACACATAAATTGGGAGATAATTCCGCGTGTGTAATGGGCAATTCCATTCACACTATGAGAATGAATTTATGCAGAATAAAAAAAGATTCCACTTCTCATGAAAGAAAAATGGGATTACAAAACATTCAGAGTTCACACACTATCCATTTAATTTTTCCTTTTCAAAGTTATAAAATTTCGGCAAGTTGGAATTGGAATGGGAATCTGTCATGGAATAGGTGTCTGAATCAAGTTTTATTTTTTCTGGTTCAGGCCGGAAAACCCAGTTTTCAAATAAAAATTAAATTCAAAAAATTGTAGCGTCAAAATATATTTAATTTAACCCCGTTTCTACTGGTGGTCAGAAGGCCTCCTTTTGAGCAGAAGGGCGCCTGTTCGGTTCCTGCGTACTGCAGCGTGACCACTTTTTTTATTATTATTTTTGAATTTTTAGGAGGGTATTCAATTTTTTCAGGGTTCACCAAAATTTCCAGAAACCGGCCCGGCCAGCCTGTTTCCGAATTGGTCTCAATTCAGCTTGTATGGAATCCGTCTTGGTCAGTTTTTTGGTAAGCTGTAATTGGAATCCTTCATGGAATAGTTGGGCCGAACAATTTCGCCATATAATTGCAAAATTCTTTTCACCAACTGTACTCGATTGTTCCCACCACTCGCTGTGCGCTACTGCCGCCTCGCGAATCGCCCCATCGCTGTTCCCCTTCGCCGCGGCTCCCATCACCGCCGCCGGCATGCTTAGTTTCTGCCCACCTAGAGGCCAGCGATGGCCACGCCCGAGAGCTCACTAACGAGGACCGCCTCGACTTGCGCCCCCGAGACTATGCATGGGACGCACGTCTTCAAGATGGACAGGTACAGCCTGTACAGGGGGCTTCGGCGTGTTAAACGTAGCATTGTACGTGACATAGGGATAGATAGAGATAGATGTTTAAGTGCTTCAGCTGGATAGATAGCTTATCTTCTGTAAACCGAACTCCTTTTATTCTCTCTTATCCCTTCTCCTCTAAGGATGTAATCTTAACAACTTGTATGCGTTGTCTCAGGGATGTGTGCCCCTGCCTATAAACATGCACGGCGCCCCCTCATACGAGGGTAAGACGCTTTCTGCCTATCACACATGGTAATCAGAGCATCCCTCTTCCAATACATCTAGCTTTTCCAATCTCCATTAGTGCATAGCATGTCTTCCTCCGGCTCCTCCCAGATCGGCCTCAACAGCCAGGTCACGGAGAAGCTCACCTGTACGAACTACGTACTGTGGCACGTCCAGATCACGCCACAGCTAAGGGGAGCTGGCGTCTTCGGCTATGCCGACGGTAGCACGCCGGAGCCAGACCGCTTCCTTCCTGGCAAGGACAAGGACGGCAAGGACTCCACCGAGCCCAACCCTCTCCACCCAATCTGGGTTCGGGAGGATCAATAAGTGCTCGGGTACCTGCTCAATAATCTCTCCAAAGAGGTGTTGGTGTAGGTGACCGCAATCACCACGACGCATGCGCTCTGGAAAACCCTGGCGGCCATGTTCTCCTCGCAGTCGCTCAGCCGCGTTAACAAAATCCGCACGGCTTTGCTTCATGCGCAGAAGGGAACTCAGCCGATCGCCACCTTCTTCGCCCACATGCGTGACCTCGCTGATGAACTCACCGCGGCCGGCAAACCGCTGCAAGACGACGAGATCGTCTCCTACATCATCCATGCGCTGGACATGGAGTACCAGCCTCTGGTGTTGGCCCTCGACGCCCGCACCTCCCCTGTCAACCTGGATGAGCTATTCACCATGCTAAGCAATTTTGACCAGCGCATGGCACTCTACCAGGGTTCAGGCGGCTTCAAGTCATCTTCGAACGCCACCTCTCGTGGCCGCGGCGGCCGCCACGGCGGACCTCAACGCGGCAAGACCAGATCGGGCAGTGGTGGCAACTCCTCCAAAAACACCACTCCCCGCGCCGGCCGTTCCCCCCTCCACCAACTCCAAGGGCCGCGGCGGTGGCGGTGGCCGCGGCTCCAACCAAGCGCGCCCTGATGCGTCATGATGCCAGATCTGTGGTAAGCTCGGGCACAGCGCCTGGGACTGCTGGTATCGCTATGATGAGGAGGATGATGAGTCCCAGGATGAAGACAAGGTGGCGGCTGCTGCGGATGGCTCATACAGCGTCGACACCAACCGGTACGTCGATAGTGGTGCCACCGAACACATCACCAGCGAACTTGAGAAGGTGACCACGCGGGAAAAGTACCCCGGCAAGGACCAAATCCACACTGCTAGTGGTGCAGGTATGAGGATTCGTCACGTTGGTCATACAATTATTAAAACTCCCCATCGCAAACTTCATCTTAGAAATTTTTTGCATGTCCCTAGTGCTAGTATGAATCTTCTTTCCGTTCATCGAATTGCCATTGACAATCATGTATTCCTCGAGTTTCATCCCTTTTTCTTTTTGATCAATGATCAGGCAACGAAGAAAGTGCTTTATCGAGGTAGATGCATTCGAGGACTCTACCCGTTGATCCCGGAGCGTCGAAGATTCAATAAACATGCTTATGGTGTTGCCAAACTTTCGTCAACACGATGGCATGATCGATTAGGACATGCCTCTTTTTCTTTAGTTGAAAGATTGCTTAGGAAAAATAAGCTCCCATTTGTTGGTGAGCGCAATGTTGAAACAGTTTGTGATTCATGTCAACATGCTAAGAGTCATCAGTTGCCATATCCAATATCAACTAGTGTGTCTACAAAACCTTTGCAATTAATTTTTTTCCGATGTTTTGGGTCCTACCCCTAGCTCCGTTGGTAGACACACATATTACGTGAGTTTTATTGATGACTACAACAAATACTCTTGGATCTATCTTCTTAAGAAAAGATCCGATGTCTTTCAAGTTTTTTAAAACTTTCAAGCTCTTATTGAGCGCAAGTTTGACAACAAGATCATTGCTGTTCAATCAGACTGGGGGGGGGGGGGTATGAACTCGTTCTTCCAAAACCTTGGCATCTCCCATCATGTGTCCTGTCCCCACGCTCACCAACAAAACAGTTCGGCAGAACGTAAGGACAGCCACATTGCGGAGGTAGGACTAGCTCTCTTAGCCGGCGCCTCTATGCCCCTTAAATTTTGAGACGAGGCCTTTCTCACGGTTGTCCACAACATGCTTCCTAGTCGTGTCATCAATAATGAAACTCCAGTAGAAAGGTTACTTCATGTTAAACCCGACTACAAATCACTTCGTGTGTTTGGGTGTGCATGTTGGCCTAATCTTCACCCATACAACAATCGCAAACTCATGTTCCGCTCAAAGCAATGTGCTTTTCTTGGGTATAGTCCACTTCATAAAGGTGTTAAGTGCCTTGACATCTCCACTGGTCGTGTCTATATTTCTCGTGATGTGATCTTTGATGAAACAAAAATTCCTTTTGCTGATCTTCATCCTAATGCCGACGCTAGACTCCGTCAAGAAATCCTTCTTTTGCCATCTCATCTATCCGGCCTTGATCACGGGGGAGAAAATAATTGTGCTGATCAGATGTTGACTAACCCTCTTAACCATACCCATGAGCTTTGTGATGTTGCAGGAGAAAACAACAGTGAAAACAGAGAAGAAAATGATGCACAAATCACTTCCCAAATGCCATATTTCATGTGTCATGGCATGGGGGGCAAATCTGCCTTGGAACCCGCTGGATCCGCCTCGGGATTGCTGCAGGAGCAGCAGCGCAGGCAGTCTGCGCGGGATCGGTGTGGGCTGACGCGCCAGAGCCGACAGCTGCGCCGCACGCCCGCGCAACCGCCAGCGACTCCGCACGCGCCACGCAACCGACCGCAGCTGGAGGTGGCCCCGCGCCTACTGGAGGTGGCTCCACGCGCGCTCCGCCCCGCTCGTCGCCTCACACCTGGCAGCCCCCAAGTGGCCAACGTGTCGCGTGCTTCCCCGACGAGTCGCGCTGCTACAAGCGGCGCGCTGAGCCGCGGCTCACAGGCGCTGGATCCGGTGCTGATCTGCTCGGGCCCGCGCAATCATGCGCCCATGATGAGCCGGTTGGCCGGCCGGGATCTTCTGCAGCCTCTACAACGCCTGGGTCACGAGATGCGGCCACAGAAGATCCAGGAGAAGCACGAGGCGAATCTTCCTTGGGTGTCGCAGCATCTAGAACTCCTGTCCTTGCTCCGGGATCTTCTGCGCCAACTGATCCTGCTGCACCGTCACCACGAAGAACAAGACTACAACAAGGTGTGATCCAACCTGTTGATTATAAGCATATAACGAAATATGGCCTAGTTTGTTCCACAGGTGAACCAGGTCCGCCAAGCACTCTTGAGTTAGCACTTTGTGATGAAAAATGGAAAAAGGCAATGAAGGAAGAATTTTTGGCACTAGAGAAAAATAACACGTGGCATCTAGTTCCTCCATAATAAGCTAAAAATCTTATTGATTGCAAATGGGTCTTCAAAATAAAAAGGAAGTCTGATGGAATCATTAATCGGTACAAGGCAATACTTGTTGCCAAGGGTTTCAAGCAACGTTATGGAATAGACTATGAGGATACCTTTAGTCCCGTTGTTAAAGCTGCAACCATACGTCTTGTTTTGTCCATTGCTGTTTTCAGGTGCTGGAGTCTCAGACAACTGGATGTACAGAATGCGTTTCTGCATGGCGTTCTGGAAGAGGAGGTATACATGAAACAACCTCCTGGGTTTGAGAATGAAAATGCACCCTCATTTGTATGCAAACTTGACAAAGCACTTTATGGGTTAAAGCAAGCACCAAGGGCATGGTACTCACGTCTCTGCCATAAGATACAAACACTTGGCTTTGTTCCTTCCAAGTCTGACACCTCATTGTTCATTTACAATAAATTGAACACTACCATATTTTTCCTCATTTATTTTGATGATATTATTGTTACAAGTTCATCTGATGAGGCAATATCTAGATTGTTGAAGGATTTGAGTGCAGATTTTTCTCTTAAGGATCTTGGAGATCTTCATTATTTCCTAGGGATTGAAGTGAAGAAACATGATGATGGGCTTCATCTCTTCCAGGAAAAATATGCCACTGATTTGGTGAAAAATGATGGCTTGCAAGGTTGTAAACCCTCACCTACTCCTTTGTCAAGTTCTGAGAAACTGTCTCTCACAGAAGGTACACCTCTAAGTAAAGAAGATAGCACTAAATACAGGAGTTTGGTAGGTGCACTGCAGTACTTAACATTGAAAAGACCTGATATTTCTTTTGCTGTCAACAAAGTATGCCAGTTCCTTCATGCACCTACTACTGTTTATTGGACTGCTGCCAAACGTATAGTTAGATATGTCAAAAATACTTTGAGCACTGGTCTTAATTTCAGCAAGTCACCATCTACTTTGGTCAGTGCCTTCTCAGACTCTGATTGGGCAGACAGCCTAGATGATAGGCGCTCCACTGGTGGGTCTGCAATATTTTTTGTCCTAACTTGATATCATGGAGTGCAAGAAAACAGGCAACTGTCTAGATTCAGTACAGATGCATAATACAAAGCATTGGCAAATGCAACAGCAGAAATTATATGGGTTCAATCCATTCTTAAGGAACTTGGTGTGAGAAATACTCAAACTCCATGTTTGTGGTGTGACAATCTTGGCGCTACCTATCTATCTGCTAATCCTGTGTTTCATGCAAGAACAAAACACATCGAGATAGATTTCCACTTTGTCAGAGAAAGGGTTACTAGCTAATAAGCAACTTGACATTCGTTTTGTGTACTCTAGAGATCAAGTTGCAGATGGATTCACCAAAGCTTTGCCCACACGGAGTTTTGAAGACTTCAAGCATAATCTCAACTTGATGAAGTTGTGATTAAGGGAGGGTGTTAAACGTAGCATTGTATGTGACATAGGGATAGATAGAGATAGATGTTTAAGTGCTTCGGCTGGATAGATAGCTTATCTCCTGTAAACCGAACTCCTCTTATTCTCTCTTATCCGTTCTCCTTCAAGGATGTAATCTTAACAACTTGTATGCGCTGTCATCAGGGATGTGCGCCCCTGCCTATAAACATGCACGGCGTCCCCTCATACGAGGGTAAGACGATTTCCGCTTATCGCACATGGCATTGGGAAGGCCATCGAGTCTGCTACTTTCGCCGTCAGCGGCTACGACTGGTGCGTCCGCTTCTACCCCGACGGTAGAAGGGAAGAGAGCAACAAATGGGTGTCTGTCTACCTCGAGCTCAAGACCGAGAACACTGAGGTGAGGGCGCTCTACAGTATGTGGCTGCTCGACCAGGCCACAGTGGATCCGCGGCCACAGACTTATGCCCAGCCAAACCCTAGCCAGATAGACCCGTCAGTTTTTGACACCCGTTACAATGCAGCCGCGACCCCGAGCTAGGGCTTTACCAAATTTTGGAGGAAGAGTGAACTTGGAGAGTATATTATTGACGACATTCTATGCATCCAGTGCAATCTTACAGTGATCAACTTCAAGGAGGTACATGTGGAGGAGCCCAAGATGGAAGTTGTGGTCCGAGTGCCGTCGTCATCAGAGCTATTGGATAATCTCAGTAACTTGCTGGGCGCTACAGAGGGAGCTGATGTATCTTTCATTGTCAAGCATGAGGTTTTCTCAGCTCATAAGATCATTCTCGCAATGCGTTCAGTGGTCTTCTGGGCGGAGTTTTACGGTCCAATGAAGGACGAACAAAGGTGCATTGTTAGTGTTGAAGACATGCAGCCCGCTGCTTTCAGAGGACTGCTTCATTTCATCTACAAGGATTCGTTGCCTCGGATGGGTGACCTGAATAATGACGAGTATGAAGAAATGCTTAGGCATTTGCTTGTCGCTGCAGATAGGCATGCCATGGAAAGGATGAAATTGATGTGCGAGAGCAAGCTGTGCGAGGTTCTAAGTGCCGAGACTGTGGGTACCACGCTAGCTCTAGCCCACCAGCGCCATTGCAGCCAGCTCAAAGATGCTGGCATTGAGTTTATTATGAACTCTTCGAATAGAATGGTTGCTGTGGTGGTGGCAAGTAAAGGCTATGAGAAACTGAAAAGGGAATGCCCTACTGTCATTGCGGATATATGGGAGAAAACATCTAAGAGACACAGACTTTAATATGCTGACTGTGGATTAACTTGAGCATAGTTACTTAAATTGAAACCTTAGTAACCGGAGATTAGTTTGTCTTTTTCTTAAGTTCTTAGATATTATTTGGAGAAGGATAAGTTTCGTAAAATGTTTACGATATGTACTGCTCTGTTATATGAACCTATGCTATATCAGTAACATTCTCTAATATGTTTTGCTCTGTTGGCTAGCAGTACATTTACTGTTTCTGTTTTTTTTTCCTTTTATGTGCAAATTTCATTTCCCAAAGCAGTGAGTAACTATCTTCCATGACCACATCTATCGTGAGATGAGTTAAAACTTCAGCAAATAGCAGTATTATTGCAAGCTATTTACTAAAATGATTGATCGGTGTCGAATTTTTATATTATGGAGATGATAATTATACACTAAATTTCTATATTTTAATTGTTCCAGTCTGAATATTTAGCTTCATTTTTTTACCAGATGTTTTGTTTCTTTATTTGGAGACCCGTAAAACCATGAAACATTAGTTTTCACTTTGAGATTTTTTTTAGATTTTTGAAAAAAAACATGTGCATAGCTAGAAATTTAGTTGCCCAGCAAAAGAGCCCATGCGTTGCAGCGGGAGAGAAAACATAACACACACTCTTAACTCAACAACCATCACTCAAGACCACAATAGGTCCATCTCCTTTATTTTTGCGAGGTATCATATTTGTGTTGTCGCTTATCCTCCTTCTCATCCTCGCCGGCGATGGCCTCGATGTTCACACAAAACAACAAAAAATGTGTGTTGAATATGGTTAATCCTAAGGCGTCTTTCTCTCCCTCTCTCCTCCCTCTCCCTCTCTCTCTCTCCCTCTCCCTCCCTCTCTCTCTCTCTCTCTCGCTCGCTTTCTCTCACTCTCGCGATGAGAAATCTGTTGTTTTCCCCTACGACATTTTTCAGAGGTATGCATGTGTAGTTATCGATATTTTATTTTCCGTATATGGTTATAGTGGGGTGTTTATTTGCAATCCGGATCGCTGCCGGTACAAAAAAACGAATCTTGTGCTATAAATTATAAGTTTGCTTCCATAACAATATTTTAAAAATATTTAACATGTAAAATTAACATCATATTTAGATTCCACACATTTTTCTAATAGTTATTTTTATATAATATGTTAAAATCGAAGTTACGGTTTAAAAGATACAGATAATTTAGAAAATCATTTGGTTTGACTCAAATATATTCCAAAATAATATTTAAAAATACTTAACAGGTAAAAATAATCTCATATTCATATTCTACATATTTTTCTAATCAAATTTCATATATAACATGTTCAAATCGGAGTTACGGTTTAAAAGATATGGATGATTTTAAGAAGCATTTATTTGACTTAAATATGATCCGCGGATGAATTACCTAAAACATCAGAGGGGGTTTTGAAAAATGTAAAATAACGGTTCGGGTGTGACTTAAATCCGAACGGCGGATTGATTTCAAGAAAATACAGGGATTTTTTGTGTAAAATACGAAAATAACGATTCGTTTTAAGTTAAAACAGGACTGCGAGTTGAAAAATGCCATGACGGACGAAAAAAACCCAATTTGCTTTATTATTAGGTAAAGATTTCTGCAGCCTAAGCTTCATGGCGAAAATGAAAGCAAGACTAGTTGAGTTCTTAGTGGAGAAATTTTCAGTAAATGCACTTGCATTGAGCCTGCATGCTAAGTTACAAGATGCTTAGTTCTTTCAAAGTGAGATTTACTTGGCATAGTACACACTCCTACTTCCTTCGGTTTAATGGTCGCATTTCTTGTCGATCTAAAGGAATCTGGGGGCTCTGTTGTTTTCTTCGTCCTTGGAATGGACCCTCTGCTCCACATTTGTGTTGCTCTGTTCCTGGGTTCTAGTGACAGAGCAAGCTAAGTTGCTTCACTCATGGTCAGGATTTCTATACAGAGCGAACCTGGTTTACTTTACCTGAGTTGTGTTGGGGTTTGTAACACTGACTGAGAATCATTTCGCCCCAAACTTGTGGTCAGGTTTGCTTCACTTATGTTCAGGATTTCTGTATATGCAAAACAACATAGTGAGGACTCATATGAGACTGTACGTCTATTGGTGTGCGCCACTTGTCTTCTTCAGTTACAGCAGATGGAATCATGTCGTTTGGACCCTGTTTGACGTTTCGTCTGATATTGATGGAATGGTGTCACATGAGGATTTTCTCACCGTGATGGCGGGAACTACTTCGAGTCCTACGACTGCTCCAAGGCCATCTCCGACCTTTTTTAAGTCTCCTCTGAGGATCTGGTTTCATTAAAAAGGAGGAGAGAGTTGTCAAGTTAATATATGAAAAACCCGTCTAAAACCATCATAAAAGCCCACACATGGCAACATCGTCCTTCCTGGCTACCCACACGAAGACACACACGCCACTGAGAAGAAAAAACACTGTCGAGGTTGACACCAAGCTTCATCGTCATCGCTCCTCCACGAGCCAACGACTCCAACATCACCATCAACTTCATCAACGAAGCCTTCGTCGCAGCAGACGCCAAGACCCATACCGGCCCATGCCAAACAGATGACCACCCACGTTGGTGTTTAGCCAGCTCCGACCTGAGCGATGAACCTAGCAGCAGAAAGACCGTTGAGCCTGCGCCGAGCTGGACGCCGCAGCCAAACCGCACAATACTTACATAATATTCATGGATACATCTTTCGTTGGTATTCACGTCGCATACTTACACAATATTCATACAAATAAGAGTATAGTTGTTGACAAAGCTCACTAGTGGGGTATAATTTACATTGAGCCCGGCTAGTAGGTACGACATCATGTAATTCTTATGGACGTGCTTGCCAATGGAAGAGAGCTCATCTTCAAGAGCTTTCATATTGGAGAAATACTCCATGGCTTTCATGTTTCCCTCATGAATGTTGGCAACCCTTATCTTGTTACTGACGACTTGTGCTCAAAATTGACCTGAGAACATATTCTCAAGCATGGTCCAGACTTGTGGCACGCTCGTCATTCACACCACCTGTGTCAAGACGTCTTTTAAAACAAATTGAGGATATCTCCTAGGATGTATTAGTCCTAAGCCAACCACATAGGCTGGATTGGAGATTCACTCTTTTCCTCATTGGTTGTTTTCTCGATAATCTTGCATGGTGTCGGGGGAGATCCATCAAAATAACTAGTGAGTTGCGCACCACGAACTGTGGGCCAGACTTGTGCTCCCACATAATGTAGTGTTCCCTCGTGAGTTTTCTGATATTTATTGGCTGTGGGAATCAGGAATGGAGGAAAAAGATGATGCCATTGATATGAATCTAGGAAAGGGTAGCTATTTATTCAATCACGATACCGATACGTCAAAGCATATTGACCCTCGTAGGTCCGGATGGTCTTATATTGATCGAGCCATACAATAGAGATTACAACGGCTGGGTAAAAGGCACAAGTTGCATAAAAGAACTAGAGATAAACTACAAATCCAAACCTTTGTATGATTAGCTCGGTTTACATGATTGTAAGAACCTACACTATAAAATGATGAAAGGGGATCTCTCGACCTAAATTTAACTCCATGTCCGCTGATCCAACAATCTAACTCCAAAAGTTTTGGTTTGAATGCCTCTCCATTGGACACAAATCATTGACTTTGGTATAGGAATTTTCTTCCGAAGATAGTAAGTGTTTCTATGTTACTTTATTTGCACAGAAATTAATCACCCTTAGTACTCACACAGTTGTAGACATGGTGTATATTGGAAAGAAATCTTGATGCACCTAAGCAACGACAAGATAATCTAATGGATTTTGTACCATCACCATTAAATGATAGAAGAATACAAGAAACTATTTGTGATTTACACAAGGTGGGTCATCTTCAATCATATCATTTTTTAATCACAAAATAACAGAGAGCAATGGTATCCTGTGAATTTCCATGGAGCTTGAATTGTTGGTTTGTTGTACTGACATCATAAAAATCATGCACATGAATAATTTTGTTACGAGATACAATCATATGTTATATCAAACCCTATTAACTGGATTTAAGTGACGCATTGTGGAAAGTTCTTACAAAAACTAAAAGAATGCATATGAAAGGAGTCAATGTGCCAGATGACAAACGGAGATGAAATTAAGGAATTAAAGTGGCACACGACAAAAAGGAAATGGAAGTAGTCAATGCAACATGGGATAAAGAGAGATGCAATGAGTCAGCACACTACACGACAAATGGAGATGAAAGGATTTAATGCGACACATGACAAAAGGAGATGAAATGAGTCAACACGCTATGCGACAAATATATATCTTGAGAACCAAGACGTTCAGATTTGGTGGTTAGATTGGCACTTAACGATCTATATTTAGGGAGATCTACGACGCCACTTAAGTTCATAGTTACAAAGAAAGTCCAGAATGATACAATGATATACAAGAATTACTACTAAACGTGCTGCTTGGTGAATTTGCTACTAGGTTGTTCTCCGCCATGTACTTTCTAAAGGGGGCAATAGACCAGAGTTTTATGAGTTGATCTTTTTTTGAACAATCTCCTAGGGGGGAGGGGGGAGATGATCCCTACCTGATTATATTACTCAAAGGTTCCCAAGGGCAGGTTGCAGGTTACATTAGAGATTATAGAGAGAGGAGAGGTATAGGGCCAAGACACGGCAGACTCCCTGCTAATGTGGTCCTTAAATCTGAAGGCCCAAAGCGTAAAATCTGAGATAATGTTCCGAATAGTATCTAGGGGGGAGTGCATCTTGTTATGGAAAACATGAGCGTTCCTGGAGTCCCAGAGGTCCCATAGGATGGCGAGGACGGCGGTAGGCCAAATGTTGATGTTGAGGCCAACCAGCGTACACTACTAGGGAAAACCCTATACACAGAATCTTAGCAGCAGCGCGGCTCAAAAAGGAGCGCTGCTGCTAATTAGCAGTAGCGCGGGTGTAGAAAACCCGCTACTGACAAGTGCTTAGCAGTAGCGCGCTCGGCGTAACCCGCGCTGCTACAAATATCGACCGACAGTGCCCACCCAACTCCATTTAGCAGCAGTGCGGTGCCGCGAGCCGCGCTACTGCTATAGCTGTAGCAGTAGCGCGGTTTTTCTGAGGTCGCTGCTGCTAATTTTCAAATCGGGCACACTTTTGGTCTCAGTTAGCAGTAGCGCTTGTACCGAAAGCGCGCTGCTGCTACTTTCTTAGCAACAACGCGTTTTACGTACTGCGCTACTGCTAATCCGCACCCACCACCTTTTCCCCGCCTGTCCTCCCCCTCCCCCTCCTCTCCCTTTCCCCTACGCGCGGAGGCCCAAATCCAAACCCACACTCTTCTGATTCCCCTTCTCCTCCCACTCGCCATTCCCTTCCTCGCCCAGCACCACTGCCGGCCTCGCACCTCGGCGCCACTCACAAATCCGGCGACCTCCTCTCGCAGACCCCTCCCCTCCCCCTCCATCCTCCTCCTTCTCCGCTGTTGGAAGGAGAGGGAAACCAGCAGAGCGTCGTCCACATGGCGGCGGCCAGATCCATGCATGGACACAACCACTTGCACCTCCTCGCCGGGTCAAGGGTCCCACGACAAGCAGCAGGAGGTCCCCGAGCTCCATCTAGGGTTTCGGGCATCGGCACCAACTCCGGCGGCCACCGGTGAATTACTCCTCCTACTGCTCTCTATCTCTCTCTTCCCTTTCTAATAATTTTCTCTTCTTTTGTAGCAGCAGTAGACGAGAGCTGCGGGCACAAGTTGGGTGGGGAAGCACCATCACCACGAACAACTTCATCCCCTCCAGGACTAGTAGTAGCCATGAATGGAGAGGACGATGACGCCGAGCAGAAGCAGCCGCCATGGCTGCAATTAATTTTTTTAATTCTGAATTAGTTAGTAGTAGCGCGGGGCGCTGACCCGCGCTACAACTAAGTAGTAGCAGCGCGGGTGGCAACAACGCTACTCCTACTAGAAGTAGCAGTAGCGCGGGTACCACCCGCGCTACTGCTAAAAGTTAGCTGTAGCGCCCTAGCAGTAGCGCAGCCCCCCACGCTACTACTAGCAATTATCCCGCGCTACTACTAGGGTTTTCCCTAGTAGTGGTAGGAGTATCCTAGATGAGGTGGATGTAGTGAGGGGCCTGGAGTCCCAAGAGGGATCAGACCTGAGCCACGCATGGGTAGAGGAGGCGAGGTACGTCGTGTCCTTAAAAGATAAGTCGTAGTGAGGGAAAGATGACACCGACGTGATGGTCTTGCGATGTAAGTTCGCCATCATGCTTAGCCTGTCACGATAGAGGATCTAGCTAAAGATCTTAACCTTGATAGGTGCCTTGGAGCCCCAAATGTGCCTTGCGTTGAGATCAAGCTCATGGTCGGAGGAGAGCAATGAGTAGGCACACCTCTAGGTGAACCAGGAGTCCTGGGTGAGGAATCAGTCACCGGGCGCATTGCTTGTGGTAACATCCTGCAGCAAGACAAAACAAACGCAAGCTCGGTAGAAGCCACATTGGTTAGGAGGTTCTGTAGAGTAGGGAGTAAGCCATTATGCATGACATGAGCTACCGATATAGAGGATGAAGTGGAGTGAGAGAAGAAGTGGGGGTAGTTTTCTGCAAGCGGAGTCGGCAGAAGCCAAGCGTCGAGCCAAAATAAGGTGTAAGTGCCATTGTTAGTAAGGATGAAGGAAATTTTACGAAGGTGACAGAGCTGTTGGTAAACAATTCTCAAAGGTAATGGGGGTTTGGGGGCTTATATGTGAAGTTGAGAGAGTAGTGTTGGAAGAACCAGTTCACACAAGGTAGGTCAAGTTTTTGGAGAACTTTGAAATTGAATTTCATGAGGAGGCAATTGTTTTGGAGAGCCAAAATTTTCATACCAAGCTCGCCAGCCGTCTTGGGAGTGCACACATTTTTCTAGGCGACAAGGCATTTTACCACGGAGCAATTTTCGCTAGTCACCCAGTATAAGGATCTACAGATAGCGTCTAACCTTTTGATAATCTTCTTGGGTAGTCTAAAGATAGACATAAAATGAGTAGCGAGGGCGTCTAGAGTGGAAAAAATGAGGGTATGTCTAGCTCCTCGGGTGAGAAGTTTTGCCGCCTACACAGAGAGGTATTTTAGAAAGCGCTGAATGATGGGTTCAAAAGATGAGAACGGAAGGTGCATGTGAGAGAGGGGGAGACCTAGATAAATCTGGGGGAGGGAGGACAGGTCACAACCGAAGGTTTGGGCGATATTAAGGCTAGTTGTGGTGTCCGTGTTGATGGGCACGAAGGTAGTTTTCTGGAAGTTGATAGAGAGGCCAGTAGCAAGGACGAACTTGTCAACGATGTCTTCGAGCGTGGTTGCGGCATGGCTAGAGGCATGGGCAATGATTAGGGTGTTGTCAGCATACTGGAGCACAATCGGAGGTCTGCCAGTGTAGATCAGGTGGCAGAGCTGGTCGGGCGAGAAAGCCTGAATGATTAAGCATTGAAGCAAGTGTGCGACGATGATAAAGAGGTAGGGTGAAAGAGGGTCACCCTGCCGTAGACAATTCTCATAGTTGACCTAATGACCCGAAGTCCCATTTAGCAGCATCGCTGTCTTGCTAGAGACAAGCAGAGTTCGGGTCCAGCTTATGATGGTAGGCGGGAATCCTCTAGAGAGGAGAATGAGGAAGAGTGATTCCTAACAAATAGAGTCAAACACTTTGTGGAAGTCAAGTTTGAAAACCATAGTAGGTGCCTTCTGAATGTGGCAGGCGCTGAGGATGTCGGCCGCGTAGATGAAGTTCTCAACAATGCATCTGCCGGAGATGAAGCCAGTTTGGTCTCCATGGAGAAGAAGGGGAATTAGGGCTTTTATATTGTTGGTAATAATGACCTCACCGATCACCTTGGGGGTGTAGTTCTGCAAGGATATAGGTCAGAAGTCATTAGGGAGCAGAAACTTGTGTGCTCTGTTGAAGCGTTTTACATCTGCACGGAGGTTTGTCAAGTCCTCGAAGATGGGAAGGATCGTATGTTTAATGTTGTGCCCAAACTTGTGGCAGAACCCTGGCCCAAGCCTGTTATGACCAGGACTAGCATTGACGTTCTAGAGGAAGGCATCTTAGATTTCTTCAGTGGAGAAGGGGGAGTCCAGGTGGCGAAGCGGAGGGAGTTGCGCCGGGTAAAGGTCTTGGAGTGGGAAGAGACAAGTCCAGGTTGTTGGAGTGCCGAGAAGGTAGCAAAATAAATTGTGGAGGATGATGAACTTGGTGTCATGGGCAAAGAAATTGACCCCAATGTCCTCAAGGATGGCGATGTTGTCTTTGCGGAACCTCTGGAATGCAGAGGCGTGTAAGAATTTGAAGTTTTCATCCCCATCAATGATGACTTTTACTTTCCTCCTTTGTTTCTAGAAGAGAACCTTCTGACAAATAGCACGTTAGGGGCGGTTATAATGACCAGTCTAAGAGAGGATTCAGGTTGGGAGTGGGAGCCTTCTTCAAGCCTGTCGATCCTATCAATGATAAGCTTGCAGTCAATTTCTTGCTGGTCAACTGGTCTGATAGTTTTGGTCCAAGTTTTGAGGTTCGCTCTAGTATATTTTACGGCACTGGAAAGGGCTAGGTCCAAAGGAATTGAAGGGTGGTTAGCGGGCCAAGCTTCAGATACGATGCGCTTGCATGCCAGGTGAAGGGCCCAGAAAGAGTCCAAACAAAACATGCGAGAATGGGGGATATGTGAAGATACGTTGACGACGAGAGAAACTTGGTCGGAAGAGAAACGTGTCAGGGAAGACAGGGTTGATATTGAGAAGCGGTATTCTCATGCAAGGTTAAAGAAGGCTCTGACAAGGAATTCTAGAGTTGTAGTTACATGATTGTTAGACCTAGTAAAGGTTCTACCCAGAAGCGGGAGCTCGATGAGCTGCAGGTCTGAGATGGCCGTGTTAAACATGTTAGCCTCATAGTTGTGGAAGTTTTTGTTTTTTTTCTTGCAAGCGAAGCGGATTAGGTTGAAATCACCGACAAGAAGCCACGGGGTAGAGTTTGTGGGGGCGATATCTCTGAGCTCTTGGAGGAAGTCCATTTTGAGAGGTTGTTCGGATGGGGCATAAATGTTGGAGATTGTGAGGTTGGTGCCAGAGACCGGGCAAGAGAGGCTGAGAGACGTAGAAAACCTGCCGTGAGAGTGGTTTAGGAGGGTTATATCGTGAGGGGGTTAATCACATAAAAAATACCTCCATCAAAACCGATAGCGGGAAGGGAGACAACTTGGTCTAGCGTTCGAGGTAGGAATGAGTTTAACTTAGGGACAAGGACAAAGTCTAGCTTTGTTTCTTGCAGAAGCGCAACAGAGGGTTCAATCGCAATGATTTCAGAAAAGATGTCCTTGCACTTATCAAAATCACCGAGGCCGCAAACGTTCCAAGAGAGGATAGTGAAACGAGACTGATGCATAACATAAACTTCCTTTCACCACCAGCCCAAGAGCATAACAACAAGGAAATACAAGGGAAAGAGGGGGCACATCGTGCAACTATCCCATCGATGGCCAGGAGCAGGCTAGACCTATGGAGACTACGAAGCAGATGAAAAAAGCGTGCGGCTGCCCGCACAAAAATACAAAAGCACCCAACACCCGGGGTGAGCTCTCCTGCTGAACATTCATGGCTGATCATGGTGAAGGCAAAGCATCGGTAGCGCGAACAACGTCTGCCTCGTCACTGTCGTTGCCGCAAACCAGAGCGATACGGGGCAGTTTTTCTGCTACGTCGTCTGCGCCCGATGCGTCGCTATCAGAGGTGCACAGAGAGGAGCCCTGCCTCTACCAGGTCGTCTTAGGCTGCGTGAATGGGGTCTTCCGATCGGCAATGCACACGTTGTGATGCAGCTTGGCCGCGGAGACCACCCGCTGGGAGTGAACGTCCCGCTTGTGGATGACGTTGTTGTGGACGGTGAGGTCTGAGATAGCAGTAGACGATGAAGAGGCCGCCGTTGGTGCCGCTTTTATGGTGGTGCGCGTCGCAATGACTGAGCAACATGTGCCGCTGGCCGCCCCTGGAACGACAACAGGCACCGGCACATGAGTCACCGGATCCTTGAGAACGCGTTGGGGCAGAGAAGGCGCGTCAAGGTCGTGGACCTTCATTGTTTTAGAAAAAAACATGGAGGGGATAATATCCCGTGAGTTTCCATGAATATACTCATTTCTTGGATGCATCGAGATTGTGGATTGTCAAAATCCTGAATTCTCATGTGAGTTACGAGAATAAAGAAATAATCAAATGCATACAATCTACATGATACTTTTTACAAAAAGGGAGTATATGCACCACACGAAAAATGGAGAAGCAGTGTAAAAAAAGAAAATTTCCATTTCCATCGGGTGGGTTATCACCTTCTCCAAAGAAAATCCTAGAAAGAGAAAACCATTACATCAATGCCTCCTGTTGGCCTCCATTTAAAGTAATGAGCTTAAGTGGTGCCTCTAGGTCTTTCTATATAGAAATCATTGGTTGCCAATCTGGCCCTCCAAATCCAAACTTTTTTGATTCTCATGACATATATGTCGCATAGTGCATTATCTCCTTTCATCTTCATTTGTCATGTGTCAGATTGAATCATTTCATTTCCATTTTGCTCGTGATGTGCTAAATCCTTTCATCTCTCTTTGTCGAGTGGCGCTTTGACCCTTTCTTCCCCTCTCTCATGTGGCACATTGTGTTCTTTCATCTCCAACAGTTGTGTGGCACATTGACTCCTTTCATCTCCACTGGCCAGGTTTTTTAAAGCATTTTTGCACAATGATAGTAAGCGCTACCACATCCCTTAAATCACATTAATAGGATTTGTTAGATCATATGTTAGCATTTCTTAATATAATTATTCATGTGCATGAATAATGCGAGCTCCGGGGAAGTTCATAGGATATCATTGCTCTCTAATATTTTGCAAAAAGAACAAGAAACGGCAGCCATCGCATGCCTACTTCTTCAAGAATGTGTTTTAGTGGTTGGAGGTTCCACTCGTCTAAATCACATCATAGGATTTTGGTCCAACACTTAAAATTTAAATTTTTTCATTGCTTCTCTATTTATGCGTGATGCACTCAGAATCAGTAAGCATTCTCATGTTTCCTTTTGTGCTTGCTTCAAACTGATTGCGATAACGTTTGATTGGATCCTGGACTCCGTCGAGTCTGGGTTTTTGAAAATATTTGAGGTGTATTTTTGTTTGACATGCTCATATAGATGTCATCTATTGCACCTAGAAATGTTCATGTAATGCATGTTTATATATATATATATATATATATATATATATATATATATATATATATATATATATATATATATATATACGTACACAAAAGGACCAACATGTACATTTAGAAATAGCAAACAACACATACATACAAATCCACATATATGGTAAAGTATATTTTAAGGGAAGTTTACACATATGTAAAATACATCAATTAATTACGCAAGTCAAACTATTTCAGAATTTATTAAAACTTTTAAATAGGATTTTTATTATTTAAAAATATCTTGGCTCACTGGGCCGGACCTCCAAATCACCTAACTCATTCAACGGATCATCTGTTAGTTTATGTGGATTTGAGGTGTATATATATTCAAGCTTCTAACATTCACTGTCGTGGCAAGCTTCGAACATTCTATTCCGCTTGCCTCTCAGCTATGTGGTTCACCGATCGATCAGCTCCGTTTTGTGGAGGCATGACGTTGGTAAGGGGATGCTGGGATGCGTCGGTGTGGTGGATGAGACCGGGGGATTCTGGGGAGGGGTGGCGAGGATGACTATCCTGTATGGGGCAGGCTCAGCTGGTTTTAGGATCATGATTCAGATTAATGTTGTGTAGAACTGAGTTTAACTTGCATCAAATTATCAGAGTCATATGTGGTAGTTCCCTGACGCTGCTTTCTAGGGCTGCAAGAAATTTGAGACATATTTTTGCAGAAATGGTTCATACAAAATGTGCAATTAATGCAATAACACAATGATGAAATGAAGTTTACCTGGCAGTCAATGATTCTTAAGAGCGGATCCAGTGCGGGTAGCTGCTCCAGGAGGTGGTCCTTGCCAAGCCTGCTCGTGCCGCTCTGCCCCCTTGGTATGAGGCGTCACTCCCTCAGCTCTTCGTACTGGCTGCGAATCTCTAAGCCGCTCCCCTTGGTATGAGACGTAGTACTGCAGCAGCGCGTAGCACTCGAGCCACTCCTCAAGAAAGGGTGCATAAGTAGGCACTCACGCGGTGGTCGGAGTCGTTTTTGAAGTTGGACATCTAGAGACTACAACGCATGGCAAGCCAAAGGTGCAAGGCATACGCTGCTGCTGCTGCTTTGGAGGAGCCGCAAGTAGCACGCACTGCAAGTATAGTATATAAGGTAGAGCGAAATACACCATCCATCCATCGGTGCATTTTCTTGATTGTTAAAGGCATCAACGTCGTGCATATGCACCACCCAGTTATTGCTGTTGGAGAGGAGTCTGGCGAGCGCGTGGACGTTGTGTGAGACTCTTCAGTGTGCGATCGTGCGCCGACAATGTCCTCAAGGACGCCTACGACATCCGTGGCAGCGCCGCATGTAACTGCTCCGAACGTACGGGCGGGTGTGCCGAAGACAATCGAGAGGAGATAGGACATCTGATCTCAGTGGCGAGGTGTCGGACCTTGGGCAGCCGCTCGACGTGGTTGGTGGCCATGACCACAGCAAACATCGTAGATCCTTCAGATAGTATTGACCGCTATTGACGGTGGAGTCCTTGATGCTGCCACCACGTCCGTTTCGTTCTTGAGGGAGAGTTTTCGGCATAGTCGGCGGCTGCGATGTGGAGTGATTATCGGTCCTCTTTTTTATGGAAGGAGACACCTCGAGTCATGCGAATAATAATTATTCTCTTAGTTTGTGTGAAGGAAATCACAACTTACAAGGAATTTTTCATAATGAAGGATATTAGTGTGATTTATGGGATGCAATTTCCGTCTAATGGCCAATTACTATGAATCTACCATATGTTGATGCGCACGTTCAATCAGAAAGCACTGAATTAGAAAGCAACGAGAGTTGGCATCTGTAACGGACGTGTTTAGCGAAACGAGTAACCGCAACAAGTTATTCAGGATCCAAACCATGTGTGGGCCATATTGAAATATTGGACGGGTACAGTGCTCGGGCTGCCCGGTTTTTAACTAAGAACAATCTCATACTTAAAGTAATAACAAGTGCTAATGTGGCCTGTTGGTTACTACAGTTCATATATCACATTTTGTAATTAGTGAGACAATGAACATACACTTTCAGTGCACCGAAACAAATTTCATGAGAATAAAGGTGAGGCATTAATTTGAGATATGACCTGAACATCGCCAAAAGCCTCTTTTGGAATACAGACAATATCATCTAGCTCCAACGTTGGACCACAAGAAAGTTGACATTTGACAATGGAGTGGAAACAAAAACAGAATTTTTTTATGGAGGGCAATGAAAATAAAAATGGCAAAAACTACAGACATCCATGGCCTGGACCACAAGAACTCCACTCTTCTATCCCTGTATTTCTTTCTCTCTGCTTTGTAAACGATATATTTCTTTCTTTGTTGAATACATAGGCCTTACACCTCATAATAAGGATCAAAGCATAAGCAATCATTTGGTTCGAATTTGTGTGTTACTCACTTGCTCTCGCCCTTAGCTAGGGTGCATCCGGTACTCCCTAGTCTGAAACACCCTTGAACTTATTTTCTTGAAGTGTTTTTCTTCAGATAAAATGCCCTTGTCATATTAATTTTCCACAAAGTGATAAGTGGAGAAAGACTTCCACTCCTTGAGTTTAGGCCTTCACATTTTCACGTTGCCATACAAAAGTAGGTAGGAATCTGACGACTGAGACATGAACGCTCTCTCGGTTCCCAGTCAAAGGAAGCAGGAGCAGGAGCAAAGCAGGAGCCTCTCCTTTTTGTAATTCAAAACCGTAAGAGCATCTCCAACCGTTGGCCCTTCAGGAGGCGCTAAAATCACCCCCTGGGGCGCACCGGCGATAAACCACACGCTGGGGGCGTGATGCCCCCAGTCACGGCACCCACGTTTTTTTGAAAATATAAATTACGGCACGAACACGGCGCAAATTCAACCAAATTTTGACGAGTTCGTTCATATTTAAAATATTTTACAAAAAGGAAAAAAAGCTACTAGGTTGCTCCTCGCCGTCTCCCTCGCCGCTCCTCGCCGCCCGCAGCCCTTGCAGATCTACATGCCGAGGAGGCTGTAGAACCGTGTGTAGTCGCCGCCGTCGTCATCGTCGTCGTCGCCGCCTCCGCTACGGCCGCCGTCCCTGCTGCAACCCTCCCCCGGTTGGCGTGGCGGGTTGGACGGTCCGGGGGCGTCCTCGTCGTCGTCACTGTCGAGGATCACGACGCCGTGCTCGTCCTCGCGCCCACGTTTGCAGGCGGCTATCTCCTCCAGGGCCCGGCGCTGCCGGACCATCTCGTCGTGGAGGTAGTCGTCCCGCGCCCACTGCATGGCGTCCTCGTCGGAGATGCCGCGCCGGGCTATCTCCTCGTACTCCGCGGGGAGGCCGGGCTCCGGTTTGGGTGCGACGAGGACGAGGCGGCCAGAGGCGGGGGTGGAGTCGCCGATGCGGACGCCGGAGCTGCGGGTGCGCCGGCTGACAGACGTGTCCTGGGGCTCCGGCTTGACGGGGCAGAGGCAGGGAGAGCCGGTCGACCGACCTGGCGAGGAGGAGGACGCCCCGGGGTCCATGCGCCTCGGGTCCACGAGCTCTCACGGCGGTGAGAGAAGGACGGGGGGAGGGGTACTCCAGCCTCGACGTGTTGCCGCCCTCGATGTACTCGAGGACGGCGTGCGGCATGCGGCCGGGCACGCCCCACCATCGGCGCCGCCCCTCGGAGTTGAGCCTGCCGGAGGGAACGACGCTGTTGGTGGCCTCAAGCTGCTCGGCGTGGCGGCGGCGGAAGTATGGCTCCCAGAGCGGGCTGTCGGGGACGTAGCGTGGCCCCTCCCTCGCCGCCGCGGCAGGGAGGCGCGGATTCGCGCGATCTCCGCACGCCGCGCCGTCCCGGTCGGCGCCGGTGGCACCGGGACCCCGCCGGCGTTGATTCTTCACGCCCCGGGTACCCGCATGTCCGGCGGGACCAAATACTCGGCCTAAAAAAGGAGCCGAGTTTCGTCCTCGTGAAGGTGGCGGCGGCCGAAGCCGTTCGCCGCCGCGCCGTCGCCTGGGAAGCGTTCGGCCATTCTTTGAGCTGGAGACGGCGAGAGGAGAGGGAGGAAGGGGGAGAAAGCCGGCGTCGGTGGTGGAGACTCTGTGCGTGCCACCGGTGCGCTGGGGGTCGGCTTTATGTAGGCGGAGGCGCCGCGCGTACACGTGGCTGCCGCGTTACACGTGGCATGCGAGGGGACGCGCGTCGTCTCGTTTTCACTGCGCCACCCGTGAGGCATCAATGGCGGAGGCTGACCGACGTGGCAGCGCGCGGCAACTTTGGCATTGATTCGCCATGGGAAACGAGGCGATGAGGACGACGAAGCGGCGAGAAGCGAGACGAGTCGCTGGCAAGGAGGACCCATGGCTCTTTCGCGCCTAAAACGATTCGCCCGGCATCCCCGAGCGCCCCCCAGTACGCCGGGGTCGGGTTGGGTCCGTCAGCGCCAATTTCGGCCCGAGCCGGTGAAAATTGAGCCCCTGGGGACGCGACTGGGCCGATTTTTTGGCGTCGGTGGTCGAAAAGTCATCTGGTGAGCCTTGTTGGGGACGCGGCTGGAGATGCTCTAACAACATTAGACATTTGTTGAGAAAAGAACAAAAGCAAAAAACAGCAACACCACCCGTGGTTTTCCTCACCTCTCATGGAAGAGACCATGGGCCGCGGCACAAGCAGACACGCACATTGACATCGCCAGAACAAATGGCGTAGCTGCAGAAATTAAGGAGTAGAAGCAGCGCATGCACACAAGCACGGGGAGAGCGCCTTTGACCTCTGGAGTCTGGACCGCGAGACTTCCACTCCTTCCCTTGACCCCTCTACCCCTATAAATAGACGCCCTTCCTCCAGCCCTTCTCACCACTCCTCTGAATACGGATTGTTTTTAGACGAGGAGCAAAGCAGTAACATCAGTTGTGTCCTGAGACGAGGAAGCTAATAGAGGTTTTGGCTGTGCGGTTTGTGCTGATTTGTTTTTTAATCAGTATTTTTCTTGATGGCGTTTGCTTTTCCAGGTGGGAAGAATTTCGGAGAACATGGCCACGATGGGTGGGGACCGAAGGCAGATGATGGAGGATGCGGCGGAGGACAAGTTTCCCGAAGGGTTACGCGTCCTCGTCGTGGACGACGACCGCGTCTGCCTCATGGTACTTGAAGCCCTGTTGCGCCGCTGTAAATACCAACGTGAGTCTCTTGATCCCTCCACTTCGCCATAGTCCATTAGAATCGGGGCCTTGTGATCTATTTGTTTCTCTGCGAATAATGCTTGCCGCTATGCAGCAACGACGGTGATGGATGGAAAGACGGCGCTCAGGATGCTCATGGCGGGGAAGCAGCAGTTCGACCTGGTCATCATCGACGTGCGCATGCCGGACATGGACGGCTTCAAGCTCCTCGAGCTCATCCGCCTCGAGATGGATCTGCCCGTCATCAGTACTCTCACTGCTCTCAATCCAAAGTCCAATTTTTGAGTTTTCTATCCATGAACACTGACAATTGTTTTCAAGAACGTACTTTTACTCCTCAATCTTGTTGATACCTTGAGAGGATATTAATTTCTTTGGGCAGCGTGTGAGATCCTATATATTTAGGACGATTTTATGAAACCACATACACATGCACAAAACCCACACTCTATTTCTAACCTGGAAGAGTTCTAAAGAACGGGATCCCCACTGAGTCCGAACCAACGGGGTCCCATCTAACCGTTCACTCGTCCGATCGGATGGCGAGTGGGGTAGGAGAGCGGAGGTGGAGCGGCACATGAGTTAGTAGGGGACGTAGTGTCGCTTCTAGCCCAAACCAATGGGATCCTATCTAACCATCCGTCTGATCGGATGGCGACTGGGTAGGAGAGCGGAGGTGGAGCGACACATGAGCTAGTAGGGGACGCATTGTCGGTTTCTAGCCCAAAACAATGAGATCCTATCTAACCATCCATCCATCAGATCGGATGGATGGTGGGGATGGGGAACAAACATGGATAGCACGTGATTATGATATCCCAATTGTTGTTTTTAATAATTGGGCTGATAGTGTTTAGTAGGCTAGAGACATGGTCACTCCAATGGCTACTTTGGGCTAGTGAGAGTCTCTGTCACTCCAATGTAAAATAGATTCCACATCCACGCGTTCGATGGGCGTATTTATGGACTATCTAGAATTTAATTTTATAAATGAGTAGTTTGGCTTAGTGAGACTCTCTATCACTGCTATGTAATGTAGACCCCACTATCCACATGTTCGATGGTTTTATTTATGGACAACTATAATTTAATTTTATATCATCTCAATTAATTGTACAATCCTACCAATAAGAATGAAAACTTTAATCTATACATAGTTCATGAAATGACCAAGTTATATTTTTTTCAAAGCTAATATTAAAATTCGCGTTCTAACAATCACACAAGGTATACGATTGCGCCACACCTGTTTGCTAGGGTTGCATGAATACTACAATTAAGAAATACCTATGTTGTATTGATATTTTTTTTTTGTGAATTGTATTGATATTATTAAGATTACTACTCATCTTCATTCTCCTTAAAGTTGTTACTCCTTATGACAACTTACTCTCAAGAATAGCATGTAAAGTAGGAATGCCCCTTTTAAGTACATACATGAGTAGGTTAACCATGGGTAATACCTACAATACTGCATATTTGTTGACTTTGAATAAGCACACCAATTTGTAGTCAAATTACTTTCACTGAAAGTGCAGCCACAAATACTTATTTTCCTGAATCTCTACTATTATTGCACAAAATTCGTCCAAGATAATTCTTGCCCAATCTCTACCTCGCCCACAGCTGCATGCAATTAATTAGCTATATAGTTAATTACACATGTCAATTGTCCAGACATTAATTTATGGAAACTATCACCGAGCATTGGACGAGAGGACCACGTTAATTATGGAGAGTATCATTCTTTGGACGAGAGTATCACGTTAATTATGAAACGTATCATCGAGCACTGGACGGTAGGACCACATTAAGCATGGACATTATCATGTAGAATATGTATGTCCCCGTGGCAAGCACAAACAATTAGCTATCCATAATAAAAAGCTATTGACAATGGTGGTTAACGTTTACAAACTAATATGAGTGTGATCACTTAAAATGCTTAGAGCGTTACGTGGGCCGATAGATGTTACCTAGTATGCTAGAGAAACTTGGCTGACTGCCAATAATAATACTTGATCTTCAGGTTCACCAATAGTTAGACATGATGATGTGATTTCCTTGTGTGGAACATGTTGTGATATGGCTTAGTCATTGTGTTACCGTTATTGTTTTAACCTTTGTTTTCGTATCTTCCTATTGAATGTGTGTAATTTTTCCCATTTAGTTTGCATTGAAGAAGAATTATAAAACTGAACATTGAAATGCTTTTCCGTCTATAGGCACTTTGACCAAAACATATGTCCACTTCATAGATTTTTGTGAATTTCTGAATTCTAAATCTAAGTCATTGGTCCTATGGCATGCAGTGATATCCGTTGATTGCGACAAGAAGGTTGTGATGAAGGGGATAGATCATGGCGCGTCCGACTTTATGGTGAAGCCAGTGCGTACCCATGAGCTCAAAAACATATGGCAACATGTTCAAAGGTGGAGAAATCCCAAAGCAATAAGCCACATCAGCGATCATGACAATGATGTCCAGAGAGTTCAACCAGCGACTACTGACAAGAGTAAGTACTCGGGGAATAAGAGAAATGTTGGAGATGATTCTAGCGAGAACAATGAGGGCACGCATATATCCGCCATCCACAGAAAGCCCCGGATGACATGGACAATTGCGCTGCATAACAAGTTTCTAGAAGCTATCAACCAGATCGGCCTTGATAGTAAGAATTCACATCTTGTGCCTCATTCATCGACAATGCTGGTGGCTGCTCGATATTTTCATTATAATTTTTATTACATAATTGTAGGGGCTGTTCCAAAAATGGTATTGGAGCTGATGAATGTGGATCACCTCAGTAGAGAGAATATTGCGAGTCATCTACAGGTTTATTTGCAACCTTTATGCTTAATTTCTATGTTTTTGTTACTATTATTCATAGTCTAACATTTTTTCATATATAAGTGAAAGCTTTTATTTTCTAGGGAACATATCAGTCAAAGCTCTAGTAATGGAACTACCATGATGTGTAATTCTAATTAAGTGTGTCCCTTAAAATGCGAGGCTTATCTCATATAATGCATGGCCCACATTTTTAGGAGTTTTTTTCCCATGCAACATCTTCAGTTCTTATTGTACTCACATGTTTACGTTATTTTTTTCGATGATCATCCATCTTATACCTTGTTATTTTGTCTATCTTTTTATTTCAGAAGTATAGATTGCACTTAAAAAGAGTTAAGTCAAATCCCTCTAGTGATGCATATGAAAGATGGAACTCATCGTACAACATGAACAACAAGGGCAATTTCATGCATAATCACGAACATGGAAGATGGAGTGTGTCCTCTGGCGACACTGCCTCTTGGAGTACAAACAAGTATGGTTCAACGGGTCACTTGGCTCCGCCGATGAACATCCAAAGCAACTTCTACACAGGGTCATACCTCCATGATCGTAGAATGCCAAAGTATGTTGGGAAACTACCGTCAGATGCGAGAAGATTCACAGGTTTTGCTGACCCTCCCGTCAGCCTATACGACAACATACCCAATGAGATAATGTCAGATGAATTTCCATCATTCAATTATAGTAATTCCTATGCTAACATCATGCATGGCAAGATAATGGAGATAAGCAAAGGCAAAACCCCTTCCAATCTTCAAAGTTCATTTGCAAACACAACAGTTGGTGGCGGGAGGTCTCTTGTTGCATCACAGGTGAACTTCCCACATAGCAACCAACTAGAGGGATATGCAGTGTCATCTGGCCGGCTGCCTCTGCAAAATGAAAAGGCACCATTCATAAGCAACACCACATCAGTGGGAGGCTTCACTGAGCAGATGGCACCATTCAACATGGCAAGCAACATAAGCTCAGTAGGAACGATGTTGAATGGTAACTCTACACTTGATGCAAGTAGAACTTCAACTAATGATACTCATCTGGTCAAAAGTGAAAGAACTACTTCGATGCTTCACACCCTTCAGACAGATGATTTCGTCTCATTGACTCAGCTACATGATGGTGGGGATGGAGCTAGCATTGTTCCTATGCAAGAAGGCACACTTAATCAGCAACCTCTTAATGATCATTTGAATGAAATCAGTGCCTTCTCAATGGATGATATATTTTCCAACATGCATGTGGAAGTAAGAACTTTTCTCATTTGTACGAATCTATGTGCTCCATATGAATTGTTGAGTTGGACATGTGTACTTAAATAACACTTTTCTCTCAATGTAGGATTTCACTGGAGATGATGCTATCGTGGAAGAAGCATGATAGTTCTATAAGTTAAGCCGCCCAATGCGTGAGATGGTTGATCAAGAGTATCATGCTCGAGGGGCCTCTTTAAGGCAATAGAGTGCTTTGACAAGTTTGCAAACATAGTGATATGTGTATCCATTTTCATATACCAGTGGTTCTTTGAGATACACTTTGTCTTGCATAACATTGAGAATTGACATGTTCCGCACAACAAGCATAAACACCACCCTTTGGAGACTGTTGTGCCTAATACAAGTCTTATGGTGGAAGCTTTTATAATAGGTTAGCATCCTGATAATCAAAACATTAGTGTTTCTTGAAGCCTATGGTAACAAGGCACACTTTATACCTGGGATAAACTTGTTTCTGGCCCATCATGTTTTTACCTCGAGGTGGAGTACTAAGTGCCATGTGTTACTCTTCATTAGAGCCGTATATTCTTCATCCATAGCTTTTCTTTATTTTTTCACTAGAAGCCACAACTAAAGACAACTAAAGATGAACCTCATTTAGTATCATCCATAGAGCGAAGAATTGCATGATGTGCTCAACGGAGACATTGGTGGTGGTGGTGGTGGTGGCAGTGGGAGGGGTGTGATCTTGAGAATCCAAGCGTTGTGCTTTAGGGACTCCCTCACCTTCCAATTCTTTCTCTTGGAAGCTTCATAGATGAGTGGGGCAATATCTTTAGGCTTTCGCCCAAGAAGCCAAGGAGAGTCCCAAAAGTGGGTCCTCACACCATTACTAACGGTGATGGTGGTGGAAGCATAGAAAAAGTTGAGGTCCTCCCCATTGCATGGGTTTCCTATTCCCACCCACATCTTGGTGGGATCCTTCCATTCATACCATGACCATAGCAACCGGAGAGCCCTCGTAAACTTGTCTGTGTTGAGGACCCCAAGACCTCCGTACTCAAGTGGCTGGCAAACATACTCCCAATTCCCCTTGCATTTGGCCCCCGTTGTCTTGTCCGAACCGGACCAAAGGAAATCTCTCTCGAGCTTGTTGGCGTTGTGAAGTATGTGGTGGGATGACCAACGGGGTGGTGGGGTAGACCACTTGGGATATGATCACGGACATGACAAGAGCCGTACATCCAATGGTGGTGATGTTTTGGCCATCATACTTTGATAACTTGCTTGCAACTTTGTCCATGAGAAATTGGAGATCCATCAACTTTAGCTTCCAAACCGAGAATTTTTTTGGTAAGCTGGAATTGGAATCCGTCATGGAAAAGTTGGGCCAAACAATTTCACCATATATCTTTGTCCCTTCTCGCGCGGCAGTCATTGCAAAATTCTTTTCGCCAACTTGTCGTCGATTGTTCCCACCACCCACCGTGCTACTTTTGCCTTCTGACTCGCCCCGTCGCTCGTTCCCCTTCCCGATGGCACCCATCACTGCCCCCGTCCCCGCCGCGCTTAGTTTCTACCCCACCTAGAGGCCACGATGGCCGCGTCTAAGAGCTTACTAACGAGGATGGCCTCGACCTGCGCCCTGGAGACTGCGCACAGGACGCACATCTTCAAGATTGATGGGTACAACCTGAACAGGGGCTTCTGCATCGGCAAGTCCATTGAGTCCGCTACCTTCGTCGGCGGCTACGACTGGTCCGTCCGCTTCTACCTGGATGATCATACGGAGGATAACAAACACTGTGTGGCCGTCGGCATCGTGCTCAAGACCAAAGTCACGGAGGTGAGGGTACTCTACGATATGTGGCGGGTCGACCGACAAGGCCACAGGGTCTCAACCACCATGGTTTTCTTTTTCATCGGAAAAAGACCAATCACTTTGCAACTTATCTTCTTAAATGCTAACCCATGAGGTCTGCGGTTTTCTTAGTCACATTGCAAAGTTGGTACATAACTCTGATTGAATTAGAAGAGTCGGATATGAATCAAATCAAGATCACAAGAAGAGGGGGGATGACTTTACTGAATATGTGGAGCTGCGCCGCCGCCGCCCACATCCGAGTTCCCACCTCGCTGCTCCTATAGAATGGCCGCCTCATTTTGCACCACTCTATGCGTTCCTTTCCGCCGAAAGAAAGGGGAAAACTGAAGCATACCTAACGGAGAATGCCGTTAGCTGACAGAACTGAAAACTGACGAAACTGAAAACGGCACCTAACACTGAACACAAAACTGTTGATTGAATTTGACACCTACGACTTCAGACACTAGACTGACAGATGAACAAGACCAAAGTCAAAAGAATGGCTAAATAAGGATACAACCAAAGAAGTAAAACAATACCGATGGAAAAGTCAAATCTCACAAACTTTGATCAAGTTTGTGGAGAAAAATATTTACATCTAGAATGTCAAACATATATCATTAGAATTATCATAAGACGTAGTTTCATAATTCATATATTTGGTATTGTGGACATAAATAGTTTTCTTCATAAACTTGGTCAAAGTTTGAGTTTTCAAAAAATCTATATGCACTACATTAAGGAACGGAGGGAGTACTAGTGACAGGAGATAATCCCATTTCTTTTAAGAAAAAAAATAGAAAGATGATGAATGCTAGTGGCAGAAATGTGGTTACTTCTTTAAAACTTCTTACTGAAGACCCACACCAAACAACTCCGAACAATAATGAAAAAATGCAAAACACTGAAAACCGGTCAAAAAAAACTTCCATCAAACACAATGATCTGAGGAGTTGGATCTTACCAGCATAACTGAATTTGACAGTATACTGAATACTGAATTTCAAATAATTGAAAAGTTACTCCCAGCATTGAAAAAATGGTCGACCCAAAAAAATATCCAAAATACTGATAAAAACTAAACGCAAAGCCTCCATGTTAAAGCTGAACACTAACCAAATAGACTAGCATATGAAAGGTTTTCATGCCCCATATTAAATTGTTCTTGACAGTGCCATACATAACCAAACAAAAGATACCTATAAAAGAGAGAAGACACATAGTTCGTCCATCCCGCGGAGCGACATAGATAGATGACATCAGTAAGACATAGATAACAACGACAAAAACTAGAGCATTAACACTGATGGTAATCTTAAATCAGGCTGACAACCATCATTTCTAGATTGTCCAATGCACTATTCCTAATGGTGATTAGCACCACTCGGCCAACCTATTTTACTTCGTTCTCCTCTGTGAATTCCTCCCAGGCATCCTTGTTGAATGCCATACGACCATCTGGAAAAAAGGAAGTGAGGAAATAAATATGAAGGCTAAAGAAGTGAAATGAGAAAATATAGATAGACTAAAAACTGAATGAATGCTAAACTAGCAAACTAACCTACCACTGAAGAAATGAGTACCAGGAGAAAGCTACAGATTACTCACAAAAAAGAGAGGAGAAAGCTACAAATGACTGAAACATGAATAAGACTGAAAATGTCACTGAACCTAATCATGAAATACATAAATCAATAACTGGAGAACTTAAGGACATATATATTGAAGAAACCTGGTAGACTGAGGAATGACACTAAAAAAATGCCTACCACCAAAACAAACTGAGAAATAAATATCTAAACTGAAGGAAACTCTGAAAAACTGAAAGAAACCTACAATGAAGATGATTGAAACCGAAAACTAAAACTGAAACACTGACCAGTCATCTTTAATTTCCATAATAAATCATTGAAAAAATTATCATGGACAAATTGAAAAATTGAAGAGTAATCACTGGAATCATGGAGGCTGATAATAGAGAATACATGGATGCTGATGACTGAAAACACTACTAAATAATAATCAATGTCTGAAGCCTGATGACAACTAGCACACAAACAAAATTTGAGAAACTAATGGATGAATGACAAGTGAACTAAAGGAAATGACAGAAAAAACTAATCAATGATAATGGATCTAATGACTGAAGAGAAAATAAACACAGATGAATGGAAAGGAGTAAGAATCACTAGAATAGAAACCAATAAATTCTAAACTGACAAAAATCAACATGGACTAAAGCTACATTATGAAGACAAAACTGAGGAAGACACACAAATAAGAAAAACCGATGCCTTAAAAGACTGAATCAACTACAAGACTAAAACTAGAATTGAGATACTGAAGAATAAACATTACAAAATTAAAATAAATAGACAAACTCCTCCTAGAGAATATGCATTTGCATTTCAATTATTTTATTTGATGTATTATTTAGAGCTCTCGCCCTGCCCCTCCTCTCCCGCCTAGCACCGCGTAGCTTCCCAGCCTCGCCTCCACCTCCCTCCCCCAGTCCTCTAGCCCTGCCATGGCGTCCCCCAACGCCGACTGAGGGAGTCCTGGATTAGGGGGTATCCGGACAGCCGGATTATATCCTTTAGACGGACTGTTGGACTATGAAGATACAAGATTGAAGACTTCGTCCCGTGTCCGGATGGGACTCTCCTTGGCGTGGAAGGCAAGCTTGGCAATACGGATATGTAGATCTCCTTCCTTATAACCGACTCTGTGTAACCCTAGCCCCCTCCGGTGTCTATATAAACCGGCGGGTTTTAGTCCGTAGGACAACAAACAATCATACCATAGGCTAGCTTCTAGGGTTTAGCCTCTCTGATCTCGTGGTAGATCAACTCTTGTAATACTCATATCATCAAGAACAATCAAGCAGGACGTAGGGTATTACCTCCATCAAGAGGGCCCGAACCTGGGTAAAACATCGTGTCCCCTGCCTCCTGTTACCATCTGCCTAGACGCACAGTTCGGGACCCCCTACCCGAGATCCACCGGTTTTGACACCGACATTGGTGCTTTCATTGAGAGTTCCTCTGTGTCGTCACCGTTAGGCTTGATGGCTCCTTCGATCATCAATAGCGATTCAGTCCAGGGTGAGACTTTTCTCTCCGGACAGATCTTTGTATTCGGCGGCTTCGCACTGCGGGCCAACTCGCTTGGCCATCTGGAGCAGATCGAAAGTTACGCCCCTGGCCACCAGGTCAGGTTTGGAAGCTTAAACTACACGGTCGACATCCGTGGAGACTTGATCTTCGACGGATTCGAGCCCCTGCCGAGTGCGCTGCACGGTCGCGATGAGCATGATTTAGCTCTACCATCGGACAATGTTCAGGAGACCGCACCGGCAACCGCTTCGACCCTCAATTCGGAGCCAATTGCGCCATCCATGGACGGGTGGATAGACCCCGCCACGGAGGCCGTATTGTCAGCGGCGATCGAGCCGAGTATCGACCTTACCCTTCACGGGAGCCGTGACGCCGAACTGCCGGATTCTTCCTCGGCCACGGACTACGAACCGCCTGCGCCCTTGCCTATCGAATCCGACTAGGCGTCGATCATGGAGTTCACCTTCGCGGATATGTTTCAGCACTCGCCCTTCGGCGACATACTGAACTCATTAAGGTCTCTCTCCTTGTCAGGGGAGTCCTGGCCGAACTATGTCCGGCAGGATTGGGATGCGGATGACGAAGAAATTCGCCGCCCACCCACCACCCACTTAGTAGCCACTGTCGACGATTTGACCGACACGCTCGACTTCGACTCCGAAGACATCGACCGTATGGACGACGATGCGGGAAACGAACAGGAACCACTGCCCACAGGGCACTGGACAGCCACCTCATCATATGATATATACATGGTGGACACACCCAAAGAAGGCAATGGCGACGGGACATCGGAGGATGAACCCTCCAAGAAGCAACCCAAGCGCCGACGTCAGCGGCGCCGCTCTAAGTCTCGCCAAAGCAAAAGCGGTGATACCGGCACAAGAGATAATAGCACTCCGGACAGTGCCAAAGATGACAACAATCCCCTCCAGCAAGATTTAGAGCAGGAGGATGGATAAGCCAGCCCTCCCGAGAGTGCGGCGGATGGAGAGGCGAAGGATGATAATTACATGCCTCCCTCCGAAGACGAGGCAAGCCTCGACGATGACGAATTTGTCGTGCCTGAGGATCCCGTCGAGCAAGAGCGCTTCAAGCGCCAGCTTATAGCCACGGCAAATAGCCTTAAGAAAAAGCAAGAACAGCTTCAAGCTGATTAAGATTTGCTAGCTGGCAGATGGACTAAAGTCCTTGTGGCCGAGGAATATGAACTCGAACGCCCCTCCAAGAGTTACCCAAAGCGCAGGTTGCTACCCCGACTGGAGGAGGAAGCATTAAAACCTACATCTCCAGCATATGACGCGGCTGATCGGTCACCTCGTGGCTGCGGCAGTGAGGCATTTCAGCCAAAAGCTCAGCCCGCACCCCGACGCCACCCAAATGAAAATGTCAAGGCACGGGGAAACACGCTAGACCTGCGAGCCTTATTGGAGTACAAAGCAAAACACGCAAGATCAATCTACGGATCACTGGGGCACACCACTACGCGAGACGATAACCGTCACGCTGGATACAGTAAAAGTAAATCCGGCCGGGCTGAACACAGCGGACAAGACACATTTGAGCTGCGTCGCGACATAGCCCAGTACAGAGGCGCCGCACACCCCCTATGCTTCACAGACGAAGTAATGGATCACCAAATCCCAGAGGGTTTCAAACCCGTAAATATCGAATCATACGACGGCACAACAGATCCTGCGGTATGGATCGAGGACTTCCTCCTGCACATCCACATGGCCCGCGGTAACGATCTACACGCCATCAAATACCTCCCACTCAAGCTCAAAGGACCAGCTCGGCATTGGCTCAACAGCCTGCCAGCAGAATCCATTGGCTGTTGGGAAGATCTGGAAGCCGCATTCCTCGACAACTTCTAGGGCACTTATGTGCGATGACGAGATGCCGATGACTTGAGCCACATAATTCAGCAGCCAGAGGAATCGGCCAGGAAATTCTGGACACGGTTCCTGACAAAGAAAAATCAAATCGTCGACTGCCCGGATGCAGAGGCGCTAGCGGCTTTTAAGCACAACATCCGCGACGAGTGGCTCGCCCGGTACCTTGGCCAAGAAAAGCCGAAATCTATGGTAGCCCTCACGACACTCATGACCCGCTTTTGCGCGGGAGAGGACAGCTGGCTGGCTCGTAGCAATAATATATCAAAGAACCATGGTACTTCGGATACCAAGGATGGCAGTGGCAGGTCACGTCACAACAAACACAAGCGCCGCATCAACAGCGACAATATCGAGGATACGACAGTCAATGCTGGATTCAGAGGCTCTAAACCCGGTCAGCAGAAAAAGCCATTCAAAAGAAGCACCCCGGGCCCATCTAGTTTGGACCGTATACTCGATTGCTCGTGTCAAATACACAGCACCCCCGACAAGCCAGCCAACCACACCAACATGGAATGTTGGGTGTTCAAGCATGCCGCAAGTTAAATGCTGAAAACAAAGATAAGGGGTCACATAGCGACGGCGAGGAGGAGCCCCGGCCGCCGAACACCGGAGGACAGAAGAGGTTCCCCCCACAAGTGCAGACGGTGAACATGATATACGCAACCCACATCCCCAAGAGGGAGCGGAAGCGTGCGTTAAGGGATGTATATGCATTGGAGCCAGTCGCCCCAAAGTTCAACCCATGGTCCTCCTGTCCGATCACCTTCGATCGCAGGGACCATCCCACTAGTATCCGTGATGGCGGATTCGCCGCACTGGTCCTAGACCCAATGATCGACGGATTTCACCTCACTCGAGTCCTTATGGACGGCGGCGGCAGCCTGAACTTGCTTTATCAGGACATAGTGCACAAAATGGGTATAGACTCCTCAAGGATCAAACCCAAAAAAATGACCTTTAAAGGCGTCATACCAGGTGTAGAGGCCCGTTGCACAGGCTCCGTCACGCTGGAAGTGGTCTTCGGATCCCCGGATAACTTCCGAAGCGAGGAGTTAATCTTCGATATAGTCCCGTTCTGCAGTGGCTATCATGCATTGCTCGGGCGAACCGCATTTGCGAGATTCAATGCGGTGCCGCATTATGCTTACCTCAAGCTCAAGATGCCAGGACCTCGGGGGTCATCACAGTCAATGGAAACACAGAGCGCTCTCTCCGCACGGACGAGCACACTGCGGCCCTCGCAGCAGAAGCACAAAGCAGCCTCTTCAGGCAATCCACCAGTTCGGTGATTAAACACCCAGACACCGTCAAGCGCGCCCGGAGTAATCTGCAACAAGACCGCCTGGCACGTTCCGAGCTCGCATAGCAATGCGGCCCCCACCCCAGTCGCAGTGAAACGGTGAAATTCGTGCCACGCATACATAATTACGCATTAGAAATAACATGGGCATAAGTGGGGGGCACGAGTACGGCACGCCCCAAAACGCGGCTCAATCGCACTAGGGGCTTCCCGCTTTGTTATTCTTTTCTCTCTTTCAGGACTTTACTCTCCGGAAACCCCGTCCGACAGTACGATTGCCGGATACATGATACAACAACCAAGGAGGCAGAAAGCTACGTCGCACCATGGAACTCCCAGGTGGTCTCTGAGAATGAGTGAAATACTTGCTTTAAATACCATTCCTCAGCTTGCCCTTGGAGGGGACATGTCAAATAGTCCTACTTTTTGCTTATCGCACTACTTGTATCATTCTGCTTCGACGCACCTTTTTGAATAAACAATGCATATCACTAGACTATTACCGCATTCTCTATTCTTTTTTATATATATGTTCATTCATGACATTCAGCACCCGTACACTCTGGTACGGCCAATACGCCAGGGGCTTAAGCGTACCCCGTAATACGGCGTGAGAAGTCCGAACACTTTCGATAGTGCGGCACGCCGAACTTATAGCATTATATGCATCGGGTCCAAATCATGTCTTGGGTCAATAGTTGGGTTTTCCCGGCTCCCATGTTTTGGTACCTTACGTTCCGCTATATCGGCTAAGGTAGCACTGGGAGAACTACTGCGATTGTGCCCTGGTTCATCTGGGCAAGCACCTCAGTAGAGAAAGCTAAAACTGACTGTCATGATAAGGTGAGAGCTGGTCGCTGTTCGAGAGGTCTCGAGTCCCTAAAGACTTATGCCGCTTAGAGCAATGAGTCAGCTTTGTCCGGCTTAAGGCGTGTATAGCGCCCCGAATTCGGCCTTCCGAATACTAGGGGCTTCGCCAAAATTTAAAATTGTAGACTTCTATGGCTAAGTGAGAGTGATAAAGCATTATAGTCCGATTGCCTTGTTCGCTGTGCCGAGCACCTCCCTCGAAGGACCCAATAATGGGAAAAAGAGTGCTCAGATTTATCCCGAACACCCCATCACTCGTGGCATGGGTGCAGAAGCCGACGACTGGCCATCTCTCAGATTTAATAAACAGCCGCACAGAAGGTAATATTTTAAATTCAAACAAGCGTTGCATAGCGCATATGAACAAGTTTTCATAATACAGGATCACACGAGCAAGTTCATTAAAAATTACATCATTCGCACACTCATCTGCCACAAGACGGGCACCCTTCAGGACACCCTCATAATACATTTCGGGGTGGGGATGCTCCTTGCCCTGCGGCGGCCCCTCCTTCACCAGCTTCTCGGCGTCCATCTTGGCCCAGTGCACCTTCGCACGGGCAAAAGCCCGGCATGCACCTTCGATGCAGACGGACCACTTTATGACTTCCGGCGATGGGCAGGCATCCACAAGCTGCCTCACCAGGCCGAAGTAGCTGTTGGGAAGGGAGTCGCCAGGCCACATCCGGACTATAAGGCCCCTCATGGCCTGTTCGGCCGCCTTGTGCAGCTCGACCAGTTGCTTCAGCTGGTTGCTCACAGGCATCGGGTGTTCGGTCCCAGTATACTGAGACCAGAACAACTTCTCCGTCGAGCTTCCCTCCTCGGCATGGTAATACTTCGCGGCATCCGACACGCTGCGGGGAAAATCTGGGAATGCTCCTGGAGAGCTCCGGACTCGGGTAAGTAACAAGTAATTTAGTTTCACATGCTTGCTTTGCATATTGAAGGCCTTACCCACCGCTATCTTCCTCATCACCTCAATTTCCTGGAGGGCCTTTTGGGCTTCAGCCTTGGCATGCTTTGTGCTCTCGAGGGCCGCGGCAAGCTCGGACTGTCGCGCCTTCGAGTCAAGCTCCAAAGCCTCGTGCTTCTTCACGAGAGCCTGGAGCTCTTGCTGCACCTCGCCCACCCATGCCTCTTGTTTTTCCCGCTTGGTGCGCTCCTTGGTTGCTTTCTTTTCGGCCTCGGACAGCGCTTGCTTCAGGGTTGCCACTTCGGTCATGGCCCCTGGCACATCCATGATGATCCTATCATTTTGCAACCGCATCTTTATATATATATATATATATATATATATATACATACATATACACACATATATATATATATACAAGGCATTACTTACCTTTGTTCTCCTCGAGCTACCTCTTGGGGAGACCGAGCTCTTTTTCGGACCGCTCGAGATTCTGCCTCAGTGCAGCGACCTCCACAGTCAGTGCGGTAGAGGTCAGCAGCGAAGCCTGAATACGCATATAGACATACTTATATTAGACTCCTGCAGATATTATTTGATCCTCTATTTGGCTTTTCTTTGTGAACACCAAACAGAGCATCAGGGGCTACTGTCTATGTGGTAATATTTTCCTATATTTACTTACCTCAAAGCCTGTTAGAAGGCTGGAACAGGTTTCAGTCAGTCCACTCTTGGCGGACTGAACCTTCTTGATCACTGCACTCATAATAGTGCGGTGCTCTTCGTCCATGGAAGCGCCGCGAAGCGCTCCCAGCAGGTTGTCCGGTGCCTTTGAATGGACAGAGGTCACCGGCACGGGCGGCTTGCCCCTCTTGGAAGGGGGCCGCCTGCCGGAGTCCGGAACCACTGGAGGTTCCGATGCGGCGTTCGGCTGGGGGCCGAACTTGGAGCCCTTGGGAGTCTTGCTCCCTTCGCGCCTAGAGTCTGGAAGGTCTCCTTGAGGCGCCTTCGGGACTGTCTCCCCCCGGCTCGGTGCCCCTTGAGGCAGTACCTCGACATCGTCCGTAGGGCGAGGAGAGGAGGCGGTTGGAAGTGTATCACTATTCATATCCGACGAGTCCAAGGAACCGTCCGACGAGGATACGTCGATACGGGCTCGGGGCGGACTGCATAATCATATTCGACGTTAGGAGAAGCAGTGCAACAAAAGTATGCTATGAGTTACTCTGGTATCCAAATACTTACGACTTCGCTGGGGGCTTGGCCCCGAGTAACCACTCGTCTTCACTGTCGGCGGCAGTGGTGGAACAGTCCGGAAGGAGAGTCTTTCCCTTCTTGGACCCTTCGTCCTCCCCGATTGGGGCGGCCTTCCTTTTCTTGTCTCCCCCCGCTGGAGGAGGAGAATCTTCGTCTTCCTCCTCCTCGTTTTCACGGAGGAGTGCGTCTCGGAGTTATCGGACGATGAGTCCGATACCACCCTGCGCCGGGAACTCTTTCAGGTTCTCGTGGCCTTCTTCTTGGTCTTCTCCGGCACCTCATAAGGAGCCGGAGTCCGCATCTCCGTCAGGAGAGCATCTGCATGGTCTTCGGGAAGAGGGGCCGGACAGTTAATCTGCTCCGATGTCTCCACCCAGTCCTGTCAAAGGCATGGGAGCTCAGACCCCGCACGTGGCTAAGCAATGGGAAATAAATACCCTATCAGATTTACAGAACTTACCGGATTCGCAGTGCGCTTGGCGCTTAGCCCGCGGTCCTCGGTAAGAGAAGGGGGGGGGGACCTCGGCGCCCTTGAACAGCACCTTCCAGACGTCCTTATGCGTCATGTCGAAGAGCTCGCGCAGAGTTTGGTGCTGGGCCAGGTCGAACTCCCATAAGTTGAAAGCCCGTTGTTGACACAGGAGGATCCGGTGGAAGAGTATGACCTGGACTATGTTGACAAGCTTAAGTTTCTTGCTTATCATGTTCCGGATACACTTCTGGAGTCCGTCCAGCTCCACCGATGAGCCCCAGGACAGGCTCTTCTCATTCTAGGAAGTGATCCGCGTGGGGATTCCGGATCGAAACTCGGGGGCCACCACCCAGTTGGTGTCGCGCGGCTCAGTGATGTAGAACCACGCCGATTGCCACCCCTTTATGGTCTCCACGAAGGAGCCCTCGAGCCATGTAACGTTGGGCATTTTTCCTACCATGGCTCCGCCACATTCCGCTTGTTGGACGCCTACTACCTTCGGCTTGATATTGAAGGTCTTCAGCCACAGGCCGAAGTGGAGCCGGATGCGGAGGAAAGCCTCGCACACGAGGATGAACGCCGAGATGTTGAGGATGAAATTCGGGGCCAGATCATGAAAGTCCAGCCCATAATAGAACATAAGGCCATGGACGAATGGATTGAGGGGAAACAACAGTCCGCGGATGAAGTGGGGGAGGAAAACCACCCTTTCGTAAGGTTTCGGGGTAGGGACGATCTGCCCCGCGGCTGGCAGCCGGTGCGCGATATCCACGGCTAAGTATCCGGCCCCACATAGTTTTTTTATGTGTCCCTCCTTGACGGAGGAGACCATCCACTTGCCTCCCGCTCCGGACATGCTTGGAGAGAGTTGAGGAGAAGGATGTGGACTTGGGCGCTGGAGGTCGAGTGCGCGAGAATGGATGAGCAAAGAGGAAGAAGGCGTGGGTAGGAAAAGGTGAAACCTTATCCCTTTATAAGGGCGGACGAGACTATGCGCCCCCACCAGCCTGGTAAAACTCGCTTATCCCCCAAGTGCCGTGATTGATGGCGCGGTTGGGTTACCCACGTCCGTATTGATGGGAATCCCGTAATAAGGGGACACGATCTCTGCTTCGACAAGACGTGCCAAGGAAACCGCCTCGCGAAACACGGTGAGATAGGTTATGAAAAACAATTCGAATAAAGACCTGGCTGTGGTGTGATGCCACGCTACGGGGTACGTCAGCAGATTAGATTTGTGGAAATGTTATTCTCTCTACGGTGGTACGTGGAACTTGTTTTGCAGAGCCGAACACGATCCTCGTGTTCAAAATCTTCTATGAAGTATTCGGAGGAGGAACCCGCCTTGCAATGCCGAAGACAATGCGCGACGGACTGATCGTCATTGAAGCCTGGTTCAGGGGCTACAGAGGGAGTCCTGGATTATGGGGTACTAGTCGTCAACCCGTGCACCTGCATGGGCTAGTAAATAAAATATTAGTTACAACAAATATGTGATAAATTGATATGTCAAACAATAATGTTTAATAATATTTCTTCATTGCTCTAACTATTTTATAATTATATTGTTTGCGTCTAATTGTATTACAACAACATAAATATTGTCGTTGTGTGATGGCAAACCACCACAAATTTATAGACGATATGTGAAAATATAGATGTGCTACTTTATGAAGGTTATATAAGGGTATTTGTGTTACACTAGTGCAGAACCGGGCAATAGCACCGGTTCGTAAGGCCCTTTAGTGACGGTTTCATAACCGGCACTAAAGTGTGGTCCCTAAAGGCCCCCCCCTTTAGTACCGGTTCAGCACGAACTAGTGCTAAAGGGCAACCACGTGGCACGAGCCAGCTCCGGGGGCCGGGAGCCCTTTAGTACCGGTTGGTAACACCAACTGGTACTAAAATGTTTGGGGGGTTTTTGGTTTTATGATTTCTTTTTCATTTAATTTTGTGTTTTCCATTTTAATTCTTTTTCGTTTGCTGGTATTTTACGATACTACACATTGTACACGTTATGCATATATATATATAAATAGAATTTCTAGTAGAACCAATCATATATATATCATCAATGTCTCACAAACCACCATATTAATTCACACATACACACATGTATAGCTATATACAATTTCTCCTACATATGCATGTTGCCTTCGGAGCGAGTGGCATTAGCCTAATTGGTGCCTTCGGAGCACGATGACAATTGGAAGTGGTTCATGACCTGGTCGATGGGGGCGGTAGCGGGTAATAGTATTCTCCCTTCGGATTTATGACCTGGTCGAGCAAAAATCCCGCTATTTCCTCTTGAAGTCCTTCTACGCGCTCTGTTTCTAGGAGCTTGTCCCGCACCTCTTTGAACTGTTAAGAAGGAGATCAATATGCATGTGTATTAGTTGTGTGACTAGATATCGATAATGGTGTAAAAATTGTGAATAGTGTTCTGACAAGCGTACCCATTCCTGTCTTTGAGATCTGCTCCTTTCGGACGCTATCATGCGAATGTTCTCGCAAACGCAGAATGCACACAGATCAGTCCCCTGCGCCTGCTTCAGGGCCTTTATTACGAGAATGGAATTTAATTTGATCAGATAATAATTAATCAAGCATGATAATTAAAGAGATGGCAGCTAGCTAGCTAGCTAGTACTACTTAATTACTTACCTTGGGTCGAAACCATTTCAGCTGTCGTTTCCATTCGCCTTCGGTGACGCTGATGAACCTTGCCCACGCCCTGCCCGCCGACAAAGAAAATGAATAAAGGGGTTATTAAATAGTTCATATCATGAAATGACGAACTAAATAGGCCGAGATATATAGTTAATAATGATTGAAATTACCTGTTGACTATCCCAAACAAGATGTTATAGTCACTATTTGCTTTGATTAGTGAGTCCAGTATTTGAACTGTTCCGGCGTCAACTTTAATGATACACAAGATCCAGTGAAATTTGCATGCACATACGTTTGCATGTCTTAATTAAGCGGGCATATGTAAGCAAAAACATGTAACTAGCTAGTAGGCAAAAACAGAGAATTTATAGTACAAGAAAGTGTGACTCATTGGAAGTTGTAAGGAAGTAGTATATCTTCATTGTATTTGAGGCACTTCAAGAACTCTAGCATGCTGTCCTCTACCTGCTTTTCATAATGCTTGTTTATTTTCCATGTGTATTCATTAACGGTGTTTGGGTCAATGAACCCAATGCCATAGCGTCCACCTTTTCTCATTTCATACATCTTCATCCTACATAATACCATAGAAAAGAATATAGTGAGGATAATTACAGGTAATGATTGATCAAAAGGATCACTACAGCTAGCTTGAGACTTAAATTACAGAAAGAAATCACTTACAGACAATAGCAACTGACGATAGATTTGTCGAGTGCGTCTTGATTGTATAACTGAAACAGTTCAGAATACTCAACGGTCACAGCATTCTCATGGTAGTAATGATCCTTCTTGACTTGCACCATGAGGGACTCTCCATCGGATCTCTTGGTAATGTCCATGTACCATTGATGCAATTCATACATTCTCGTTGGGAGCTTCTTGACCTCTTCTGGCTTGACCAAAGGTTGGCCCCGGGCATATTTCCGTTTTATTTCCTCCTCTGTAAGCACATGCATGTCCTCGATCTCGAGGAGTTGTCCAACAGTGATGTTGAGAGTTTCAGCCTGCATTATATGCTCCTGGGTTATTACCACATCGCCCACCTCGGGAACGTAAACTGTTTACCCACAATAATATTGGGCGCGCGTACTGTCACGTGTTGCTCGCGCCACAACAAGCGGGGGGATCGATTGCGCCGCCTGTTCTCCCAGCTGGGCAACGGTTTTCCCGCATTTTTTGACAGCTGCTTGTTGTTTGCTCGAGCTCGAGCTCGAGCAAACAACAAGCAGCTGTCAAAAAATGCGGGAAAACCCTCGCCTTCTTCTGTAGACGTTGTCGATGTAACTTCCTGATGTGGCGCTCATAGTCTGTGTCAACAGGCTTAGGAGCTGGTGGTTGAGCCATACGAATGAAGTGGTCAACTACTTCCACAAGCACTTTCTCCCTTGGCGGCGGTGGCGGTTTCGGTCCAAAATGGGCGTCGACTTCTGCTCGCACTATGGCATTGGTTTGCTCCTCGGTCCTGTCGTAAGCCCTCTCAGGAAGAGGAGTAGTGAGGTTTGGACCATATTTATATCGCTTGCCTCTGCCTGTACTTCCTGTACTATGACCTCGACTCGTACCGCTATGCACCATAGCTGCGGGGTGTCTCTTCTACGATTGCTGAGGCGGCGGAGACGGCTGACGGGGCTGAGTTGGACGAGGAGGAGTGGCCTGAAGCTGTGCCGGACTTGCAGTGGCCTGAGGTTGTGCCGGACTTGGAGGAGGAGTGGACGTCTGACGCTGTGTCGGACTTGGAGGAGGAGTGGCCTGACACTTTGCCGGACTTGGAGAAGGAGGAGTGGCCTCACGCGTTGGTGGACTTGGAGGAGCGGGAGTCTGTTGACTCGGTGGCCGACTTCGACGAGGAGTCGGGTGACGCGATGTCGGTGGCCTTCGAAAGATGATGCAATCCTTTCTCCATAGGATGATACGATGTTTGGCATCTCCGAGTGTGTGCTCCTCATCACCTCGAGGAATGTCAAGCTCTATCCCCGAATATTGGTCCACCACCTCATCAACCACGACACAAGCATAGCCTGCTGGAATCGGGTTGCAATGGAAGGTTGCATCGGGGGAATTTGTATAAGCAACGCCGTCCGCCACCTTCAAGGATATGTTCTTAATTTTGAAGTGTAGCTCGCAGTTAGTGTTCTCCGCGATATCATCCACGGGGTATCTATCCAGCATTGTGTCAAACGGGGCGGAACCCACGCTGCTTCTCGGCATGGATGGGGCGGTGGTATCCAATGCTGGATCATCCGCTAGCTGCTGCAGCTGCTGAGACCCCCTTTGCTGGCTAAGTGAGTCGATCTGCTCCTACTGCCGCTGGAATTTGATTGCCAAGTCTGCGTGCGCTGATTCTAGGCCTTGAAGGCGTTCATAGTCGAGCTTCCTCAGCTCCTCCTCCGTCTTCCTCTTCTTCTCCTCCGCAATCTTCTTTCTCGCACGGGTTCTGTAGTCGGCGTTCCAGTCTGAAAACCCCTCATACAACGGAATAGCGCCCATGCCTCGTGTTCTTCCCGGGTGTTCAGGATTTCCCAGGGCACGCGTAAGCTCGTCGTTCTCTCTGTTAGGCTCGAACAACCCGGATCGAGCCTCTTCTATTGCAACAAGTAGCTTATCTTCGGCTCCGTCTAGACATGCCTTCTTGGAAACTTTGCCTGTCTTCGGGTCCAACTCCCCCCCATGCGCATAGAACCAAGTCCTGCACCTGGGGGGCCAGCTCAATGTTTCTGGAGTGACACCTGCATCCATCATCTCTTTCTCAGACTTATCCCACTTAGGCATTCCCACAGCATAGCCACCTGGCCCCAGCTTATGGAACTTATCCTTTTTTGCGGCATTGGCCTTGTTTATTCTGGACCGTTCCTTAGATAATTCCGAATCCTTGAATTTCACAAAATCGTCCCAGTGAGCACTTTGCTTCTCTAGTGTTCCCTCGAATACTGGAGTCTTCCTTCCTCCCTTGACGTACTTGGCCCATTCACGATTCTTGTGGTTCTTGAATGCAACCGCCATCTTCCTAAGAGCAGCGTCCTTGACTTTCTGCACATCTGCTTCTGTGAAATGATCTGGTAGGGTGAAATGTTCCATGAGAGTATCCCAAAGCAGACTTTTTTGTCTGTCATCGACAAAAGTAAGATCTGGACGTGGCTTTAGTGGCTCTCTCCATTCTTGAAGGGAGATCGGGAGTTGGTCCTTCACAAGAACTGCAGACTGACGAACGAACTTGTCCGCAATCTTCTTAGGCGCTAATGGTTCACCATTAGGTTTGATTGCCTCGATATTATACTTTACGCCCTCCTTCAACTTTTTGTTCGGGCCTCGTTTCATCCTCGTTACGTCCGCAACTTTCCTTCTCTTCTTTGGTAAGAGCGTAGGTTGCATGACCCTGATGTATGCCGTCTTTTCCGTGCATACGTTGCTGGTCCTCTCGTGCCTCAATTGTATCTTTTGTCTTCCCATACACGCCCAAGAAGCCAAGCAGGGTCACACAAAGATTCTTCGTCACGTGCATCACGTCGATTGCGGAGCGGACCTCTAGGTCTTTCCAATAGGGCAGGTCCCAAAATATAGATTTCTTCTTCCACATGGGTGCGCGTACGTCAGCGTCATTCGGAACAGGTTGTCCACCAGGACCCTTTCCAAAGACCACCTTCAAATCCTTGACCATATCATGTACATCAGCACTAGTACGGTGGCGAGGCTTCGTCCGGTGATCCGCCTCACCTTTGAAATGCTTGCCTTTCTTTCTTACGGGATGCCTGCTCTGAAGAAATTGACGATGTCCCAGGTACACATTCTTCTTACAATTAGCCAAATATATACTGTCGGTATCGTCCAAACAGTGCGTGCATGCGCGGTATCCCTTGTTTGTCTGTCCTGAAAGGTTACTGAGAGCAGGCCAATCATTGATGGTCACGAACAGCAACGCCTTTAGGTCAAATTCTTCCCCCATGCACGTACACCTGTTCCATTCCACAGTTGTAAGAGTTCTTCAACTAATGCCCTTAGGTACACATCAATGTCGTTGCCGGGTTGCTTAGGGCCTTGGATGAGCACTGGCATCATAATGAACTTCCGCTTCATGCACAAGCAAGGAGGAAGGTTATACAAACATAGAGTCACAGGCCAGGTGCTATGTTTGCTGCTCTGCTCCCCAAAAGGATTAATGCCATCTGCGCTTAGACCAAACCATACGCTCCTTGCGTCATCTTCAAACTCCTTCCCGTACTTTCTTTTGATTTTTCTCCACTGCGACCCGTCAGCGGGTACTCTCAACTTTCCGTCTTTCTTACGGTCTTCTCTGTGCCATCGCATCGCCTTGGCATGCTCTTTGTTTTGGAACAAACGTTTCAACCGTGGTATTATAGGAGCATACCACATCACCTTGGCAGGAATCTTCTTCCTGGGGTGCTCGCCCTCGACATCACCAGGGTCATCGCGGCTGATCTTATAGCGCAATGCACCACGTACCGGGCAAGCGTTCAAATCCTCGTACTCACCGCGGTAGAGGATGCAATCATTAGGTCATGCATGTATTTTCTGCACCTCTAACCCTAGAGGGCAGACAGCCTTCTTTGCTTCGTACGTACTCTCGGGCAATTCGTTGTCCTTTGGAAGCATATCCTTTATCATTACCAGCAACTTTCCAAATCCCTTGTCAGATACACCATTCTCTGCCTTGCATTGCAGCAATTCCAGTGTGGTGCCCAGCCTTTTCTTGTCACCTACGCAATTCGGGTACAACGATTTTTTGTGATCCTCTAACATGCGCTGCAACTTCTTCTTCTCCAAATCACTTGCGCAGTTTTTCTTTGCATCGGCAATGGCCCGACCTAGATCATCAACAGGCTCATCTGATGCCTCTTCTTCAGCTTCTTCCCGCATTGCCGGCTCAGCTTCTTCCCGCATTACCGGCTCAGCTTCTTCCCCCATTGTTGTATCATCGTATTCAGGGAACCCATGGCCAGGATAGCTGTCGTCGTCCTCTTCTTCTTCATTGTCTTCCATCATAACCCCTCTTTCTCCGTGCTTGGTCCAAACATTATAGTGGGGCATGAAACCGGACTTAAACAGGTGGACGTGAATGGTTCTTGACGTAGAGTAATTGTGACCATTCTTACAGCGAGCACATGGACAAGGCATAAAACCATCCGCCCGCTTGTTTGCCTCAGCCACAAGCAGAAAAGTATGCACGCCCTCAACGAACTGGGGAGAGCATCGGTCATCGTACATCCATTGCCGGCTCATCTTCATTACACAACACCGAATAGACCAAATTAATACAAGTTCATACATAAAGTTCATACAACACTTAAATGCAACAAACAAATAACTCTCTAGCTAAAGCATTTAAATGCAACAACAAATACGATCAAGATCGCAACTAAGGTAACAATGGATCCAACAACATAATGATACCAAGCCTCACTATCGATGGCATATTTTCTAATCTTTCTAATCTTCAAGCGCATTTTCTCCATCTTGATCTTGTGATCATCGACGACATCGGCAACATGCAACTCCAATTTCATCTTCTCCCCCTCAATTCTTTTCAATTTTTCTTTCAAGTACTCGTTTTCTCTTTCAACTAAATTTAACCTCTCGACAATAGGGTCGGTTGGAATTTCCGGTTCACATACCTCCTAGAAAAAATTTCTATGTCAACTTGATGGGCATAATTTGTCATAAAAACGAAATGCAACTAGTTTTAAAAGAGAATATATATACCACATCCGAATCATAACAAGGACGAGGGCCGACGGGGACGGATATCAAAACCATGGCACTATATGTATAACAAACAACGTACGGGTAAGATAATTATACGAGTAACAATATATCCAAATCACACAAACATCAATTTTTATATAAAATTTCATGAACAAGAGGCTCACCACAAGGTGGTCCCGGCGACGGGACGGTGCGGGCGATCGACGGTGGTTACGATGGAGATTTAGAAGGCACTAAGTAAACCACACCTACATATGCAAACTAAGTGTTATTTTGACCTCAAATTGCATATAAATCAAATACTAGCACATATATATATATATCCTCCCAAATTACTAAACTCACAAATTAATCACTATATAAAGCATTGCAAGATCTAATCTAGCAATGAGAGATGAAAGGACAAAGTTGCTAACCTTCGTGATCATTTGAATGGATGGGGGCCTTCAAATCTTGACAAATTTTGGGCAAAATGTGTGATGAGCTCGAGAGGAAGAGGGGAAGAACAGAGAGGAGAGGGGAAAGGGGAAGAACAGAGCGAGCTCGGGTGGACGAAGGGTTTATGTAGGACGACCTTTAGTACCGGTTCGTGCCAAGAACCGGTACTAAAGGGGCTGGAGGGGCCCCAGTCTGACAACATCCTGCCACCACTCTCATTAGTACCGGTTCGTGGCACGAACCGGTGCTAAAGGTTCGCCACGAACTGGTACTAATGAAAGCGGCCCGGCTAGCCGTTGGAACCGGCACTAATGTATACATTAGTGCCGGCTCAAATACAAACCGGCACTAATGTGCTTCACGTTTGACCCTTTTTCTACTAGTGTTATATATGTTTGTGGAAAACACGGTTACGAACAAAAATGTTGTTGCATATATTCGCGACCTATAAGTTTCTAAAAGGTATAAAGTTCAAGTTCCCTATTGTGCCTATATCTTCCTTACTCACCCTACTAAAAAGGGCATACATCTTCCTTTTTGCAAAGGAGGCATCATCTAACTATAAAGAGTCTGTTGTTATACATATATAAAAATGATATTGTCGTAAATTATTCAGATTAGAAGTTCTTGTCTTTACCAGCAGATTCTTAAACAATTTCTTTTTTATCAACATGGATGGACATTCTTATATTTTCTATGCATATTAATGTCTATCTCATAGAGAATGATGTGTTTATATGAGACATTTGTGGCGCATGATACATCCAGATTATTTTATAAGTGTTTAAACATGGTTTAATAGCTAGTTTTCTCTTTGTTATAAGGACAAAAAAAGACATGCACAGACGTATTATATATACAAATACTTATTAGCAATCTGCAAATCTGAAGTACCATGTGAATCCATGTAAGTCACGAATCACATGCATATTAGGCAAAGTAGTACATTCATAAAAAATGTATAATACTAATCGATGGTCCAGATGATTAAACACTTATGCATCATGTCAGCGCTACCTTGCACATGGCGAGTAGGATGCAACTGAATCGATCTGGTCCGCTCCTCCTGAGATCTAACATGCATACTTTTACTTTCAAAACTATAAGAAGACACACACATAATTCTGCCTTGCATTTTGAAAAGGCTGTTGAAGTTTTTTGCTCCATTTATTCTTTTCTCAAGATTATCTTACACTGAACTTTAGGTTTGAGTAAAATGGCATGCCACAAATAGCGATCAATAGATAGGTCATGAAGAAGCTAAACATGTAGCCTGCAGTTGCATTAGATGGCATTTAAAAGGTGTTTGATACATTGCCATAAGTACATCATCATACCAAGCTAAGTAATCTCTCGTTATTGTAAGGACTAAAGAATATGATCATCAGAATATATGATTGCCATGCAAATTTCCCATCTATTTCTCCACACTTATAGTAGTGGTTTGTGTAATGTCCATCCTAGTAGGATATCATTTAGAGCAAGTACTCCCTCCATTTTTGTATACAAGGCCACAAACTTAAATTACAGGTACCAATGTAAAATTTAATGTCTGCTTTGAAAGTCAGCCTTTCTTTTCGTTTACTGGGATCATTAATACCCCACATGCATGCAAGAAAACTGAGTGGAGGGAGTAACTGACTGTCATTATGACTGCATGCATGCAACTATTAAACATGTTGCTAGTACGAGAAAATATCATTAATTTTGCCTCGATTACTGTTGGTGGCCTTGTATAGATGCAAAACGTATATTCCATAGTGGCCTTGTATATAAAAATGGAGGGAGTATTCATGTTTAGCGTCTGCCTTTGTGAAAATCCTACCACCAAGTCGATACCGACATAAAATAAGTACTTTATTAGCTAAAAAATAGAGACGATAAGGAAAGATTAGCCTTATTCGGTAGCAACAAACGAATAAGTTTCCACAGCTTTGCTCGTATGGATACATCACGACAATAGTAAATAGATAGTCGTGTGAAGCATTAGATTTACAAAAGTGACCGAAGCAAGCAACTCAGATAGAAGAGGGAAAGATGATTCTTCTAGAACCAGCGACCTGTCGAAGTATACTGTAGGGTGAATGTTTGTGTTCATCAAAAGAAAAGCTTGATAAATAATGATAAAATATTGCAAAATAAACATGAAGTGGAAAAATTAGAAGTAGTCAGTTAAACATTAATGAATTATTTGTAGTTTTTTAGTTAGTAATAAAGCTCTAACAAACACAATATATTATATGGGGAAAGAAGTGTGTACAACAATGAACGGACACTCACAAAAAGCATTCAGGATCATATACATCTTCCGGTACAGGACAACATGGAGTCACTGTGATAACAGAGAACAGTACAATAGTAAATATAGATTAGAAGCGTCATAGTGTGTCTCCAAGTAGATGAAGAGAAATGCAGAAACACACATGAGCGTCCTGCATCTGCACCAGCTGGTGCTCTATAACCGTTTCCTCCATTTCTTCCACCATGCGCTCGACCCTGGCCAACGTCCGACCACTGCTTCCCGACAACCATGTGCACTTGCAAGTTGCAACGCCGACCTCTATTCCATATTCCAAAACAAGCTCTACTTGCCGCAGTCCATGTACTTATGCTGTCTATAAATTCTTAGATTTACCTGGTGTATTATTCCATGATTATTCATTTCTTGCTTCTCATACTCTCACGTAAAGTTCTATATACGGTCATTGCAATTTTCACCAGCTGAAATATCCGAGAGATAATTTGAAATAAAGTCGTTCCTACCAACATTTTACTGTAGAGTTCAACTATGCAAACTAATTGGTCAGATGCAGTTTGTAAGAGAAGATGGTGCGGTGTGGTGGACGGTATGTTTGTTATATTCAAACGCGAAATTGTTGCTGACGACAACATGCCTGTGTGTCCAGAGAAGAGGCTTGAGCTGGGTACCTTTGATGGGATGTTGCTGGCATCTCAAGCAAAATTCTGGAGAAGTTGTTACCGCAAGGTCCTGCAAGAAAGAATTTGTTGAAACAGTTCCTACATGGGACATATAGATTCGGAGAAGTGATCGGTTTATTAATTGAAAAAAGAAAAAAGTAGGTGTGTTATTATTTTTGTTACCCCAATCACATCTCACATTACATTTCTTTCTCCATCTAACTACTCCAACTTCAAGATAGATCCGACATCACCACGGACTTCTGGATGGAAAAGAATCACATTGGTTACTATCAACTGAGATGAATTATAAGAATGCTAGGATTGAACCTGACATCAGAAGAAGAATAAATCTGAGTTTGCTATACTACCTGATGAGCAGACAAATTTCTTCAAGATTTAAGCACATAGGCAGGAATAGGAAGAACATTCACTGCTCCATGCTTAATCGCACAACATTAATCCCCATCAACCGAATTGATCTGAGCATATTACAAAAAATTGCAGTTTGAATCTTGCATTTGTTGCTGGAACATCATCATGTACTCATGTATGCCAAAGAATTGTACTGGTTAGTATACACATGGATCAATCATAAGTGCTGCTAGGATTGAACGTTCAACATGAGAAGAAGAAGTAATCTGAGGTTGCTAAGATATTTGAAGACCTCAACGGAATTGATCTGAGCATATTACAACAAAAAAATATTGTTTGAATCTTGCAATTGTTGCTGGAACATCATCATGTACTCATGTATGCAAAAGAACTGTACTGATTAGTATACACATAGATCAATCATCAGAATGCTGCTAGGATTGAACGTTCAACATGAGAAGAAGAAATAATCTATACTTGGAGGGCAGACAAATTGTGCCAGATTTTGGCATATAACACGGGAATAGGAAGAATATCCAGCGCTCCATGCATAATCCACCACATCAATCTCCTTTGACAGAATTGATCTGAGCATGCATATTGCAAAGGAAAAAAAATATTTGAATCTGGTTGATCGATCTGAGCATGTGCATCTGTCTATGCCTGAATCATCACCACTTGAATGTCAGATAGAAGAAGCAGAATCGTTCCGTGTGAATAGATGTTGATCAATCTTCCAATTCCTACGCAATCGCTCCATAGGAAGAGATGATCTGTTATGAGGGGTAGGTGTTGGTACGACACTTGAAGAGCAGACAAATTCTGCCAGATTTTGGCATATAACACGGGAATAGGAAGAACTTCCAGCGCCATATATGCAACATCGGCTCGAGATAATCCATGAAGAGAGAGAAGACGGGGTGAAGGAGCAGGAAAGCCAGTTGTGTTGGCTTGCGGTGGCAGCAATGCAAGACGAAGAATCACGACAGTGGAAGGATGAACGCGAGAGGACGGTGGCGGCGACTTCAGTAGATCGGAGGCGGCCGGTGGGAGGGCGTGAGGGTGAGATTTTGTATGGAGGGGGAGATAAGATGACCACGTCAGATTGAGCAACAGGGAGCTACCTAAGTTTTTTTTACGTGAGATTTTGTTTTTTTCTTGGACGTATTAACGTGGGACTCTTTCTGAAATCTTGATCATTACAATTTGTTCACTTTTTCTAGAACAATATAGGATTCAATCTTAGCTGAGAGAGGGAGAGGCCACGTAATGTCTTCTCTTGAAATTCACGTGGAATAGAGATATCATGATGTTTTTTTTGTGAAATATACATATGAATATGGACATGTTTTTAGATGGGCAAGGTTTGGTATTTGTTACATGCCGCTTTGATCTTTTTTTTTCACCACGTGAGTAACGTAAATTGTGGTGGTCATTTTTGGGCTAATCTACACCGCAATAACTCAGCCCCACCAGATAAACGGTTCTAATTTTGTGGTGATTTTTGGGCTAATCTACACCGTAATAACTCGGCCCCACCAGATAAACGGCTCTAATTTTCTAATTAATGTGGAAATTTCTTGGGAGTCGGAAATTAGTATAGGTATAGATATAGATAGATAGATAGATAGATAGATAGATATAGATAGATCCGGACAGCTGGATTATATCCTTTAGCCGGACTGTTGGACTATGAAGATACAAGATTGAAGACTTCGTCCCGTGTCCGGATGGGACTGTCCTTGGCGTGGAAGGCAAGCTTGGCAATACGGATATGTAGATCTCCTTTTTTGTAACCGACTCTGTGTAACCCTAACCCCCTCCGGTGTCTATATAAACCGGAGAGTTTTAGTCCGTAGAACAACAAACAATCATACCATAGGCTAGCTTCTAGGGTTTAGCCTCTCTGATATCGTGGTAGATCAACTCTTGTAATACTCATATCATCAAGAACAATCAAGCAGGACGTAGGGTATTACCTCCATCAAGAGGACCCGAACCTGGGTAGAACATCGTGTCCCCTGCCTCTTGTTACCATCCGCCTAGACGCACAGTTCGGGACCCCCTACCTGAGATCCGCCGGTTTTGACACCGACACCGACCCTGCTATCCACGGCGTGACCCTCTCCGACGAGCATGTGTCCTCCGGCGACCGCTGGCTCGACTCGGGGAGCGAGTCCTCCGCACGCTCCTACTGCGAGGTCGCGAGCCGCTCCACGGCTCCCCCTGCGTCGCCGGCACCCCCGGCACCCCCTGCCCCTGGACGCGCGGCGGCGCCACTCCGGCAGCCTGCCAGGACCCGGCTCGGCCCCGCTCCGAGGTGCACCACGTCTCTAGCGGCAGGGCGGTCGATGCAGACGGGTTCCGGCAGCCAAGGCGCAGGAACCGCCGCCGCCGCTCACGCCAGGTCGACGTGCCCAACTCTGCCCTGCGCTGCCCGCGTAGCCCTTCCCCTGAAGAGGTGGCCGGACTCTGTTTCTGTTTCCTGGACCCCAGTCACCACATGCGGGACTGCACCAACAATATCAGATGCCGTCGCTGCCTGACTTCCGACCATGACTCCTGCTCGTGCAACGCCCACAACCAAGAGGCGGAACGTCGCCCCCGCCCCCCATGGCAGCTCCCGGTGGACCGACGCACCACCTCCTCGCCCCCAGGCCACCCTCCTGCCGCCACCTCCCCAAGCTGCTCCGATCGCGCCGCTGCCCGACGCTAGCCTACTCGAGCCGGAGCGTGTCATCGTGTCGCATACCGTGGAGATGGAGGAGGCGGAACAGGTCTTGGCTTGTGCGCTGGTGGCTTCCGTCACTCGCAACTGACCGCAGGTTTCTGCCGACGAGGTCATCGCGGCACTCTACGACTCTTTTGGTCTGGTCGACGGGGACTTCACCGTGCACGCACATCAGCCGGAGGATTTCCTGATCCCCTTCGGCTCACAAGCTGCCATGGATCACCTAGCCGACGAGCACTTCATCTGCTCGCCCCGTTTCTCCCTCTCGATGCGCCCATGGAGCAAGCTTGCCCGCGTAGGCTCCTGCGAGTTTGAGTACCGCGTCGAGCTCCAACTCCACGGTATTCCCGCCCAAGCCTGGCACCTCTCCACCGCGAGCACATCCTCTGGAGGAGCTGCTGGATCGAGCGCCTCCACCCCCAGACCCGCTCCCGTGCCGACCTCGCCATGTTCCGCCTATCTGGACGCACGCACGACCCAGTGGGCATTCGCCGCGCCGCCGTCCTGAAGGTTGTCGAGCAAATCCCTACGCGCTCTAGCTCCGACGTGTCATCCATCAGAACGCTCACATTCCCTATCTCCATCGACATCATCCGTGCCGAGATGCTCAGAGCCATGACTCCTTGCGCACCGGCGGGACCGGGCCCAGACCGGGATAGAGGCACCGGCAATGGCAACGACGATGGGCCAGGCCATGGCCTTGGTCGCGCTCATCGTCGCGGCCGCAAGAGCAGACGCATGGAGATGCAGCCTGCTAGCCGCGCTGATGGCATGGCGGTGGACTGCCTCGGTTGGTGCGCTGGAGACCAAACCTCCCGTACGGATGGTGTGGCCATGGCGATGGGCTGGCCTGCCCCAATCGATGCGGCAGCGTGTACCACCTAGCCTCGGAAACGCATGCTGCCGTGGCCTAGTCAGCATGGAGCCCCACACCGTCATCATCACGCTAGAAAAGGAAAGGGTAAAAGGAAAGCTAGGCATGCTTTGCCCGTGGGCCAGGGCTGCAGGGCTGATGGCGCCCCCGTGGATGCGTAGCCAGGCTCGTCAGGGATAGCTGGCGACTCGCTGATGGCTTCTGCGGCTCTGGACCCCCCAGAATTTCAAATCCGGTGGCCTCCCAGCCCGAGGACGACCCCGCGGGGACACCAACTACCGCTCCTTCAATGCCCCAAAGGAAGGAAATTCTCCAATGGATTGTGAACAACTTGTACTTCCCTGATGGATATGCAACTAATATCACGAGGGGAGTGAATATGGCTACAAAGTGAATAGGAGGTCTCAAGAGTCATGACTACCATGTATGGCTTGAGTGGATAATGCCTGCGATGATTCAAGGGTATGTCAGAGAGGATATTTGGCGAGTGTTGGCGGAGTTGAGCTACTTCTTCCATCAGCTTTGGGCCAAAGAACTAGATTATGAAGTGGTTGCAAAGTTGGAGGAACAAGCACTGAGTTGCTATGCAAGTTAGAGATGATATTTCCGCCAGGTTTCTTTAATCCGATGCAACATATGATCTTACATCTCGCGTGTGAGGCTAGAATGGGAGGACCTATGCAGTTCCGATGGCAGTATGCACCTGAACGGGAGTTCAAGCATCTTCATGGGAAATGTAAGAATAAAGCCTGCATTGAAGCCTCCATAGCCGAGGCATACCTGAACGAGGAGGTGGCCATGACCACGACAAAGTACTTCATGACAGTATTCAGACTAGGTTAAATCCAGCTCCTCGTTACAATAAAGAACCCACCAGTAATGTTTCCAATCTTAGCCTCTTTGAAGGCCAAGGTGGCAAAGCAAGTGGACCGAAGCCCAAGAACTTTTCACCTACTGAGTGGTCGACTATTATGATCTATGTCTTGACCAACATGAAAGAAGTGCAACCGTACATAAAGTAAGTGTAGAACACCTTTATTGACAACTACTCACTAGTCTTGAGTTCTAACTCGAATTCTTCCCATTGCTAGGGAATTTCAGAATGAATGCTGGAAGCTACCACGGCCCCTTAGTGACGAATAATCAGCAGACCTTCTTGAAGATACCAATGCTGATGGCGGTTTCATTTCTTGGTTCTCAAGAAAAGTAACTTTTCTAACTTTATGTTACTTCAAGTTGTGATCTTACTTGCCGGTAATGCTTCCACTAATGAACCAGACAATCTCCTATTAATCTTGTAGGCATATCAGGAGGTTGATTTTGACGCCAAAGTGAGAGAAGTAGCCAAATGTTTTGAATACGAGGCCAAGTCATTTAAGGCTTACGACATGAATGGGTATCGCTTGCACACTGATAAACACACGCGTGAGAGGACCAACCGAAGGTCAATAAATAGTGCGGTCTATTGTCTAGGGACAGATGGACGTCACTACTATGGAACCATCAAAGAAATTTATGAGCTGCAGTATTGTGGTTTATAAGGAGTGACGAAGCCCATCGTATTCAGATGCAGCTGGCTCAATCCTGAGAAAGTGGGACGAACCCCTAGTATTGGCTTTGTCAAAGTTGAACGAGCATCGAAATATGCATGACATGATGTCTATATTATGGCTCAACAGGCTACACCAATGTTTTTTCTCCCATACGCGTGCACATCTATGGAATATATCGATCTCTTGAAGTGGGATGTCATGTACAAGGTACCCCCGCGTATCAAGGTACCTACCCCAAACAAGGATGATTACCATATAAACCCTAACACATACAAAGGAGAGTTCTTTCAAGAAGCAGACACTGACGAAGATGAAGATGATGCAGAGGAAGATGATGGCGTGCATCACAAACATGATGCTATGGAACATGAGGCCATGGATGACATGGAAGTAGATAATTAAGAGGACGAATACGAGGATGTTTCTGACCCTCGAGATTTGGCGTTACTTATGCGATGGCACATGGGGCTAGATGAGGATGAGGGCCCCCCTAAAGACTTCGAGGATGAATGTATGAACGGGCATGATAGAGATGATGAAAGCCCTGATCCAAATGTTTCTAACAACTCCATGTAATCATGTGAGAACTCTATGTATGTGTGTCACAACTCTATGTATTTGTGTGTGTAACAACTCTATGTATTCGTGTGTGCAAAAACTCTATGTATTCGTGTGTGCAACAATTCTATGTATTTGTGTGTGTAACAACTATATGTATTATTGTGACAATTCCATTTATTCTTCATATGTGATATATTTATTGTATTTACATCAAGTTGTATCATCTGTACTAACTGGTTTGTTCTTCTTCGTATCAGGTGATTGAAACATGACAGGTAGCAGCAAGATTTCAAAGGAAAGTTTGAAAAATGTGAATGATCTGTACAATGATCAACTTGCTCGGCCGGTGAAAGCGGTGGCCGCTCCTTCATCAGTTGCCACAACCGCCAAGAAGGCCAAAGGATTGGTGGGTCTAGACACCCGTCCGACAAAACATGCGAAACAAGGTCGAGTACCACGCGGGGGAGGAGTAGGAGGCGGACGAGGTGGAGGCGGATGAGGAGGGGGAGTAGGTGAGGCAGGAGGAGGAGGCGGACAAGGAGGCGGACGAGGAGGGGGAGTTGGTGAGGCAGGAGGAGGAGGCGGATGAGGAGGGGGAGTAGGTGAGGCAAGAGGAGGAGGCAGACGAGGAGGCGGACGAGGAGGGTGAGTAGGTGAGGCAGGAGGAGGAGGCGGACGAGGAGGGGGAGTAGGTGAGGCAGGAGGAGGAGGCGGACGAGGAGGGACGAGGAGAGGGGTAGGAGGGGGAGTAGGGGGGCGAGGAGGGGGAGTAGGTGAGGCAGGAGGAGGAGGCGGACGAGGAGGGACGAGGAGAGGGGGGAGGAGGGGGAGTAGGGGGCGAGGAGGGGGAGTAGGTGAGGCAGGAGGAGGAGGCGGGCGAGGAGTATGTAAAGCAGCCCGGAGTAGAGCACCTCTTTCTTCTCCTCGACCCTCTGATGTTGTGCTTCACCATGCTCACAAGGAGGAAACAGAGGGTGGGGATGAGGCATGTGAGGAGGAGGACGAGGAGGATTTTGCGGAGGAGGTGGTGGAGGATGAGGAGGAGGAAGTGGTGGAGGACGCCGCCGCCTAGAGGAGGCTGGTTGTTCGTTAGGTTTCTGAGGGTGGGGATGGACCCTCACGGGTGACAGAGCACCACGAGGTGAGCGGTTCGTAACTGAGCGGTTCGACTATCAGCACTACTTCCCGAGGGAAAGTGTGGCTGCGTGGTCCTTCAAAGCTTCCAAGACGTCCATATGTGCATAGAGATGTGTTGGTTAAACCAATGGGAGAGAAGTAAGTGGTTATCTTGACTCATCCCATATAAATTGTACCTTTTGTCATTTCCTCACATATGATATGACTTCACTCTTCGTAGCGCAGAAGCTTAGTAAAAGGTGGTGAGAGGCGTCTGCCACGGTCGCTGAGTGGCAACATTGGGGGTCTTTGTAGGTTAAATTATCCTGGACTGGTCACTTTGTCGAACGGTATCATTGAGCTCGCTTGGTCATGGGATCACTACAAACTTGCACCGGATTTCCTGGATATGCGTCAGAGGGTTTATGATAACAGAGCCATGCGAGTGATAAATGATTTCTGGGTAAGTCCTTTCAAACACCTAAATGTCAATACCAAAAGGTTTAAATTTGCCATAGTCATGATTTAACCCATCTCACATGTATGCATGTTTGTAGGATTTCTATACATGCGTTGAGGGTCAGAAGGATCGTGCAAATGTGGTGGTTGAGAATATTGCCGAGAAACTAGTCCACGACATGCACTATGAGGAGCGCGTCCGGTTAGTGGTCAAGTATCACGCGGACTATCTCAACCATAGGATTTCCAAACAGGAGGCTCGAGGGATGCATCTTTCATGGGACAATTACTTCAAGGCAAGTGACGATGGATGCTTTCTATTCGCTAGATTACCGCAAAATTAGAATCCTTACTAAGATGTATTTGTTTAATTTACAGGTGATTCCTCGGTGGTGCGCTGACAAACGTCCGTGCTGGGAGAAGATCGTCGAACGGTGGACAGATCTAGTGTGGCAGGATGAACACAAAGCAATATTTGAATGGCGTAAGTTGATGGGGGGTCGAGGACATCGTCGAGGCAACCTCACCATCCCAGGTGTCATCTCAAAACATGTAGGCAAACACATCCTTTTCCTTTCATCATGTTCTCTTTCATTTGTGAGCATTCCCTTGATTGTTTGGATCGCTTTCTTTTGCAGAAAGAAGACACTGGCAAGGATATCACTTACTTCGAGGCATGGACCATCAAACGTACCAAAGACGACAAGGACAAGGACCCTCTCCACCCGGAGAGGGACTGGATCAGCTCTAAAGCCCGGTCAGATGGAGAGAACTACACCAAAAAATTGAAGGAGACGTACGGGCCTGGCGCTGATCCTCACATGCTACCGTTTGACCCTCTTGTGGCCATTGCCGCGGCAGGCGGTAGACCGAATGGCCGGATGGCAGTTCACCTCGATTCTTTCATAACCTCCCCCCTTTTGAGAGTCAACACGCTCCGTGCTATGAGTACTGGCTCTACTCCTACCGTAGAGCATCACGTACCACATTCCATGAGCATTATTGAGGATATTCAGGTCAGTGCTTGTTCATTGATCCTTCATGGTCCTGCATATTTGCATTTCAACATGAATGACATTTGCATTGCCATGTTGTAGACTCGACTGATTGACACCGAGAAAGAACGAGATGAAAACCAGGCCAAGATGAAGGCACAAGATGATCTAGTGAAGTCTTTACAACATATGTTGGCCAATCTTTATTCCATGCAAGGCCAACCAGTCCCAGAGATGCCACCGACGCCAGAGTGGAACATTGTGAGTTTGGTTCAAACTATTTCTATCACCATTTTTGGCATTACCATATGCATTCATCTCACTATTGGATCAATCGATCACAGCTCAACCCATCACAAGGGTCAAACAATGTTCCGGTAGTTCCACCTCAAGTTGGTCGAGTTGTGGCAGCAAACAGAATGATGCCTTTCAATGTTGATGTTATCACTCCGGTTGGTGGAGTTGGGGCAGCAAACGGAATGATGCCTTCTAATGTTGATGTTATCACTTCGATCTCCCAAATTGTGTGAACTTCATGTTATGTTATGTTTGAAACTGTTCCTTGTATGTTGAGAACTCTTGCCTCTTGAGACTTGTAAACTTGTGGTAGTCGAGTGTCTTCATTACTATTTCACCTTTATGCACTATTCCTTTTATGTGGAATGTTTTTCAGAATCATTGCTTCTTTTGTTCAATGATGCCTATATGTGACATGTTCTATGTGTGATGAACTATATGCTGCTACTTGATACGTCTCCAACGTATCAATAATTTTTGATTGCTCCATGCTATATTATCTACTGTTTTGGACTATATTGGGCTTTATTTTCCACTTTCATATTATTTTTGGGACTAACCTATTAACCAGAGGCCCAGCCCAGAATTGTTGTTTTTTGCCTATTTCAGTGTTTCGAAGAAACGGAATATCAAACGGAGTCCAAACGGGATAAACCTTTCTGCAATGTGATTTTCTTCCCGAATATGACCCAGGAGACTTGGACCCTACGCCAAGGAAGCTTCGAGGTGGGCACGAGGTAGGGGGCGCGCCCCCACCCTCGTGGGGCCACCGAAGCTCCATCGACGTACTTCTTCCTCTTATATATACCTACGTACCCCCAAACAAACAGAGACGGAGCCAAAAACCTAATTCCATCGCCGCAACTTTTTGTATCCACGAGATCCCATCTTGGGGCCTGTTCTGGAGCTCCGCCGGAGAGGGCCGTCATCACGGAGGGCTTCTACATCACCATAGCCTCTCCGATGAAGTGTTAGTAGTTTACCTCAGACCTTTGGGTCCATAGTTATTAGCTAGATGGCTTCTTCTCTCTTTTTGTATCTCAATACAAAGTTCTCCCCCTCTCTTGTGGAGATCTATTCAATGTAATCTTCTTCTTTTTTGCGGTGTGTTTGTTGAGACCAATGAATTGTGGGTTTATGATCAAGTCTATCTATAAACAATATTTGAATCTTCTCTGAATTCTTTTATGTATGATTGGTTATCTTTGCAAGTCTCTTCGAATTATCAGTTTGGTTTGGCCTACTAGATTGGTTTTTCTTGCCATGGGAGAAGTTCTTAGCTTTGGGTTCAATCTTGCGGTGTCCTTTCCCAGTGAAACAAGGGGCAGCAAGGCACGTATTGCATCGTTTCCATCGAGGATAACAAGATGGGGTTTATTTCATATTGCATGATTTTATATCTCTACATCATGTCATCTTGCTTAAAGCGTTACTCTGTTTTTAACTTAATACTCTAGATGCATGCTGGATAGCTGTCGATGAGTGGAGTAATAGTAGTAGATGCAGAATCGTTTCGGTCTACTTGTCACGGACGTGATGCCTATATACTTGATCATGCCTAGATATTTTCATAATTATGCCCAATTCTGTCAATTGCTCAACAGTAATTTGTTCACCCTTCGTAGAATACTTATGCTCTTGAGAGAAGCCACTAGTGAAACCTATGGCCCCCGGGTCTATTCTCATCATATCAATCTCCATCACTTTAATCTTGCTTTGCTTTTTGATCTGCCTTTTACTTTTCACTTTGCATCTCTATACCAAAAATACCAAAAATATTATATCTGTTAGATCTCACTCTCGTAAGTGACCATGAAGGGATTGACAACCCCTAATCACATTGTGCAGGTACGAGGGACTTGAGCGTGGCCTCCTACTGGATTGATACCTTGGTTCTCAAAAACTGAGGGAAATACTTATGCTACTCTGATGCATCATCCTTTCCTCTTCGGGGAAATCCAACGCAAGCTCAAGAGGTAGTAAGAACAATTTCTGGCGCTGTTGCCGGGGAGTCTACGCAAAAAGTCAACATACCAAGTACCCATCACAATCCCTATCTCTCGCATTACATTAGTTGCCATTTGCCTCTCGTTTTCCTCTCCCCCACTTCACCCTTGCCGTTTTATTCGCCCTCTCTTTCTCAATCTCCTTCTCCTTCTCTTTCTTCGTTTGCCTTTTTTTCGCTTGCCTTTTTGTTTGCCCGTGTGTTGGGTTGCTTGTTTGTCGCGATGGCTCAAGAAGCTACCAAATTGTGTGACTTCACCAATACCAATAATAATGGTTTCCTTAGCACTCCGATTTCTCCTCTTGCCAATACTGAGTCTTGTGAAATCAATACTTCTTTGTTGAATCTTGTTATGAAAGATCAATTCCCCGGCCTTCCTAGTGAAGATGCCGCTACTCATCTGAATAGCTTCGTTGATTTATGTGATATGCAAAAAAAAAGATGTCGATAATGATGTAGTTAAATTGAAGTTATTTCCTTTTTCGCTTAGAGATCGTGCTAAAGCTTGGTTTTCGTCTTTGCCTAAAAATAGTATTGATTCTTGGAACAAGTGCAAAGATGCTTTTATCTCTAAGTATTTCCCTCCCGCTAAGATCATCTCTCTTAGAAACAATATTATGAACTTTAAGCAACTTGATCATGAACATGTTGCACAAGCTTGGGAGTGAATGAAATTAATGATACGTAATTGCCCTACTCATGGTTTGAATTTGTGGATGATTATACAAAAAATTTATGCCGGATTGAATTTTGCTTCTAGAAATCTTTTAGATTCGGACGCGGGAGGCACTTTTATGGAAATCACTTTAGGAGATGCTACTAAACTCCTAGATAATATTATGGTTAATTATTCTCAATGGCATACTGAAAGATCTTCTAATAAAAAAGTGCATGTGATAGAAGAAATCAATGTTTTGAGTGGAAAGATGGATGAACTTATGAAATTATTTGCTACTAAGAGTGTTTCTTCTGATCCTAATGATTTGCCTTTGTCTACTTTGATTGAGAATAACAATTAATCTATGGATGTGAATTTTGTTGGTAGGAATAATTTTGGTAACAACGCTTATAGAGGGAATTTTAATCCTAGGCCATATCCTAGTAATCCTTCTAATAATTATGGGAATTCCTACAACAACTCTTATGAAATTATAATAAGATGCCCTCTGAATTTGAGAATAGTGTTAAAGAGTTTATGAATGCACAAAAGAATTTTAATACTTTGCTTGAAGAGAAATTGCTTAAAGTTGATGATTTGGCTAGGAACGTTGATAGAATTTCTCTTGAGGTTGATTGTTTAAAGCTTAGATCTATTCCTCCTAAGCATGATATCAATGAGTCTCTCAAATCCATGAGAATTTCCATTGATGAGTGCAAGGAAAGAACCGCTAGGATGTGTGCTTCCAAAGATGCCTTTATTAAAGCGTGTTCTTCCAATTCCTATGAAAATCAAGATGAAGATCTAAAAGTTATTGATGTGTCTCCTATTAAATCTTTGTTTTGCAAAATGAATCTTGACGAAACTGAATATGATTTTCCTTTACCTAGAAGGCGTTCTAAAAATTCAGAGTATTTAGATCTTTATGATCAATTGAAAGTGGGATTGAAAGAAATAAAAATCTAGATGTTGCTAAACCCACTATATTGGATTTCAAGGAATTTAATTATGAAAGTTGCTCTTTAATTGATTGTATTTCCTTGTTGCAATCCGTGCTAAATTCTCCACATGCTTATAGTCAAAAGAAAGCCTTCATCGAACATATTGTTGATGCCTTGATGCAATCTTATGAAGAAAAACTTGAGTTGAAAGTTTCTATCCCTAGAAAACTCTATGATGAGTGGGAAACAACTATTAAAATTAAAATTAAAGATCATGAGTTTTATGCTTTGTGTGATTTGGGTGCTAGTGTCTCCACTATCCCCAAAGTTTGTGTGATTTGCTAGGTTTCCGCGATTTTGATGATTGCTCTCTAAACTTGCATCTTGCGGATTCTACTATTAAGAAACCTATGGGAAGGATTAATAATGTTCTTATTGTTGAAAATGGGAATTATGTGCCCGTAGATTTCATTGTTCTTGATATAGATTGCAATCCTTGTTGCCCTATTATTCTTGGTAGACCTTTCCTTAGAACGGTTGGTGCGATTATTGATATGAAGGAAGGGAATATTAGATTTCAATTTCCATTAAAAAAGGTCATGGAACACTTTCCAAGAAAGAAAATAAATTTCCATATGAAACTATCATGAGAGCCACTTATGGATTGCCTACCAAAGATGGCAATACCTAGATCTATCCTCGCTTTTATGCCTAGCTAGGGGCGTTAAACGATAGCGCTTGTTGGGAGGTGATACGTCTCCCACATATCTATGATTTTTGATTGTTCCATGCTATATTATCTACTGTTTTGGACTATATTGGGCTTTATTTTCCACTTTTATATTATTTTTGGGACTAACCTATTAACCGAAGGCCCAGCCCAAAATTGCTGTTTTTTTGCCTATTTCAGTGTTTTGGAGAAACAAAATATCAAACGGAGTCGAAACGGAATAAAACCTTGGGGAACGTGATTTTCTCACCGAACTGGATCCACGAGACTTGGACCCTACTCCAAGGAGTCAAAGAGGAGGTCACAAGGGTGGGGGTGCCCCCCCTAGGGCGCCCCCCTAGGGCGCGCCCCCTGCCTCGTGGGCCCCTTGGTGCTCCACCAACGTACTTCTTCCTCCTATATATACATACGTACCCCCAAACGATCAGATACGGAGCCAAAAACCTAATTCCACCGCCTCAACTTTCTGTATCCACGAGATCCCATCTTGGGGCCTGTTCCGGAGCTCCGCCGGAGAGGGCCGTCATCACGGAGGGCTTCTACATCATCATAGCCTCTCCGATGAAGTGTGAGTAGTTTACCTCAGACCTTCGGGTCCATAGTTAGTAGCTAGATGGCTTCTTCTCTCTCTTTGAATCTCAATACAAAGTTCTCCCCCTCTCTTGTGGAGATCTATTCGATGTAATCTTCTTTTTGCAGTGTGTTTGTTGAGATCGATGAATTGTGGGTTTATGATCAAGTCTATCTATGGATAATATTTGAATCTTCTCTGAATTCTATTATGTATGATTGGTTATCTTTGCAAGTCTCTTTGAATTATCCGTTTGGTTTGGCCAACTAGATTGGTAGTCCTTGCCATGGGAGAAGTGCTTAGCTTTATGTTCGATCTTGCGGTGTCCTTTCCCAGTGACAGAAGGGGCAGCAAGGCACGTATTGCGTCGTTGCCATTGAGGATAACAAGATGGGATTTATTTCATATTGCATGAATTTATCTCTCTACATCATGTCATCTTGCTTAAGGCGTTACTCTGTTTTTAACTTAATACTCTAGATGCATGCTGGATAGCGGTCGATGAGTGGAGTAATAGTTGTAGATGCAGAATCGTTTCGGTCTACTTATCACGGACGTGATGCCTATATACATGATCATGCCTAGATATTCTCATAACTATGCTCAATTCTGTCAATTGCTCAACAGTAATTTGTTCACCCACCGTAGAATACTTATGCTCTTGAGAGAAGCCACTAGTGAAACCTATGGTCCCCGGGTCTATTCTCATCATATCAATCTCCATCACTTTAATCTTGCTTTGCTTTTTACTTTGCTTTTACTTTACACTTTGCATCTTTATACCAAAAATACCAAAAATATTATATCTATCAGATCTCACTCTCATAAGTGACCGTGAAGGGATTGACAACCCCTAATCGCGTTGGTTGCGAGTAGCTATCGTTTTGTGCAAGTACAAGGGACTTGAGCATGGCCTCCTAGTGGATTGATACCTTGGTTCTCAAAACTGAGGGAAATACTTACGCTACTCTGCTATATCATCCCTTCCTCTTCGGGAAAAAGCAACGCAAGCTCAAGATGTAGCAAGAAGGATTTCTGGCGCCGTTGCTGGGGAGGTTCGCGCAAATCAAGATTTGACTCCCGACAATGAGCCATTTCTGGCGTCGTTGCCGGGGAGTCTACGCAAAAAGTCAACATACCAAGTACCCATCACAATCCCTATCTCTCGCATTACATTATTTGCCATTTGCCTCTCGTTTTCCTCTCCCCCACTTCTCCCTTGCCGTTTTATTCGCCCTATCTCTCTCTATCCTCCCTCTCTATTTGCATCTTTTTGCCCACTTGCTTCCTGTTTGCTCATGTGCTAGTTCGCTTGTCGTCATGGCTAGTCTCATATCTTCTCCGTTGTCTCCCGAGAGTGAAGTTTTAAATTTTAAACAAAGGGAGAGAGAAAATCTAAAAGATGCTTGGTATAGAATTTGCAATGCTCAAAATAGATCTACCAGGAAGCAATCTACCTTAGTTCTTCTCCGCAATTTTTATATAGGTGTTAATCCTTGGTATAGATATATCGTCGATACCATTACCGGAGGGAACTTCTTGGGTAGCCATACTTTTGATTCTTATAATGCTATGTTAGATGTATTTGGCTCACCACCTCTTTTGGTTAATGGAACCATGCTAACTTTGGAGCATGTTATGCCAAGACTTGAAATTATTGGAAATAAAGTTGCTACTATTGAATTAATTTAAAATCTAGATAAAAATATCCACAATCAAATTACTCAATATGGATCTAAGGTAGGAATGACTTTGATAAATATTAAGGAAAAGGAACCCATAGTTAATGAGAAGATAAACTTAGATTCTACTATAATTGATAAACTTGAGGGTATCATTACAAACTTGGGAACCGCTTTTTCTTCCGTAAAGTATACTCCAAGTCCTCCTAAGAAAATTGCCAAGCTTATGTATGTTCCTAAAAATAAGGGTGAATCATCTAGTAAGGAAACTGCGGATCTTAAATCTATAAGTATTCATCCCAATCTTTTTGCTATCATTAAGGAACCAATTGCTACAAATGAATTTTTCGACCTTGTGCCTACAAGTTTGATAATCTCTAGAAAGAAAGAAATTCCTAAGGGAAATAGATGCCTCATCGAAGAATTGCCTACTAAAGACGGCAATACCTAGATCTATCCTCGCTTTTATGCCTAGCTAGGGGCGTTAAACGATAGCGCTTGTTGGGAGGCAACCCAATTTTATTTTTATTCCTTGCTTTTTGCTCATGTTTAGTAATAAATAAATTATCTAGCCTCTGTTTTGGTTGTGTTTTTTGTGTTTAATTAGTGTTTGTTCCAAGTAGAACCATTGGGAAGACTTGGGGAAAGTCTTGTTGAACTTGCTATAAGAAACAGAAACTTTAGCGCTCACAAGAACTGCTGTAATTTTTATTTGAAGAGTGATATTTAGTTAATTATTTTTGCAGATGATTAATAGATAAATTAATCACGTCCAGAAATTTATTTTAGAATTTTTGGGGTTCCAGATCTTGCGCTAGCTACAGATTACTACAGACTGTTTTGTTTTTGACAGATTCTGTTTTTCGTGTGTTGTTTGCTTATTTTGATGAATCTATGGCTAGTAAAATAGTTTATAATCCATAGAGAAGTTGGAATACAGTAGGTTTAACACCAATATAAATAAAGAATGAGTTCATTACAGTACCTTGAAGTCGTCTTTTGTTTTCTTTCGCTAACGGAGCTCACGAGTTTTCTAATTTATGTTTTGTGTTGTGAAGTTTTCAAGTTTTGGGTGAATTCTTTTGATGGATTATGGAACAAGGAGTGGAAAGAGCCTAAGCTTGGGGATGCCCATGGCACCCCCAAGATAATCCAAGGACACCAAAAATTCAAAGCTTGGGGATGCCCCTGAAGGCATCCCCTCTTTCGTCCACTTCCATCGGTAATTTAATTGGAGCTATATTTTTATTCACCAACATGATATGTGTTTTGCTTGGAGCGTCTTGTATTATTTGTGTATTTGTGTCTTATTATGCCACAATCATCCTTTCTGTACACACCTTTTGAGAGAGCCATACATGAATTAGAATTTGATAGAATACTCTATGTGCTTCACTTATATCTTTTGAGCTATGTAGTTTTGCCCTATGTGCTTCACTTATATCTTTTGAGCATTATAATTTTGCTCTATGTGCTTCACTTAGATCTTTTAGAGCACGGTGGTGGATTTGTTTTAAAGAAACTATTGATCTCTCATGCTTCACTTAAATCATTTTGAGAGTCTCTTAATACCATGGTAATTTGCTTAATAATATGCTTGGTATTCAAGATTTGTGAAACTTTCTTTTGAGTGTGTTGAATACTAAGAAAAGTTGGATGCTTGATAATTGTTTTGAGATATGGAGGTGATAATATCAAAGTCATGCTAGTTGAGTAGTTGTGAATTTAAAGAATACTTGTGTTAAAGTTTGTGATTCCCGTAGCATGCACGTATGGTGAACCGTTATGTGATGAAGTCGGAGCATGATTTATTTATTTATTGTCTTCCTTATGAGTGGCGATCGGGGACGAGCAATGGTCTTTTCCTAGCAATCTATCCCCCTAGGAGCATGCGCGTAATACTTTGCTTTGATAAGTTCTAGATTTTTGCAATAAGTATATGAGTTCTTTATGACTAATGTTGAGTCCATGGATTATACGCACTCTCACCCTTCCACCTTTGCTAGCCTCTCTAATACCGCGCACTTTTCGCCGGTATCATACACCTACCATATACCTTCCTCAAAACAGCCACCATACCTACCTATTATGGCATTTCCATAGCCATTCCGAGATATATTGCCATGCAACTTTCCACCGTTCCGTTTATTATGACACACTTTGTCATATTGCATATCCCGGTACACCGCCGGAGGCATTCACAAAGAGTCATATTTTGTTCTAAGTATCGAGTTGTAATTGTTGAGTTGTAAGAAAAATAAAAGTCTGATGATCATCATTATTATAGCATTGTCCCAGTGAGGAAAGAATGATGGAGACTATGATTCCCCCACAAGTCGGGATGAGACTCTGGACGAAAAATAAAAATAAAATAAAAAAGAGGCCAAAGAAGCCCAAATAAAAGAGGCCATAAAAAGGGATAGAAAAGGCCCAAATAAAAAAATAATGAGAGAAAAAGAGAGAAGGGACAAAGTTACTATCCTTTTACCACACTTGTGCTTCAAAGTAGCACCATGATCTTCATAGTAGAGAGTCTCTCATGTTATCACTTTCATATACTAGTGGGAATCAATGATGGGCTTGTATATTCCAATGATGGGCTTGTATATTCCAATGATGGGCTTCCTCAAATTGCCCTAGGTCTTCATGAGCAAGCAAGTTGGATGCACACCCACTTAGTTTCTTTTTGAGCACTCATATACTTATAGCTCTAGTGCATCCGTTGCATGGCAATCCCTACTCACTCACATTGATATCTATTGATGGGCATCTCCATAGCCCGTCGATACACCTAGTTGTTGTGAGACTATCTTCTCCTTTTTGTCTTCTCCACAACCACCACTCTATTCCACCTATAGTGCTATATCCATGGCTCACGCTCATGTATTGCGTGAAGATTGAAAATGTTTTGAAAAAGTTAGAGTATGAAACAATTGCTTGGCTTGTCATCGGGGTTGTGCATGATTTAAATATTTTGTGTGGTGAAGATAGAGCATAGCCAGACTATATGATTTTGTAGGGATAACTTTCTTTGGCCATGTTATTTATAGAAGACATAATTGCTTTGTTAGTATGCTTGAAGTATTATTATTTTTATGTCAATATAAACTTTTGTCTTGAATCTTTCGAATCTGAATATTCATACCACAATTAAGAAGATTTGCATTGAAATTATGCCAAGTAGCACTCCGCATCAAAAATTCTCTTTTTATCATTTACCTACTCGAGGACGAGCAGGAATTAAGCTTGGGTATGCCTGATACGTCTCCAACGTATCTATAATTTTTGATTGCTCCATGCTATATTATCTACTGTTTTGGACTATATTGGGCTTTATTTTACAATTTTATATTATTTTTGGGACTAACCTATTAACCGGAGGCCCAGCCCAGAATTGCTGTTTTTAGCTATTTCAGTGTTTCGGAGAAACGGAATATCAAACGGAGTCCAAACGGAATAAAACCTTCGGGAACGTGATTTTCTCACCGAACGTGATCTAGGAGACTTGGACCCTACTCCAAGGAGTCAAAGAGGAGGTCACGAGGGTGGGGGCAGCCCCCCCAGGGCGTGCCCCCCTGCCTCGTGGGCCCCTCGGTGCTCCACCGACATACTTCTTCTTCCTATATATACATACGTACCCCAAACGATCAGATACGGAGCCAAAAACCTAATTCCACCGCCGCAACTTTTTGTATCCACGAGATCCCATCTTGGGGCCTGTTCCGGAGCTCCACCGGAGAGGGCCGTCATCACGGAGGGCTTCTACATCATCATAGCCTCTCTGATGAAGTGTGAGTAGTTTACCTCAGACCTTCGGGTCCATAGTTAATAGCTAGATGGCTTCTTCTCTCTCTCTTTGAATCTCAATACAAAGTTCTCCCCCTCTCTTGTGGAGATCTATTCGATGTAATCTTCCTTTTGCGGTGTGTTTGTTGAGACTGATGAATTGTGGGTTTATGATCAAGTCTATCTATGGATAATATTTGAATCTTCTCCGAATTCTTTTATGTATGATTGGTTACCTTTGCAAGTCTCTTCGAATTATCCGTTTGGTTTGGCCAACTAGATTGGTAGTTCTTGCTGAGGGAGTCCTGGATTAGGGGGTGTCCGGATGGCCTGACTATACCTTCAGCCGGACTCCTGGACTATGAAGATACAAGATTGAAGACTCCGTCCCGTGTCCGGGAGGGACTTTCCATGGCGTGGAAGGCAAGGTTGGCGATACGGATATGTAGATCTCCTACCATTGTAACCGACTCTATGTAACCCTAACCCTACCTGGTGTCTATATAAACTGGAGGGTTTTAGTCCGTAGGACAACATACACATCAACAATCATACCATAGGCTAGCTTCTAGGGTTTAGCCTCCTCGATCTCGTGATAGATCTACTCTTGTACTACCCATATCATCAATATTAATCGAGCAGGACGTAGGGTTTTACCTCCATCGAGAGGGCCCGAACCTGGGTAAAACTTCGTGTCCCTTGTCTCCTGTTACCATCCGGCCTAGACGCACAGTTCGGGACCCCCTACCCGAGATCTGCCGGTTTTGACACCGACATTGGTGCTTTCATTGAGAGTTCCTCTGTGTCGTCGCTGTCAGGCTCGATGGCTCCTATGATCATCGATAGCGATGCAGTCCAGGGTGAGACCTTCCTCCCCGGACAGATCTTCGTCTTCGGCGGCTTCGCACTGCGGGCCAATTCGCTTGGCCGTCTGGAGCAGATCGAAAGCTACGCCCCTGGCCGTCAGGTCAGATTTGGAAGTTTAAACTACACGGCTGACATCCGCGGGGACTTGATCTTCGATGGATTCGAGCCACTGCCGAGCGCGCCGCACTGTCACGACGAGCATGATCTAGCTTTGCCGCCGAACAGTGCCCTGGAGGCCGCACCCGCATCGGCTCCGACCCTTAATTCGGAGCCAACTGCGTCGATCGAGGATGGGCAGTTGGATGCCACCTCAGGGGCTGCGACCCCAACGGCGATTGAGCCAAGCACCAGCTCCATACTCTGCGAGACTCATGACTCCAAGGAGCCGGACTCCTCTCCGGACACCGAAACCTCCGCGCCCCTGCCGATCGAATCCAATTGGGCGCCGATCATGGAGTTCACTACCGCGGACATCTTTCAGCACTCGCCTTTCGGCGATATCCTGAAGTCACTAAAGTCTCTCTCTCTTTATCAGGAGAGCCCTGGCCGGACTACGGTCAGCAAGGTTGGGGTAAGGACGATGAAGAAATTCAAAACCCACCCACCACCCACTTTGTAGCCACTGTCGACGACTTAACCGACATGCTCGACTTCGACTCCGAAGATATCGACGGTGTGGACGCCGATGAAGGAGATGATGAAGAACCAGCGCCTACTAGGCCCTGGAAAGCCACCTCGTCATATGACATATACATGGTGGACACCCCAAAAGAGGGAGATGGCGATGGAAGCGCGGAGGATGACCCTTCCAAGAAACAGCCTAAGCGCCGGCGTCAGCGGCGCCGCTCAAAATCCCGCCAAAACAAACAAGGTGATTCCAGCACGGGAGATAATAATACTCTGGAAAGTGCCGAAGAAAACCCCCTCCAGCAAGATTTAGCACAGGAGGATGGAGAAACCAGCCCTCATGAGAGAGCGGCAGACAGAGAGGTCGAGGACGATAATTATATGCCTCCCTCCGAAGACGAGGCAAGCCTCGAGGACGACGAATTCGTCGTACCAGAGGATCCCGTCGAGCAAGAGCGTTTTCAACGCAGGCTTATGGCCACGGCAAGAAGCCTCAAGAAAAAACAGCAACAGCTTAGAGCTGATCAAGATTTGCTAGTCGACAGATGGACTGAAGTCCTTGCGGCCGAAGAGCATAAACTCGAACGCCCCTCCAAGAGCTACCCAAAGCGCAGGTTGCTACCCCGATTAGAGGAGGAAGCACTTGATGCGGCCGACCGGCCACCTCGTGGTCGCGACAGAGAGGCCTCTCGGCCCTCCAATCAAGCCGCACCCCGTACCAAGGCACGGGAATATGCGCCGGACTTACGAGACATGTTGGAGGACAAGGCAAGGCAAACAAGATCGATCTACGGATCGCATGGGCGCCCCACGGCTCGAGACGGTAACCGTCACGCCGGCCACATATTCGGCGGGGCCGAACACAGTAGACAAGGCTCATTGGAGCTACGTCACGATATAGCCCAGTACAGAGGCGCCGCACACCCACTCTGCTTTATAGATGAAATAATGGATCATTAAATCCCCGAGGGTTTAAAACCCGTAAACATCGAATCATATGATGGAACAACAGATCCTGCGGTATGGATCGAGGATTATCTCCTTCATATCCACATGGCCCGCGGCGATGATTTCCACGCCATCAAATACCTCCCACTCAAGCTTAAAGGACCAGCTCGGCATTGGCTTAACAGCTTGCCAACAGGATCAAACAGTTGTTGGGAGGACCTGGAAGCCGCATTCCTCGACAATTTCCAGGGCACTTATGTGCGACCCCCAGACGCCGATGACATAAGTCACGTAATTCAGTAGCCAGAGGAATCGGCCAGGCAATTCTGGACACGGTTCCTAACAAAGAAAAATCAAATAGTCAACTGTCCGGACGCTGAGGCCCTAGAAGCCTTCAAACACAATATCCGTGACGAGTGGCTGGCCCGGCACCTTGGACAGGAAAAGCCGAAATCTATGGTAGCACTCACGACACTCATGACCCGCTTTTGCGCGGGAGAAGACAGCTGGCTTGCTCGTAGCAACAATATAACCAAGAACCCTGGTAATTCGGACACCAGGGACAATAGTGGCAGGTCGCGTCGCAACAAGCAGAAGCGCCGCATAAATGGCGACAATGCTGAGGATACGACAGTTAATGCTGGATTTAGAGGCTCTAAATCCGGTCAGCGGAAAAAGCCATTCAAAAGGAATCCTAGGGGCCCGTCCAGTTTGGACCGAATACTAGACCGCTTGTGCCAGATACATGGCACCCCCGAAAAGCCAGCCAATCACACCAACAGGGATTGTTGGGTGTTCAAGCAGGCAGGCAAGTTAAATGCCGAAAATGAAGACAAGGGGCTGCATAGCAATGACGACGGGGAGCCCCGGCCGCCGAACAAAAGTGGACAGAAGGGTTTTCCCCCACAAGTGCGGACGGTGAACATGATATACGCAACCCACGTCCCCAAAAGGGAGCGGAAGCGCGCGTTAAGGGACGTATACGCGGTAGAGCCAGTCGCCCCAAAGTTCAACCCATGGTCCTCCTGCCCGATCACCTTTGATCGAAGGGACCATCCCACTAGCATCCGTCATGGCGGATTCGCCGCATTGGTCCTAGACCCAATTATTGACAGATTTCATCTCACTAGAGTCCTCATGGACGACGGCAGCAGCCTGAACCTGCTTTACCAGGATACAGTGTGGAAAATGGGCATAGATCCCTCGAGGATTAAGCCCACCAAAACGACCTTTAAAGGCGTAATACCAGGTGTAGAGGCCAACTGTATAGGCTCAGTCACACTTGAAGTGGTCTTCGGATCTCCGGATAATTTCCGAAGCGAGGAGTTAATCTTCGACATAGTCCTGTTTCGCAGTGGCTATCACGCACTGCTCGGGCAAACCGCATTCGCTTAGTTCAATGCGATACCGCATTACGCATACCTTAAGCTCAAGTTGCTAGGCCCTCGAGGAGTAATTACGGTCAATGGAAACACCGAACGCTCCCTCCAAACGGAGGAGCACACTGCGGCCCTTGCAGCGGAAGTTCAAAGCAGCCTCTCCAGGCAGTTCTCCAGTCCGGCCTCTAAATGACCGGACACCGTCAAGCGCGCCCGGAGTAACCTACAACAAGACCGCCTGGCATGATCCGAGCAGGCATAGCAATGCAGCCCCAACCCCAACCCTCGCAAAAAGGCGACGCCAGTACTTCGTGTACATAACTACGCTCTAGAGATACCATGGGAACATGGAGAGGGGCACCATCACGGCACGCCCAAAACACGGCTTAAACCGTACTAGGGGCTGCCGATTTTTTAATTTTTAATTTTCTCTTACTTTCAGGACTCCATCCTTCGGAAAGCCTGTTCGACAGTTCAACTGCCGCACAAACGATGCAAGAACTAGGGAAGCAGACAAGACACGCCGCAGTACGGAACTCCCAGGTGGTCTCTATCACGAGCAGTATACCTGTTCCGCATAATATTCCGCAGCTTGCCCCTGGAACGGACATGTTAACTAGTCCAACCTTCCACTTATCGCATTATTTGTATCATTCTGCCTTAGTCGCAGCCCTTTTTAATAAACAATGCATAGCTTTCGTCTATTTTTGCATTACCTTCTTTCTTTATATATGTTCCTTAACGACATGCTGCACCCGTACACGTTGGTACGGCCAAAATACGCCAGGGGCTTTAGTACCCCTAAATATGGTGTGAGAAGTCCGAACACTTTAACAAGTGCGGCACCCCGAACTTATAGCACTATATGCATCGGCTCTGAATCATGTCTTGGGTCAATAGTTGGGTTTGCCTGGCTCCTATGTTTTGGTGCCTTACGTTCCGCTATATCGGCTAAGGTAGCACTAGGAGAACCACTGCGATTGTGCCCCAGTTGAGATGGGTCGAGCACCTCAGTGGAGAAAGCTAAAACTGACTGTCATGATGAAGCGAGAGCTGGTCGCTGTTCGGGAGGTTTTTTCGAGTCCCTGAAGACTTATGCCGCTTAGGGCGAGGAGCCGGCTCTGTCCGGCCAAGGCGTGGATAGCGCCCCGAACTCGGTCTTCTGAATACCAGGGGCTTCGCTGAAATTTAAAATTATAGAATTCTATGGCTAAGTGAGAGTGTTCACGTATTATAGTCCGATTGCCTTGTTCGTTGGGCTGAGCGCCTCCCTCGAAGGAACCAAACATGGGAAAAAGAGCGCTCAGATTTATCTCCGAACACCCCAGCACTAGCGGCACGGGGGTAGAAGCCGATGACTCGCCATCTCTCAGAATTGATAAACAGCCGCACAGAAGGTAATATTTTAAATTCTAACAGCATTGCATAGTGCATATAAACAAGTTTTCAGCGCGCAGGACAAAACGAGCAAGTTTCACTCAAAAATTACATCCCTAGAACATTCATCCGCCATAAGGCGGGCACCCTTCAGAACATCCTTATAGTAATTCTCGGGCTTGCGATGCTCTTTCCCCGGTGGTGGCCCGTCCTTCACAAGCTTCTCAGCATCCAGCTTGCCCCAGTGCACCTTAGCACGGGCAAGGGCCCTACGGGCACCCTCAATGCAGATGGAGCGCTTGATGACTTCGAGCCTTGGACAGGCCTCCACCAGCCGCCGCACCAGCCCGAAATAGCTCCCAGGTAGAGCCCCTCTAACCACAGCCGAACAATGAGGCCCTTCATGGCATGTTCGGCCGCCTTGTGGAGCTCGACCAGTTGCTTCAGCTGGTCGCTCAGGGGCACGGGGTGTCCGGCCTCAGCGTACTGAGACCAGAACACCTTCTCCGTCGAGCTGCCCTCCTCGGCTCGATAGAATGCGGCTCGGACACACTCCAGGGAAGATCTGCGAACGCTCCTTGAGAGCTCCGGATTCGGTAAGTAACAAGTAACTCACGTTTATGTGTTTGCTTTGCATAAAGAATGCCTTACTCGCCGCTATCTTCTTCACCTCATCCAACTCCTGGAGGGTCTTCTGGGATTCGGCCTTGGCAGATTTAGCATTTTCAATAGCCACCGCGAGCTCGGACGCTTGCGTCTTCGAGTCAAGCTCTAAACTCTCATGTTTTTCCATGAGAGCCTGGAGCTCTTGCCGCACCTTGCCAACCTCGGCCTCATACTTCTCCTGCTCGGTGCGCTCCGAGGCTGCCCTCTTCTCGGCCTTGACCAGCGCTTGCTTAAGGGTCGCCGCTTCAGACGTGGCCCCTAAAATAGCCACGATAATCCTGTCATTCTTTGCAATTGCACCTTTTTATATATATTTAAAAACAAGGTATTTCTTACCTTCATTGTGCTCGAGCTGCTTCTTGGCACACCCGAGCTCTTGCTCGGACCGCTCGAGGTCCTGCTTCAGTGTGTCCACTTCCGCAGTCAGTGCGGCGGACGCAAGAAGGGTAGCCTGCACATGCATATTGATTCATTTTTGTTAGACTCCTGCGAATTCTTTTTGATCCTCTATTCGGCTTTTCTTCCCGAACGCCAAACAGAGCATCAGGGGCTACTGTCTATGTGGTACTATTATTTACACTTTCTTTACTTACCTCAAAGCCTGTCAAAAGGCTAGTACAAGCTTCAGTCAATCCGCCTTTGGCGGACTGAACCTTCTGGACCACCGCACTCATAATAGCGCGGTGCTCCGCGTTGATGGAGGCGCCTTGGAGCGCCTCCAACATATTGTCCGGCGCCTCCGGTTGGACGGGGGCCGCTGGCACTGTGGACTTGCTCCTCTTGGAAGGAGGTCCCCCGCTGGACTCTGGAACCTTTGAAGGTTCCGGAGCGGTGTCCGGCCTAGAGCCGGACTTGGAACCCTGAGGGGTTTCATCCCCTTTACTCCTGGAGTCCGGGAGGTCGCCTTGCGGCGCCTCCAGGACCACCTCCTCCCGGCTTGGAACCTGTTGAGACAACACTTCGGTGTCGTCCGTAGGGCGGGGGGAGGAAGCCGTCGGAAGCGAGTTCACATCCGACGAGTCAAGTGAGCCGCTCGACGACGCGTCGAGCCGGTCTTTGGGTGGGTTGCATAAACATATTCGACGTAAGGGAAAGCTGTGCAATAAACGAATACTATGAATTACTCTGGTATCCGGATACTTACGATTTTGCCAGGGGCTTGGCCCTAGGCGGCCACTCCTCTCTGCCGCCGTCAGCGTCGGTGGAGCAGTCCGGAGGAAGGGTTTTCCCCTTCTTGGACCCTCCGGCCTCCCCAGTTGGGGCGGCCTTCCTTTTCTTCCCTTCCCCCGCTGGAGGTGGAGGGGTCTCTTCTTCCCCCTCCTCGTCTTCACGGGAGGAGTGCGTCTTGGATTCCTCGGATGATGAATCCAACACCTCCGGGCGTCGGGCACTCTTTCGAGTCCCCGTGGCCTTCTTCTTGACCTTCTTCTCCGGCACCACATAGGGTGCTGGAACCAGCAGCTTCGCCAAGCGAGCATCCGCTGGGCCTTCGGGCAAAGGAGCCGGATAGTTGATCTGTCCGGATGTCACCTGCCAATCCTGTCAAAGGTAAGGGAGCTTAGATCCCGCATGGAGTCAAACTATGGAAAACTGATACCCTGTAAAAGGAAAGAAACAGCTTACCGCGAGAGCATGACGCTGCGCACTGAGTCCGTGATCCTCAGTAGCGGATGCGGGAGCCTCGGCGCCCTTGAAAAGCACCTTCCAGGCATCTTCGTACGTCGTGTCGAAGAGCCTGCTCAGAGTTTGGTGCCGCGCCGGGTCGAACTCCCACAGGTTGAAAGCCAGTTGTTGGCACAGGAGGATCAAGTGGATGAGCATAACCTGGACTATGTTGATAAGTTTGAGCTTCTTGTCCACTAGGGTTTTGACGCATGTTTGGAGTCCGGTCAGCTCTCCTTTTTGACCCCACGACAGGCCCGTCTCTTTCCAGGACGTGAGCCGCGTTGGGGGTCCGGACCGGAACTCGGGGGGTGCGACCCATTCGGCGTCGCGCGGCTCGGTGATGTAAAACCACCCCGATTGCCACCCCTTCAGGGTATCCACAAAGGAGCCCTCGAGCCAGAGGACGTTGGCCATCTTGCCCACCATGGCGCCTCCACACTCCTCCTGGCTGTCGCGCACCACCTTCGGCATGACGTTGAAAGTCTTGAGCCATAGGCCGAAATGGGGGCGGATGCGGAGGAAGGACATACGACGATAAACGCCGAGATGTTGAGGACAAAGTTCGGGGCCAGATCGTGGAAATCCAGGCCGTAGTATAACATGAGCCCCCGGAAAAATGGATGGAGAGGGAAGCCCAGTCGACGGAGGAAATGGGGGAGAAACACCACCCTCACATGGGGCCTAGGGGTGGGGATGAGCTGCCCCATCTCGGGGAGCCGGTACGCGATGACGTTAGACAGGTATCCGGCCTTCCTCAGCTTTTTGATATGTCCCTCCATGACGGAGGAGACCATCCACTTGCCTCCCGCTCCGGACATGGCTGGAGAAGGTTGAGGTGGGGAGTGCGGACTTGGGCGCTAGAGCTCGAGTGCGCAAGAATGGATAGGCGAAGGAGGAAGAAGGCGTAGGTGAAAAGGTGGTTCCTTATCCCCTTATATGGGTGGACGCAACTACATGTCCCCACCAGCCTGGTAAAACTTTCTTATCTCCAAGCGCCATAATCGATGGCGCGGTTGGGTTACCCACGCCCGTATTGATGAGAATCCCGGAATAAGGGGACACGATCTCTGCTTTAACAAGGCGTGCTAAGGAAACCGCCTCGCATAACGCGCTGAGATGGGACAGTAAAACGGTTCGAATAAAAGCTTGGCCGTGGTGCAATGTCACACTATGGAATACGTCAGCAGATTAGATTTGTGTAAATATTATTCTCTCTATGGCAATACGCTGAGCTGGACACTATCTTTGTGTTCAAAATCTTCTATGAAGTACTTGGAGGAGGAACCCGCCTTGCAATGCCGAAGACAATATGCGCGCCAGACTCGTCGTCATTGAAGCCTAGTTCAGGGGCTACTGAGGGAGTCCTGGATTAGGGGGTTTCCGGATGGCCGGACTATACCTTCAGCCGGACTCCTAGACTATGAAGATACAAGATTGAAGACTCCGTCCCGTGTCCGGGAGGGACTTTCCTTGGCGTGGAAGGCAATCTTGGCGATACGGATATGTAGATCTCCTACCATTGTAACCGACTCTATGTAATCCTAACCCTACCCAGTGTCTATATAAACTGGAGGGTTTTAGTCCGTACGACAACATACACATCAACAATCAAACCATAGGCTAGCTTCTAGGGTTTAGCCTCTCCGATCTCGTGGTAGATCTACTCTTGTACTACCCATATCATCAATATTAATCAAGCAGGACGTAGGGTTTTACCTCCATCAAGAGGGCCCGAACCTGGGTAAAACTTCGTGTCCCTTGCCTCCTGTTACCATCCGGCCTAGACGCACAGTTCGGGACCCCCTACCCGAGATCCGCCGGTTTTGACACCGACAGCCGTCATCACGGAGGGCTTCTACATCACCATAGCCTCTCCGATGAATTGTGAGTAGTTTACCTCAGACCTTCAGGTCCATAGTTATTAGCTAGATGGCTTCTTCTCTCTTTTTGGATCTCAATACAAAGTTCTCCCCCTCTCTTGTGGAGATCTATTCGATGTAATCTTCTTCTTTTTTTCGGTGTGTTTGTTGAGACCGATGAATTGTGGGTTTATGATCAAGTCTATCTATGAATAATATTTGAATCTTCTCTGAATTCTTTTATGTATGATTGGTTATCTTTGCAAGTCTCTTCGAATTATCAGTTTGGGTTGGCCTACTAGATTGATTTTTCTTGCCATGGGAGATGTGCTTAGCTTTGGGTTCGATCTTGTGGTGTCCTTTCCCAGTGACAGAAGGGGCAGCAAGGCACGTACTGCATCGTTGCCATCGAGGATAACAAGATGGGGTTTATTTCATATTGCATGAATTTATCTCTCTACATCATGGCATCTTGCTTAAAGCGTTACTCTGTTTTTAACTTAATACTCTAGATGCATGCTGGATAGCGGTCGATGAGTGGAGTAATAGTAGTAGATGCAGAATCATTTCGGTCTACTTGTCACGGACGCGATGCCTATATACATGATCATGCCTAGATATTCTCATAATTATGCTCAATTTTGTCAATTGCTCAACAGTAATTTGTTCACCCTCCGTAGAATACTTATGCTCTTGAGAGAAGCCACTAGTGAAACCTATGGCCCCCGGGTCTATTCTCATCATATCAATCTCCATCACTTTAATCTTGCTTTGCTTTTTTACTTTGCCTTTTACTTTTCACTTTGCATCTCTATACCAAAATACCAAAAATATTATATCTATCAGATCTCACTCTCGTAAGTGACCGTGAAGGGATTGACAACCCCTAATCGCGTTGGTTGCGAGTAGCTATCGTTTTGTGCAGGTACGAGGGACTTGAGCGTGGCCTCCTACTGGATTGATACCTTGGTTCTCAAAAACTGAGGGAAATACTTACGCTACTCTGCTGCATCATTCTTTCCTCTTCGGGGAAATCCAACGCAAGCTCAAGAGGTAGCACTGCTGTATATGTTTCGTTGCAGGAAAGAAACAGAAACAGCAAAAAAAGGCTCATGGGCACACCATCACCGAGGGTGGCTCTCGGTAATGACTGTGAAACTGGACCAGAATGCACCCTTTGCCGAGAGGCCTCTCGGTTAACGTGTACCAACCAGTAGAACCTGACACCTTTACCGAGAGGGCTCTCGGTAAAGGGAAAAGGATTGCCGAGTGTGGCTCTCGGCAAAGTTGGCCCTCGGCCTGCTCTCGTGGTCCCACATGTCAGGAGGTGACACGTGTCAGCCTCCTACTAGTTCCCTTTGCTGAGAGTGGCTCTCGGCAAACTTGGCCCTTGGCCTGTTGTCATGGGCCCACATGTCAGGAGGTGACATTCGTCAGCCTCCTACTGGTTCCCTTTGCCGAGAGTGGCTCTCGGCAAAGTTGGCCCTTGGCCTATTGTTGTGGTCCCACATGTCAGGAGGTGACACATGTCAGCCTCCTACTGGTTCCCTTTGCCGAGAGTGGCTCTCGTCAAAGTTGGCCCTAGGCCTGTTGTCGTGGTTCCACATGTCAGGAGGCGACACGTGTCAGCCTCCTACTGGTTATCTTTGCCGGGAGTGGCTCTCGGCAAAGTTGGCCCTCGGCCTGTTGTCGTGGGCCCACATGTCAGGAGGCGACACGTGTCAACCTCGTACTGGTTCTCTTTGCCGAGAGTGGCTCTTGGAAAAGTTGTCCCTCGGCCTGTTGTTGTGGGCCCACATGTCAGGAGGCGACACATGTCAGTCTCGTACTGGTTCTCTTTGCCGAGAGTGGCTCTCGGCCTGTTGTCGTGGGCCGACATGTCAGGAGGCAACACATTCCAGCCTCCTAATGGGTCTTTTTGCCGAGTGTTGCTCTCTGTAAAGTCGGCCCTTGGCCTGTTGTCGTGGGCCCACATGCCAGGAGGCGACACGTGTCAGCCTCCTAGTCTTTCTCTTTGCCGAGAGTGGCTCTCGGCAAAGTTTACGTGGTCCCACATGTCTGGAGCTAACGGACTTATCCGTTAGCTGCTTTATTTTGCCGAGACCGGCTATTTAGCTCTCGGCAAAGGCTGTGCCGAGTGCCCGTGTTCTGTCTCTCGGCAAATTACTGTTTGCCGAAGAGGTGTACGTCGGGTGGCTTTTGCTAAAGGTGACACTCGGCAAAGGCGTTGCCGGCGGTTTTTGGGCCTTTGCCGAGTGTCCGTGGCACTCAGCGTATAGGGCGATTCCAGTAGTGTTGTTGGGCGCTACAGAGGGAGCTGATGTATCTTTTATTGTCAAGCATGAGGTTTTCTCAGCTCATAAGATCATTCTCGCAATGTGTTCAGCGGTCTTCTGGGCGGAGTTTTACTGTCCAATGAGGGATGAACAAAGGTGCAGTGTAACTGTTGAAGACATGCAGCCCGATGCTTTCAGAGGACTGCTTCATTTCATCTACAAGGATTCGTTGCCTCGGATGGGCGACCTGAATAATGACGAGTATGAAGAAATTCTTAGGCATTTGCTTGTCGATGCAGATAGGTATGCCATGGAAAGGATGAAATTGATGTGCGAGAGCAAGCTGTGCGAGGTTCTAAGTGCCGAGACTGTGGGTACCACGCTAGCTCTAGCCCACCAACGCCATTGCAGCCAGCTCAAAGATGCTTGCATTGAGTTTATTATGAACTCTTCGAATCGAATGGTTGATGTGGTGGTGGCAAGTAAAGGCTATGAGACCCTGAAAAGGGAATGCCCTACTGTCATTGCGGATATATGGGAGAAAACAGCTAAGAGACGCAGACTTTAATATGCTGACCGTGGATTAACTTGAGCGTAGTTACTTATATTGAAACATTAGCAACCTGAGATTAGTTTGTCTATTTATTAAGTTCTTAGATATTATTTGGAGAAGGATAAGTTTCGTAAAATGTTTACGATATGTACTGCTCTGTTATATGAACCTATGCTATAACAGTAACATTCTCTAATATGTTTTGCTCTGTGGGGTAGCAGTACATTTACTGTTTCTGTTTTTTTCCTTCTATGTGCACATTTCATTTCCCAAAGCAGTGAGTAACTATCTTCCATGACCACATCTATCGTGAGATGAGTTAAAACTTCAGCAAATAGCTGTATTATTGCAAGTTATTTACTAAAATGATTGATCGGTGTCGAATTTTTATATTATGGAGATGATAATTATACACTGAATTTCTATATTTTAATTGTTCCAATCTGAATATTTAGCTTCATTTTTGTTACCAGATGTTTTGTTTCTTAATTTGGAAATCCGTAAAACCATGAAACATTAGTTTTCACTTTGAGATTTTTTTTAGATTTTTGAAAAAAACATGTGCATAGCTAGAAATTTAGTTGCCCCTTTTGTGATCATTTCTGCAGCCTAAGCTTCATGGCGAAAATGAAAGCTAGACTAGTTGAGTTCTTAGTGGAGAAATCTTCTGTAAATGCACTTGCATTGAGCCTGCATGCTAAGTTACAAGATGCTTAGTTCTTTCAATGTGACATTTACTTGGCATAGCACACACTCCTACTTCCTTCGGTTTAATGGTCACGTTTCTTGTCGATCTAAAGGAATCTGGGGGCTCTGTTGTTTTCTTCGTCCTTGGAATGGACCCTCTGCTCCACATTTGTGTTGCTCTGTTCCTGGGTTCTAGTGACAGAGCAAGCTAAGTTGCTTCACTCATGGTCAGGAACTCAGGATTTCTATAGAGCAAACCTGGTTTACTTTACCTGAGTTGTGTTGGGGTTTGTAACACTGATTGAGAGTCATTTCGCATTTTGCCCAAACTTGTGGTCAGGTTTGCTTCACTTATGTTCAGGATTTCTGTATATGCAAACAACATAGTGAGGACTCATATGAGACTGTACGTCTATTCTGGTGTGCGCCACTTGTCTTCTTCAGTTACGGCAGATGGAATCATCTCGTTTGGACCCTGTTTGACATTTCGGATGGAATGGTGTCACATGAGGATTTTCTCACCGTGATGGCAGGAACTACTTCGAGTCCTACGACTGCTCCAAGGCCATCTCCGACCTTTTTTTAAGTCGCCCCGGAGGATCTGGTTTTATTAAAAAGGAGGAGAGAGTTGTCAAGTTAATATACGAAAAACCCGGCTAAAACCATCATAAAAGCCCACACATGGCAACATTGTCCGTCCTGGCTACCCACACGAAGACACACACGCTACTGAGAAGAAAAAACACTGTCGAGGTTGACACCAAGCTTCATGTCATCACTCCTCCATGAGCCAATGACTCCAACATCACCATCAACTTCATCAACGAAGCCTTCGTCGCAGCAAACGCCAAGACCCATACCGGCCCATGCCAAACAGACGACCACCCGCGTTGGTGTCTAGCCAGCTCCGACCTGAGCGATGAACCTAGCGGCAGAGAGAGCGTTGATCCTGCGCCGAGCCGGACGCTGCAGCCAAACCGCACAATACTTACATAATATTCATGGATACATCTTTCGTTGGTATTCACGTCGCATACTTACACAATATTCATACAAATAAGAGTATATTTGTTGACAAAGCTCACTAGTGGGGTATAGTTTACATCGAGCCCGGCTAGTAGGTATGACATCATGTAATTCTTATGGACGTGCTTGCCAATGGAAGAGAGCTCATCTTCAAGAGCTTTCATATTGGAGAAATACTCCATGGCTTTCATGTTTCCCTCATGAATGTTAGCAACCCTTATCTTGTTACTGATGACTTGTGCTCAAAATTGACCTGAGAACATATTCTCAAGCATGGTCCAGACTTGTGGCACATTCATCGAGGATATCTCCTAGGATGTATTAGTCCTAAGCCAACCACATAGGCTGGATTGGAGATTCACTCTTTTCCTGATTGGTTGTTTTCTCGATAATCTTGCGTGGTGTCGGGGGAGATCCATCAAAATAACTAGTGAGTTGCGCACCATGAACTGTGGGCCAGACTTGTGCTCCCACATAACGTAGTGTTCCCTTGTGAGTTTTCTGATATTTATTGGCTGTGGGAATCAGGAATGGAGGAAAAAGATGATGCCATTGATATGAATGTAGGAAAGGGTAGCTATTTATTCAATCATGATACCGATAGGTCAAAGCATATTGAGCCTCGTAGGTCCGTATGGTCTTATATTGATCGAGCCATACAATAGAGATTATAACGGCTGGGTAAAAGGCACAAGTTGCATAAAAGAAATAGAGATAAACTACAAATCCAAACCTTTATATGATTAGCTTGATTTACATGATTGTAAGAACCTACACTATAAATTGATGAAAGGGGATCTCTCCACCTAAATTTAACTCCATGTTTGCTGATCCAACAATCTAACTCCAAAAGTTTTGGTTTCAATGCCTCTCCATTGGACACAAATCATCGTCTTTGGTATAGGAATTTTCTTCCGAAGATAGTAAGTGTTTCTATGTTACTTTATTTGCATAAAAATTAATCACCCTTAGTACTCACACATTAAAAAGAAATGGTGTATATTAGAAAGAAATCTGGATGCACCTAAACAACGACAAGATAATCTAATGGATTTCGTACCATCACCATTAAATGATAGAAGAATACAAGAAACTATTTGTGATATACACAAGGTGGGTCATCTTCAATCATATTGTTTTTGAATCACAAAATATTAGAGAGCAATGGTATCCTGTGAATTTCCATGGAGCTTGAATTGTTGGTTTGTTGTACTGACATCATAAAAATCACGCACATGAATAATTTTGTTACGAGATACAATCATATGTTATCTCAAATCCTATTAATTGGATTTAAGTGACGCATTGTGGAAAGTTCTTGTGAAAACTAAAAGAATGCATATGCAAGGAGTCAATGTGCCAGATGACAAATGGAGATGAAATTAAGGAATTAAAGTGGCACACGACAAAAAGGAAATGGAAGTAGTCAATGCAACATGGGATAAAGAGAGATGCAATGAGTCAGCACACTACACGACAAATGGAGATGAAAGTATTTAATGCGACACATGACAAAAGGAGATGAAATGAGTCAACACGCTATGCGATAAATATATATCTTGAGAACCAAGACGTTCAGATTTGGTGGTTAGATTGGCACTTAACGATCTATATTTAGGGAGATCTACGGCACCACTTAAGTTCATTATTACAAAGAAAGTCCAGAATGATACAATGATCTGCAAGAATTACTACTAAACGTGCTGCTTGGTGAATTTGCTACTAGGTTGTTCTCCATCATGTACTTTCTAAAGGGGGCAATAGACCAGATGTCGTGGAATTATCACGGCAGATGTCCTTTTGCAAGGACTTAGTCGTGGAGCCATCGCAACTAGGAAGCTTAAAGGGGTTAATCGGGACAAGGACACGCGAGGTTTATACTAGTTCAGCCCCTTACGATGAAGGAAGGCCTACGTCTAGTTGGGTTGGAATTGCTTGTGGTTTCGATGACCAGGGAGCGAGATACGCTATGCCTGGCTCTCGATCAGTTGTTTCTTTCCCTAAGCCGCTGGCGGGTCGTCCCCTTATATACACGGGTTGACGCCCTGCGGCCTACAGAGTCCCGGCCGGCTCATAAACAGTGTCTGGCTCGGCGACTAGTTACTTCTACCTTACAGTACAAGTTATACCATCATGGCGGTTTATCTTTACGGGCCTCAGAGTCGCCTGTGGGCCTTTAAGCCTTTTAGTGAACCGCCATCTTCATGCCTTGGTCTTGGGCTTCTGATGAACCTCAATTTGCGTAACCCGGCCTCTCCTGGATGGCTTACACAAATAGTCATATCCCCAACATTAGGCCCCAGATTGGTTTGAACCGGTTCATGTCAATCTTTGATAACCTTATGAACTGGCCTTTAGTCTTCTGTCTTGCGTGAAAATTGTAACCCGCCGTGACGTCATCCTCTGGCTCCGGGTTAAATCATCGTGACGTCATCTTCAATAAAACTTATATTTTAATTCATCATATCTTCAATGGATCTTTGCCTTTACTGACCCTCCCGAAAATCGAGGCATCGGGGCCGCTGGATAATGATGTCTTGGTTTCCTCGTTTATCGCGCCGTCTCAGTCGGTCCTCCTTATAAATAGGCGCGACCTAGGTCTTTTTGATTTCCTCCGGTCGTCTTCTTCCTCGCACTCCCTCTTCTGCCGCTCGAGCTCCGCCGCCGCCACCGTCGGAAACCTCGTCTTCACCGACTCAGGCCGCTGCATCACCCTGTTTTTTGACCAGAGAACAACGGCAACCCTCCGCAGTTCTTCCGCATCGGTGAGTTCTCTTTCCCCCTTTCTCAAATCTGCATTAGTACTGTCTTGAGTTCGTCAACGTTCATCGTCGCCCGACGCAACCTCCATTAGTTCTTACCTCTAATACCTTGTTCAGATCGTAAAAACCACATAGAACTGCTACGGAGGATGTTGTATGCTTATTCTGTATGAAAACAGATCTCATTTCCTTGTTTTGGAAGCCCTCCTTGAGTATATGAACTTCCCTGTACTGTTTTAGGTCTAGAAAATTTTTCCTTTCCAGAGCATTGTTTGATCCAAAATAATAATTGCAATTTGTGAAACCTATTTGCTCCACACTTAGCCAAAAACTGTCTCTGTTGACTCTATTTCAGCCATAGTAGTCCGTGTAACCGATTTAAGATAATACCGGCTGTCAGCACCGCTTGCCTCTGGCGACTTAAGAAAACCTTAATCATCTTTAATATCTGCAGCTGTTAAACATTATCACATAGTTACCTGTATGTCATTAGGCCCCTTCTTAAGCCACCATCTTAAATAACCCAATAATGTTTATTCTCCGGGTTATAATAAACCGGAAAATTTCCTTTATCTTGTTGTAGGCTTCAATTTACCTAATGGCACTCAAAGCTGTTAAACCTCCGGTTACCTGCAACTGGGTCCCATCCATTGTTACAGCGAGCAAACTGTCCGAGTTTGTAAAGTCTGGCCATCTGCCCAAGAAGGATGTCATGTCTTATCGTGCTCCTAACCCGTCTGAAGAGAAACCTCAACCCAAGGAAGGGGAGGTGATCATTTTTACCGATCACATGAGCCGGGGATTTGCTCCTCCCGGTTCAAAATTCTTTAGAGACGTTTTGCACTTCTTTGACTTAAGACCTCAAGACATCGGGCCCAATTCCGTGTCAAATATCTGCAACTTCCAAGTTTTCTGTGAGGTCTAACTTGGAGAAGAACCCAGCCTACTTTTGTTCAGGGAATTGTTCTATTTGAACCGGCAGAATGAGCGGGCCAACGGGCCCGGTCTGGAGCTTGGTGGCATATCGATTCAAAGGCGGAGAGATTGCCTGTTCCCTTATGCTGAATTGCCGAGTCATCCAAAGGACTGGAACCAGACATGGTTCTACTGCCAAGATACTTCTCCGGCTGGTGAAAACCCGCTGCCCGGCTTCCGTGCATTGCGCCTTGAACCTACTCACCCGCTGCCGGATAAGTTGACTTCTATTGAACGTCTGCCACTCACCCCCAAGATCAAGAAGATTAAAGCTCTTTTAGGGAACGGCTTAGATGGCATTGACCTGGTCCGAGTCTAGGTTGCTTGGAGAATAATTCCGTTAAGCCGCCGCCCCGGCTTAATGTGTAATTATTCAGGCAAGAAAGATGACCCTCAGCGTCATAGTCCTGACGACTTACCAGATGACGTAGTGGAAGCTACAACTCAGTCTTTGTTGAAAGAGGGCACAGTGAACAGTACCGCTTTCGGCTTACTACCTTTTTGCAAGCAGAACCCGACCCCTACAATAAGTTTCCAGCCGTCGGGTTATTTTTTATCATGTTATACTCTATTCTTACGCATAACCCTTTATAACCTTTTACAGGCAAATGATAACTTCTGGAAAATCCAATATGATCATGAGGCGGCCAAGAAAGCCAGGGCGGCCAAGAGAGCCGAAAGGAAAACCGCCAAGCCCACCACTTTAAGGAAAAGGAAGCCAAGCGCTTCTGAGCAGTTTCAGCTTGATGATTCTGATGAAAATGAGGAAGAGGTAACTTTTTAATTTCCCTTTGTCCTTTATCACTACCTTACTGATATTAACCTTCTTTCAGGAAGACACAGGCAATAGCCAACCTGTCGAGGAAGAGGTAACTATAATCTCCTCCGACTCCGAGCTTCGGCCGCGTCAGAAAATTCGAAGAGTAACCCGGAAAGTAAGGTTTTCACAGCCTTTGCCTTACCAAGATCCTGACTTTCTTTTGAAGCAACAGCAATTTGAAAACCGGAGGCAGACCCAGACCAGCAAGGATGCAGAGCTATCCTCCGGCTTGCCTGACACTAGCCGGAAGCGTCGGACTGAGGTTATCTCCAACTTATACCATTTTTTACCTTTGGCGGGTCTAATCCGTCATCCTCTCAATTCCTCTGACTCCAATTACCAGGATACCTCTCCTTCATCCGGCGAGTCCATGCAATCAAACATGCCGGCTTTTCAGACTGCCCCTGGGTAATATCAATTTATTCACCTTATGTTTTTCTTTCTTCATGTTCCTTAACTTATTTCTCTGCTTTGCCCACAGCGTGCAGGTTAAGCCCAGGAAGAAAACCAAGAAGGATAAACCGACCCAAACTCCTGTGGTGACTGAACCGGAATAGGGTATAGCTGCTCCCGACTCTTCCACACATCAACTGCCGCCTGAGACGGCTCAAGACATTGCAGCACCAACTCCTGACCCGCCTGCTGAAGATATTCTTGATGGTTCTGTTAACCCGGAGGCACCTAGCCCAGTCAAAATGGCTAACCCAGAGGTGGAATTTCTCAAGGCTCAATTCGTTGAGCCGGCCAGGCCCACCATCCTTGCCAAATGCTCAGCTAAAGAGGAGTTGCTAGAACGCCGTAAGGCCAAGATGGATATCACCGACTATACTCATTTAAGTATTGGAGAGATCGTCTCGGGCTATATAAACCAGGTGCAAAACAGCCGTGACCTGGAAATTGACATGGTGAAGCAAATACAGCAAAAATCTGAGGTATGACTTATGCTTCCTTACTTTCAATCATACTTACTGTACCAGCCCCCAAGTCTATTGCTTATGAATAAATATGCTGTAGACTTAAAAAAATTGTTAGAGCTGCTTGCCCGGCTTAAAGAAAAAAATATTTAAACCGGATGTAACACAATACCTTTAACTTGCGATACACATTAGCCCCCAAGTGCCAAGTATCTTTGCTTGCAAAGTATTTGGGACTTAATATCCAGGACCAGCTTAATAATTTAGAAAGCTTCGGTATACATTAGCCCCCAAGTGTCTAGTATCTTTGCTTGCAAAGTGCTTGGGACTTAATATTATTTACCGTAATCTTGACTACTATCCGGTGCAATGCAGGCCACCATAAGTCAATTTGAATCGGACATTGCTGACCTGAAGAACCGCCTGGCAGCCCAGGAGATTGAAATTCAAAAGGCCAATTCCAAATTTGAATTCAGCGTCTCTGAACAAGAGAAGCTGAAGAAAAATTTTGAGTCGGAGAAGAAAATTTGGACTGACGAAAAGGCCGGACTGGTGACCCGGGCCAAGACAGCAGAGGCGTCGCTGGCAAACGCAACAGCCGAACTGACCGGCTTACAACGCCAGATATCTCGGATGGTCTCAGCGATCTTTGGTAAGTTATCTGAAGCAAGTATTAAATATTGTAAATATTCCTTCATTTGTTACCTGAGGTTTACCTTATACTTACCAATACAGGCCCCAGGAGCACAAACCTCAAGCAGAATATGCTGATCAAATTGAAGGCGGTGTATACTCTAGTAGCGCAACTGTACATCGGGTCACAACGTGCCTTGGCTGTTGTAGCCTTATCAAATGATGTGCCCCACCTCTTGCAAGATGTGTTACAACGGCTTGCTGTACTTCCTCAGCGGATTCAAGAGTTGAGACGGGGCCAAGCAAGAGCCGGAGCAATAGCCGCTTTGAGTCGGGCCAAAGCCTGGTTACCAGAGCTAGACCCGGCCGACATCGCTCTTGGGTATCCAAGTTTAAAGGAGGATAGCACTCCATTTGATGAAAAGGATTTCACCACCTGCGTGAGGGATATACGCCCTGTGGCCACTCCAATTGGAAACGACACTGACCTCACCAAGTGTCAGCCGGGTTATGACAAGGAGAATCAGAGAATCCCGATGCCGCATCTTTGCCCCTAAAGTCAGCCGGGTTATGACAAGGAGAATCGGAGAATCCCGATGCTTGATCCCTCCAATCCGTAAGCACATCTTTGCCCCTAAAGTCGACCCAGCCAGTTTAATAGATGATGAAGCTGAGTTTGAGGCCTTGAGTGGCATTGACTGGGCCTCATCATCCTTCCAGGACAAAGCAGCCGGCGGAGAGGCGGAGAAGGATAACCCGGAGGCTTCAAGTCCACCCCAAGAGTAGATTGCCAGGCGCCACCTGCTTATGTCGTTGTAGAAAATCAATGCCGCATCATTCAGACTCGGGGAGTCTTGTAACAGAGTAGAAAATACTTTCAGTTTTGCTATGCCTTTGCGCACGCTTATGGCCCTTAATACTTGCATAAGCCGCCATCACTATGCACTTTGTAGTTTATATGAATCTGTTATGTCCTTTGCAGAAATGTCTTGCATTGCCCTGTGATGCTTACGACTGCTTTTCCGGCTGATATAAGCCAACCCCTGAGGTTAAGTTTAACTCCTGAAAATTGGCACATAAAAGTTCACCTGGTACTTAACAACCTGATGTAACCAATATTAATCCTGGAGGATTGCAATGTATTCCATTGTATTTTCAAGAGGGTCGCAAGATATCCAATGTTGATACTTGTCAAATATGATGAACAAAATTCAAGGGTTTCTGATTCGAATACGATCAGTGAACCGTTCCAAAGGGGTTGAGCTAAGATTTGGATACGATCTGTTAGCCCCCAGTGGCTGTGGCGATGCCAATCAAGTGGGTATGGACAGCTATGTTCTCTTTGGTTCGAATACGACCTATGTTTGAACAGGAAGCCCCCAAGTGACCATAAGAGTTGTTTAATGACGCTGATTCAAATACGATCCATGTCAGACCCAAAGGGGTTAAACTATGATTGAAATATGATCAAGAAGCCCCCAAGTGGGTTTGGAAGTATGCCGATCAAGTGGGTATCGACAGCTATGTTCTCTTTAGTTCGAATATGGCCTATGTTTGAACAGGAAGCCCCCAAGTGATCACGGCTAGATTCAGATATGATCATAAGCCGGACAAAAGGAAAGCCGGATTCAGATATGATCTGCTTCTCCTTGGTTATCTCCACCACCTGACAAAGAAACACATAAACCTTTTTTGGGAGTGGAAAAAAGGACAGAGGTCCTGCTTAATTGCTTTATGTAATATACATAGTATAAGTATATACACATTAGAGCCGATGGCTCAAGTATAATAAGGCCGAAGATGAGCGATATTCCACGGCCGACGGTTCTCCTCCTCTGACTTACGTGAGTCTTTGTGCTCCCGAACGTCGATAAGGTAGTATGATCCGTTGTTCAGATTCTTGCCGACCACAAAGGGTCCTTCCCAAGGAGGGGATAGCTTGGGCATTTCAGATTGATCCTGGATGAGTCGGAGCACTAAGTCGCCTTCCTGAAAGGTTCTGGACCTAACCCGGCGGCTGTGGTAGCGGCGCAGATCTTGCTGGTAAATCGCCGAGCGGGCTATTGCCAAGTCTTGCTCTTCATCCAACAGGTCAAGTGCGTCTTGCCGAGCTTTTTCATTGTCTTCCTCAACATAAGCCGCCACACGGGGGGAGTCATGACGGATGTCACTTGGCAGGACCGCCTCTGCTCCATACACCATAAAGAAAGGCGTGTAACCCATAGATCTGTTAGGTGTAGTATTGATACTCCGAAGTACAGAAGGTAAGTCCTCCACCCAACAACCCGGCGTCCGCTGCAAGGGGACCAAGAGCCGGGGCTTGATACCCCTCAAGATTTCTTGATTAGCTCGTTCTGCTTGACCATTGGATTGAGGGTGAGCCACAGCTGAAACGTCAAGCCGGATATGCTCTCATTGACAGAACTCTTACATACCTCCTTTGGAGAGGTTAATGCCATTATCAGTTATAATGCTGTGTGGAAAACCAAAGTGAAAAATCACCTTTTTCATAAACTGGACCGCCGTGGCTGCATCACACTTACTGACTGGCTCCGCCTCCACCCACTTTGTGAACTTGTCAACGGCCACCAAGAGGTGCGTCTTTTTATCCTTAGACCTTTTGAAAGGCCCGACCATATCAAGCCCCCAGACTGCAAACGGCCAAGTAATTGGAATCATCCTCAATTCTTGAGCCGGCACATGGGCTCGTCGTGAGAATTTCTGACATCCGTCACATTTACTGACCCGGTCTTCTGCATCAGCATGAGCGGCCAGCCAATAAAACCAATGACAGAAAGCTTTGGCCACAAGAGATTTTGAGCCGGCGTGATGACCACAATCGCCTTCATGAATCTCACGAAGGATCTCCTGACCCTCTGTAGGTGACACGCAACGTTGAAACGCTCTAGTGACGCTGCAATGATGTAACTCGCCATTGACAATTGTCATGGACTTGGACCACCGGGCGATTTGTCTTGCCAAGGTCTCATCTTCAGGCAACTCTCCCCGGGTCATGTAAGCCAAATAAGGCACTGTCCAATCCGGGATAACGTGGAGAGCCGCCACCAGCTGTGCCTCCGGGTCTGGTATTGCCAGATCTTCCTCTATAGGTAACTTAACAGAAGGATTATACAAAACATCAAGAAAGGTGTTAGGCGACACCGGCTTACGCTGAGATCCCAGCCGTCTTAAGGCATCAGCCGCCTCATTCTTCCTTCGATCAATGTGTTCCACCACATAACCCTTGAAATGTCCAGCCACAGCATCGACTTCACGACGGTAAGCCGCCATAAGGGGATCTTTAGAGTCCCACTTGCCCGACACCTGTTGAGCCACAAGGTCTGAGTCTCCCAAGCATCTTACCCGGCTCAAGTTCATCTCTTTGGCCATCCGGAGACCATGGAGTAGGGCCTCGTACTCAGCTGCATTGTTAGTACAAGGAAACATAAGCCGGAGCACATAACAAAATTTGTCACCTCGAGGGGAAGTTAACACGACTCCAGCCCCCGAGCCTTCCAACTGTCTGGACCCATCAAAGTGAATAGTCCAATAAGTGTTATCGGGCTTCTCCTCAGGTGCCTGTAGCTCTGTCCAGTCATTGATGAGACTTAATGGTAGTGCGTGGTACGTCGTTCAGACCATGAGGCCCGAGCTCAATGGCCCACTTGGCGACTCGTCCCGTAGCCTCTCTGTTCTGAATAATGTCTCCCAAGGGGGCAGAACTTACCACAGTGATAGGGTGACCTTGGAAGTATTGCTTCAGCTTCCAGCTTGCCATGAACACCCCGTAAACAAGTTTCTGCCAATGATGATATCTTTGTTTTGACTCGATGAGTACCTCACTGACATAATAAACCGGCCGTTGAATCGGATGTTCCTTACCAGCCTCCTTGCGCTCTACCACAATTGCCACACCGATGGCTCCTGAATTAGCAGCCACATATAACAGCAAAGGCTCTTTGTCAATGGGAGCTGCAAGAACTGGCGGCTCAGATAACTGCCTCCTCAAATCCTCAAAAGCAGCATTAGCAGCATTACTCCAGGCAAAGGTGTCTGCCTTCTTCATCAGTTGGTACAGCGGTAGGGCCTTCTCACCTAACCGGCTTAAAGCGGCAACATGACCCGCTAGTCGCTGAACATCATTGATACATGCCGGTTTAGCCGAAGAAGTGATTGCCTTAATCTTCTCTGGATTAGCCTCGATGCCCCTGTTTGAGACCAAGAATCCCAA